>NC_133946.1:1798188-2119097 GCF_031877795.1 Strix aluco | reverse complement strand
CTGTTTGAAACAGCAAAGTTGGGGCACACAAAATAGAGAGTTAACAACTCTGCAGCCTAATGTCCTCCTTTCCCCTAAAGTACAGCAGTTGGGATGGGCAGCTGCTGTGCTAGCTTTTCCTGTATTTACCTGGGAAAGATAGTCCTGGGGAAGGCAGCCTGTCCTCTGCCCCAGCTGCATAAGGCAGCTCATTGCAGTGGTGGTTCCTGCGGTGCAGCCTCCTGTGCAGCGAGGAAGTGGGCTGAGGGCCCACCAAGCACCAGCATTCCTGGAGCTGAAGGTCACACAGGTCATGTGCCTGCTGCCAACCTCCCTTTCCTGTATTATTATGGGTTAAACGATTCCAAACCGATGTGGCCACTGCATGTTGCAATAAGGGCACGCAAGACAGGGGTGTTGGTAACAGGCTGGGTTTTGCTTCCTGACCCCAGCCGCATTACGTTAAAGTTGCGTATTCCCGTCCAGTGGTAAAGTCTGTTACTGCTAAAGTCATTTTGCCCTCATGATGTGTTAGAAGCACTAGATTGCTGCACTTTTTCTGTATAGAGGGAAGCGTTTGCTGATGGAAGGTTACTCCTGAGGTGCGCAGTCTTTTTGTTCAGTGTGTCAATTGTGGCTAAAAGCATCATTCACTCCAGGGCAGAGGAAGGTGGACCCAGCAATGGCAGTCCTGTAAGAGAACAAAATGGCCTTGACAAATGGAGTTGTAAGGATGCTGGGACAAACCCAACAGCTCACACTGCCCCAGGATGATAGGGTGTTGAACAGGAATAGGATGCACGATTCAGCTTTGCCTCTGAAAGGCCCAAGATACAACAACTCCAGGAGAGTAGGGAAAGAAAAGCCTTGTTGCTCTCATCAGGCTGACAGAAACTTGGAAATTCCTTGTTGTCTTCTGCAGAATCAGGTGCAGCAAAAGGATTAATGAGGCAGTAAGAAAGTGTCTGAGTCCTTTACTGGTGGTTCCTCGCCTTTCCCATTTAGTTTTGATCTCATTTTACATGTATTTCCTATGGGAATGTCTGTACCTACTTTGTTCTGGCAACAAACAATACAGGAAGAGCAGGGTGTGATGTGAAGAGACATCTTATGCTCCCCACAGGTCAAGCTGCTCCAACTTGTCTGACTGCCTGTATCTATCCAGCATCCCAGCCTGGCTTTGTGCAATGAAATTGGAAGGTGATCATTCCATCTTTCCTTGACCACATCTCTGTGTATGGAAAACTGGCTCTGCCTCCCCAGTGGAGCCCCCAAGGCAGCATCGCCAGAGACAGAATGAAGATGTTGGCAGTTTGGTTGGAGGCAGTAAGGTTAAGATTAATGAGACAAACACTTGACTTTGGTAGGATAAGCCTATCGGATGAGTATGTATATAATCTGTGGTTAAAAAGCTGGCATTAGAAATTTACATTGTTAGAACTCAGGTTTAGCCCTCAGGAAGTTTGTTTCAGGCTGTCTGCAGACTCAGGGAACTGCCCCCAAAGCTTCAAAGGTTTGAGAGCTTAAGCGCATAAACACCTATCTGAAGCAAAGTTTGGGCCCTGCCATGCTGAATCCCAAAAGGCAACTGAATGCATGCAACCCTTTGCCTTTCCTCCAAGGATCTTAAAGCATCCTGCAGGGGAAGGTAGCGTTATTATCTCATTTTTACAGATAAGAATGCTAAGGCATAAAGGAGTCGAGTGCCTTGCCTAAGGTTATATAGCAATGCAGTAGCAGTGTCACAAAGCCAATCAGGTTCCTTCACTCTGGTGCCATTAGTCACTGAACTTGACTGCCTAGTGTTCTGGCTCCTTCCTCTCCTTTTAATTATTCCATGAGAATGGGAGATGAGGAAATACGCATTAGTTCAACAACTACAGATGGTGATAAAATGAAAGCGCAATCTCAGCAGACGATAGATTCTCTATGTCCAGCGAGGCAATAGGAGGCAGTGGCATTACAGCCTCCTTCAGACATCTCCTGCCTGGTGAAGGCAAATCTCCTCCTTCAGTTGACTGTGGCTGCAAACCTGCAAGCCTCAGCAGTGACATGCGGAGAGGCTGTGTCATTCAAATATCAAATTGGAGGCAAGGACAAATGTTCCTCTCTTCACTCCTTTCCCCACAGAACAGTGATATATGAGGTCTTCTATAATTTCTGAAACAAGCATATCGCACGATTTAAAGCTAAATGTAATAAACATGATCTTCTGTAATCCAGAGGCTGTTTCTATACTGCTGTATCAATGCACAGCTGTCAGTAGGCTCTGCTTCTGAAGTGCAAACTTCCTTGACAGAATGCTATCCAGAACATCACTGTGTGGCATGTATTTCTTTGTTTTATTAATTGCAAAAATTCAGAGTAGATAATACTCTTTAACAGCCACCTAATCTCCAAAAGGAGATTTATGAGCTTAACATTTGAGGCTGTATTGAAAAGTCCAAGCCTGAATATAGACTACTTTATTTTTACCTGCTGCAGAAGAATTACAAGGCCGAGTGATGGGAAATCAGCTGTATTCTGGCATGCCACATGAAGTTCTTTCTCTTCCTTCCTTTTTGTTGAGGTGTGCAAGTAAATTACCAAGTCTTTTGTGATAAGAACAGCATTTCTCATTATAGGGTTGGATCTGAGGTGTCTGGGTTTTTTTCTTTTTGAGCTGAGCTACCAGAATGAAATTTCAGCCTTTATATTTTTAATAGATAGAATGATGGAAGACTTCATCTTGAATACTTTGAATCAAAAACAAATAAATAAAAATGTATTTCCTGTTTCCATAATTCATATAGCAGGGAAGTGGAGGAAGTCTTAGGAAACTGTATTTGAGACACAAAATAAATTTCTTTCAAAAGCATTTATTTCTTTCAAAAGCATTTAAATGGAAAAATTGTAGGGATTTGGATTCAGGGTATTTTTCTTTTTTTTTTCCACAGTGAAGTTGCCTTAACTTTTTAGATCACTCTCAGGACAATTTACTTATTTTTCCTGAGGTTACAGTTCAAAAGAATACAGTCCAAGTGAGATGAGTAAAGGCAGGCTGCAACTGGTAATCTATTGAGCCATCACTGTCTGGAGAAGTTATTCTTTGTTGTGATGCTGAACAGCAATGCTGTTTTCCTGGCTCCTCTTCCTGTGTTCCTGTTAATCTTTTTCGTGAGGTTTAGCTGTTGGTCCCTTATACTTGTTGCTTTCTAACTTTTTGCCTCAACAAACACTAATGAAGTCCTGGGACGTAGTTTGACTGTTAATATTACAGACTTCTGCAATGCTTGCTTACCTTCCCAGATACATGAACAGTGGAAGGGGCTATTGAGCTTACAGGTCACTTTCTCACAGATGCTTTTTCTTTTGTACCTACTTTCTCCTGAAAGTATAAAGCTGAATAACCAAATCATGTTGTGAATAACCAAATCATCCCTAGTTAGCTTGCATAGAATGAAGTGCTTGAAAAACTACCTGTTACCAGAAGTATTTAGACCTTAGTCAAAACAGTTTGTAGACTTAGACTTTCATTTGAAAGAAAGTTGTTCAGTTTGTAACTGAACAGCATTAGACATGAGAGAAAGCTTCTTACTTTCAGGTTTTCTGTTAAAGCCACTGAAGGAAATGGCACTTTTGATAAAGATGACTTGTAGGAAGAACCATAAACTCTCGATCTGCTTCTGTAAGCTATAAGCTCTGTGAACTCTTGATCTAGTTCCTTCAGTTTCTTGCATCTGACGTGTACTGTTTTGCTTCTGAATGCTCCCTATGCAACCGGTACAGTTGATGTATGCAATCTGGAGTAATTCTTTGCTTCACATCACTGATGATACTTACATGCTTGTGTGATCCATTTGGGAAGACTGTGGTGTGGTCTGTTTGAATAATAGCTGCCGATGCTGGGTTATACTGCTTTGACTACTTCATTCAACTTCTTTTTTAATGTGCACACACCCAAACTACAAACAGGTATGTCAGGAGGAGACTGTCTTCCAGTGAAATCAGAGGGGGCTGCATGGGTAAATCCCTCTGCAGTGCTTTGAAAATGCAGGTATGTCTATAGACTACCATTAAAGAAAATTATGATGACGTATATTTATATTACAGTACAGCCTGGAAGTCTTGATGTGCTAGATGTAATGTAAATGCATGGGAAGAGACTATCCCTGCCTTGAAGGCTTAACCAATGTCATGCAGCAGGTTAGGGGCACAGCAAAGATTAGTGCTAAGAATACCGATTTCCAACTTCTCATCTTCGAACCGACTCTTTAACAGCTTGTTTTTGTTTGTTATGTGCCTACGACTCCTAGGATGGAAAAGAATCCCTCTCCCTTTACACCTTATGTTTCAGATTTTCTTTTCTTACTGAATGCTATTTAGCATAAAGGAAGAAGAACAAAAATAATTGAAAGCAACCTTTTTCCTTACACTGTGCATAATAGATATACAAAGCTTTGATTCTAAGTCAGTGGAGATGCATTAGTGTGCTTTGGGGGAAAATATGAGAAAGATCAGACTCAAATGATGACTATAACCTTCCCTCTCCAAAAATGTTAAATGTATTTGAAAATGGTTTAGTACTACTCTAATAGCTTAGTCTTAGCTCGAATACCAAGTCTTCATTGATCAAAAAAGGAATCAAGAATTAGGTAGTGACATTGCTTTCCTCAGCAGACATCCTCAGTGCAAATATGATAATTTTAATTATTTAGCACTTGTAGCTTCTTTGCTTTTACAGTAAACAGTTCTCTTATCCCTTGAGAAAATGCCTGAGGCTCTCATGGTGATTTTCTTCAGTTTTGACCATTAAGCTCAAAACAGATATACTAGGTCATTCATTATCTTATTGACATTTCTCAGGAAGGCTTTTAGCTACTTTAGGACCAAAATATTCTTGGTGAGGTGTTTTTTTTTTCCCCTACTAACTTGTGAATATCCATTAAAATACACCTTCTCCTCTTTCTGAGTGAGTAAGCACTGTGGCCTCAGTAACACAAATGATACAGAAGTTCCCATCTAGGCATTCAGATTACCTCTTTTGCAGGTCAGTTTTATATATATGGAAGGGGCTCGAGCTTTCTGGCCTTGATGGGGGTGATGATTAGCAAAAAGTTCTGTTGTTTTTTCTGTACAGGCCAAGCAGAGTTGCTGCTCTCTGTCTGCTGGGATCAATGACAAAACGCTTGACAGGTTTCGCTGGGAGCTGGCCCTAGAGCACTGATGGTTAGAAATGTTAGTTAGGCATGAAGCAAACATCTGTTTTTGTGCTGGCAATGTGAGTAATATTGTTCCTCTGCTGTGAAGAAAGAGGCCCCAGATCAACCTTGGCATTGCATTTTGGCAAGGACGTCCTGCTCGCATGTGCCCACAGGTATACTGTATGTACTACGTTTCTGTAAGGCAATTCTTGCAGGTACAAAGAGAGGGTTTGAATTTAATTATATATTATCTGAGCTGGAGAACAGTTAGTGACGTATGTTCCTGTCTGTGACTATGAAGTGTGTATTCTCATTCTACCACCCTACAAACACATTCACTCAGAAATTTGTAAGAATCAGAATTTTTGTGTGCAAACATAGGCATTGTCTATATACTGTGTATAGATCTTTTGTGTTTAGATTTAGTGACATCCTTTTCTCCAGTGAAATACATTGCAGGGAGCTTTCTAAGTGTGTCAGAAACGACCCTGGAGTGAGAGATGATAAAATCGGGATGTATTGTTGCAGTAAGATGTTTTGGCAGATTAGAATGGAGACAAAGGAATTCTCAGGGTTGGAATGGACAGAACTTTCAGTATTTCCAATATTACCATGAAATTGTTTGGTTTTGAAGTCTGTCCTATAAATGTACTTAACAGGCAATCCGTTTTACCTGTTCTGTTTGTAGGATCAGTAGTTGATTTCAGCTTTTATAGCACGGACTTATATTCAGATAAGGGTTTAAATATGTAGCTATGAATCCATATGTAGGAAGTGTAATTTACTTTTCAAGTATAATGAAATCCTCACTGAATTAAGACCATGAGATTATTACATTCTCCAGCCTCATTCTGTCCAGTTGTGATCTTTCTAACTCTTATGGAAAACATTCCCAAAGTCTTGCTTCTGAACTTTTGTATTATTACCTCAAGACATTTGTATCTTTGACCCATTTCTAAACATTTTTCTTTTGTATTGTTGGTAGATCATCATAATACTAGCCTAACTCAAACCAAGCCTTTGTGAGTAGTTCAAGTGAGTAAATAAAATTCATAGATTAATAAATAAGGATGCTTTACAAATTATTTCAACAAAAGATAATGCAAAAGGACTTAAAGGGAATATGAAGCTGGATGTAGACTGTGTATATTCATGTGGCCCCTGACCCCATTCTGACATTAACAGTGGCAGCTGGATTAGGTCCAGAGGCCAGAAGTCTCTTTAGAAAGCAAGATGATTTGAATGATGCTGTTCTTTCCCTTGAGCAGATATGTCCTGGGTGGGTTCCATGGACAGAAAATTAAATGAGATGCAACTTAAGCTGGTGGAAAAATTTGAATGGTAATATGCAATGTGAGAAAGGAACCTAGGTTAAAGTAATGTGGAAAAAGCCCTGGAGTTGGGTGCATGCAGCAGGGAAATAGGGTGTGTTATTCTTTGAAGCATGGCTTTTCTGAGAGTCCCAGGAAGATGGTGTGATCTAAGGAAATGCTCAGTTTCCCTCAGGATGGCCCAGCACAGGTCTGAAAAATAACATTGTAGGAGACACATGAATGGTGACAGCACTTGTTACATTGCTATACAAAAAAATGTTTTTCTTTATCCTTTTCCTCAGCTTAATGAGGTAGCATGATCCCTAGCTAAGCTGTAAGTATTGAATCGTAATGAAAGCAATGGAGAGATGACAGCAAGTGCAGTGCAAGGAAAATAAGAAAAGAAAAATTCAGGGGATGTCAAGAAAATCAGTCAGATCTGGCAGTTTCTAGAGTTTTGTTTTAAAGGAAGTGACAGCAACATTGATAAAAACAAGAATTGACACAGCACTGTAAAATATAGTGAATGATCCTGGCAGAAATGGGGACCATATCCAGAGCCTCTGTCCATGTAGTGGCAACCAAGTTTTTAGAAGGCCTAAATCATCGCAAAACCATGCAGGTATTACATGCAACAAGTGAAAAGACTGATTATTAATGTGCCTGCCCTTCTGTATAATGCTGTGCTTTTCCCAAAAGAGATTTTTCAGGTTAGCTTACAAATTGACAACTGTATTAAAAGTGAGATTGTATCTGCCTCATTTACTTGTCACTCAGGAAAGAATGATACTCCATCTATCATCAGCTCCTTGTGCTGCACTGGGCTGCTGCATTGTAATTCTCTTGTTATTGTAAAGATCCTCCAGACTTATCCTTTACTTTATAAACAATTCTCAGGGCGTCTCATGGGGCTTCTGAGATGGGTGTAGGTTCTGCTGGCAGCTGATTACTCTGGATGCCTTGCATGCATTTCTACTGAGTGCTTGTAAAGTCAGTTGTGAAAAGCTGACTATTCTGTGGGAGAAATAACACCAGCAGGCCACATTTACAGTGTTTCCTGTTGACTGGTCATTAATGGCTGAAGAGTCATCATTTTTTAATGATTTAATATTTACCAACTGAAAAGGCTGCTGTTGTAATGGAGCATATATATTTTACAGCTAGTGAGGGCTTGAGACATATGTATCACTAATTAGTACATATAATAATAAATAAAGTTAATTTGGGAGGTTTTTATATGCAGAAAACAAATGAGTCTGTTACTTCTACTAGGTATATTCATCATAAATCAGATTTTTATTAGCTTAAAGTAAATTAACTTCTTAAAGCTATGATGACTTATATCAGCCTAAGATTTGGTCCAGACACCTTTTTGAAGATGTATTACCTACAGTTTCTTGTTGTAATTCATGGCAACCTTTGAATCCTATGTACTTTTTTTTAGGAAGGAAACTTAACTTGATTTCATTTATTGTGATAAAATGCACTTTTAACTCTAAAACTTTGTCAGCTACTTGTTTTTAAGTAGAAGGCACTGTATAAACTGATACTATTTGAACTGAAAAAATTCTTAAGTACAGTTTTTAAATCCCACATTGTTATGACAAGTCCTCTATTCATTTCAGTCTTTTATTCTTCTATTTCATTTCTATCCTGCTGGTACCAGCATCAGTCATTGGTTTTGGCAATGTTTCTTAACACAGATACAAGGAAGGAAAGACAACCTTTGAGCATGAAAAGTTAAGTGACTTTTCTCCATCTTACAGTTTTAGCGCTCTTGACAGCTTGAGGTCTGTTTTTTCCTAAGGAACTTGTCAGTATGCAATGTACTACTCATAGACACAGCCTCAGACTTGTCAAGTTGCTTACTGCTTATAGCTCTACGCTTTGGGTATTCAGTCTCCTAACATCCTTCTTGACCGCTGCTATGCATGACCTAGCTCCACTCCTACTGAACCACTGTTCACTGGACTCTGGGCTATGAAAGATGCCGTATAAAAATAACAAAGCAAACCAATGAATTAAAAAAAAAAAAAAAAAAAGAAGAAGGAAAAATGGACCCATCACTGTGGGGTTTTGTTTTGCTTTTTTAAAGACATGAAGGAGAGAAAGAGGACATGAAGGGAAGCCTCACATACTTGGCAGAAACCCTAACATTAGTAGCATAGAAGCAGTGTCAGGAGTGAAAAATAGACCTTATTGAAAATCCCAGCAGAATTACCTTCTGAATGAGTGAAGGCTTGATCCAGAGAGATCTTGGGTTGCTGCCACAGTCTTCAATGGAAGCTGGAGATGCTCAGAGCTATATGGCACAATCCTCCAATCTTCATAGCCTAAGAGAAGTTCAGGTCTCATTTTTCCCTTATTAGAATACATGCTTACTCATACTGCAGCCCAAGTTAGTTATATGAAGCCTTTTGGCTAAAAGCTGAAAGGAATCTGAAATCCTATATCAGGGTGTTTGACAGTGAGGTTCTTAAAATATACCAGACTAAATCCAGAGAAGTGGAGTCTACCTGCAGCTCGGTGCCCTGATACAACACAGTGATCGGTGTGATAGAAATGTCTAGCTATCCACCAAGCTCTCGCCATCTTTAATGAGAGTGGATTTGTATGAGAACTTTTAATCCAAGGATTGAAATGAAACCTGAGTGCAGAATTTGTGGAGTAATTTCACCAAATTTTCTGTTATATAGAGTTTTCTTTATTTATAGGGCTAATTGTGGATTCCAGATGGCGAGTTGAAGGCCTTCAGGTAAATAGAGCTCTAGAAAGGTCACAGCCAGGGCCAGGGTCCTGTCAGGTTGGTTACTGTACAGGCACATAGTTAGAGATGTATTCCCTTTAGGACAGAGACTAGTTAAAGGCATGCTGGGGAAGAGAGCAACTGCACTTCTGTGTTGCAGAGAGAGAACAAGGGTGCAGGAATAGACCAGGCAAGTTTGAAAATGTACTGGCTCTGGACTTCTAATTCTCACTTGTGCCTTTGAAAGCCAGCTTTTCAGCGGTGGACTTGCCTGAGGTGGGGGGTGTTGAGCTGGCAGCCCCAGCCCAGGGCACAGAGGGTCAGCTTCACGCCCTGAAGCCAGAGATGCCATCACCTTCCCTACTGCTGCCCTCCCTGCACCACTACCAGCCCTGACGAGCTGGTGTGGGCCAACTAATGATGGGGCAGGGACTCCCACAACTGTTCCCTTGGAGACTATTGCCCTTTAGTGGCCTGTTTCCATGATGCTCTTACGTCTTCCAAAGCCCGTGCGCCGCAGTTGTCCAGCCCGCGGCCAGGTGTGGCTGGCTGTGTTTGAAACCTGAGTTTGTTTGATGAGCAGAGGGTGGCATGAGCAGGATGCAGGATGAATATGGATGTGTAATGGAATTGACTTGAATTCTCTCTAGCATTATTTGGCTCCTGCCTCTCTTTTCCTTTTCAATCAGTACAGTAGAAAATTCTTTTGAAGGGAGATAATTTTACAAAGTGCTGAGTTCAGTGTTCCAGAGCCTCTGGCATTCAGCAGGAGACTTGCATGCTTTTAATCTGTCTCCTGTGTTCCTATATTAAAGGAAATGTTTTCAAAGTGATTTGAGCAAGTTACTTGTGTGAAACCTGTTAACAAATAATAAGATATACGCATGTAACAGTTATTTTGCTTTCAAAGTTTGCCCTTAGGAGCAGAAAAGATTTCTCATTGCTAGAAATACTTTTTTTCTTCCAAAAAACAAGAAAGAAAGAAAAAGAAAAGACAGGTTCTTGTATGTGATTTTTCATTCCCATCTCTCTTCTGCTGGCTTTAATCATGCAAACCTCCCACCAAGGTCATGGGGAGTTCTGGCTAATTTACAGACTACAGGAACTGGAAAGTTGATGCAGATTTAGTGACTGTCTCCATAGGACTGAGGGACACAGTGGAGGCAAGAAGCAAATCTCAAACCCAGGGACATCCTCAATCATTTCCCGTCACCAATGTTTCACTCCTTGAGAGAGAAGATCCCCAACGTTTGAAGGAAGAATTCTTTAAGAGATCCTGCCCACAATTGCAGCATTTTCCTGTGAAAGACCTGATCTTGTAACCATGTTTTTGCACTGGTGAATGCTCCCATTTCCCAGCAGGCTGGAGAATGCTGAAGTGATTAAATCCCACAGACAGTTTTGATAGCCTGTAGTCAAGGTGAAAAGTATGCATGTATGATGTTGCTTCTTACAATTTTAGTTTTGCTAAGATACGAGATTTCTTCAACATTTTATATAAACTGAAAATAGACAAAATTGCAGCTATGACAAACTGTAAGACCAGCTGTGCAATAGTATCTACCCACGTGGTGTGTTGTGGCAAATCCAAGGTTATACCTCTTTCTGAGAAAGGATAGCCACCTCCTATTGTTGAAGAGCGGCTGATGTGCACTGATTTGTTCCCATGTGAAGCAGGAGTTCACCGTTTCCATGGTCTGCAGTGTCCAGGACAACACTAGGACCTGCATTTCCAGGTGGGAATGCAGGGCATGAGTGGGCCAGGGTATCTGCGAGAGGAAAGAGCAAAATGGAGTGGGAGTAATGTGGGCAGTATGAATTTTGGGAGAAAAGGATTTCTGGCTTGGAATATTAGGTGAAGTGAGAAGGATCTTGGTATGTAGCATGAGGTAAGAAGTAAGAAAATGTGGGAAGGTAGTGCATAGGGAGCAGCAGTCATAAGTGGTGGAGAGTAGAGGGCATGTGGTGGGACAGTCATGGAGCAGCAGCCTTATTTGTATCCATAAAAAGTATGGACAACCAGCAGACCACTGAAATAAAATATGTCATTATTTGTTTTCATTTATCATTACTTCCCATCAGAAGTAATTGAGCAAAAATACCATTTTTTGTGGTGACACTGCTGCTCTGCTCTGTAGTCTCAAGAGTCAGTGTCCTGAGCTGACATCTGTTGTAGACCAAATAACTGCAGCCTGGTATTTGAAACCCTGGTCTTCTGTGCTCCTTTGGTGCATTTTTGGGCATCAAGTGCCTGCGAACCTTTTAGGTAGCTTTTAGCTAAGACCACTGATATTCAGTACTTAGTAGGATCTCATTTGTTCTGTATTGTATAAATCTGGAGGACTGTGGCCAATCTTAAAGCACTGTAATTTTGATTCCTCTTCAATTTCCTTAAGCTGGTTGAAACCTCTCTAGAGATATAGTAGCAGGGAGCAACGGTGATCAAAGTGGGGCACAGACTGTGTTTGCCTTATTCTTCTGTTCTGAGAAACTCCCCCTGCTTTCCCTTACCTGTCCATACTTAGCAGTGTGCTCTGCTCTGGGCTTGTCTCATGATATGGCAGGAGAGGCTGAGGTCAGAGATTTGGCTGCATCAAGAGCAATGTGACAGAGCTTAGAGGAGCTGTGTGTGTGAAAGAGATGGCCGTTCAGAGCACAAAGAGTTTGCTGTCTGCTCAGCACAATGTGACACTGTTTCTGTGATTTCGGTATAATCATAAGAGAAAAGTTAGGGGTCCACAAGGAAAAAGACAAAAAAAAAAAGGGGGGGGGGAGAGAACAGAATACTGCCAATACCATTACTCCTTGTGAATTCAGACTATGATCTTTTGCTGAGTGGGGTGTATGCACTGTTGTTTAACTACTTTTGCGTGATTTATTTGACCTTTCCAGTTGGATTTGCCCAAGTATATCTCTAGTGATAAAATGTATCAATGTAATTTACCAGTCTGCTCTCCTGGAAAGAAAAGTCCAATGCTGATTTTGTTATTTCACATTCCATCAGTATCTCTGCTACCACCCTGTTTTGTGCAGAAGTAATTTTACTGTGAGTCTTTTCCATTATTAGAGCTCCTTCTAATTTGAACAGCTGCCCACTCTGGTTAGGCTAAGATTCAGGCCCACAGTGAAGTAATAGGATCTCTTTCCTAACAGGTATTGGGGGGAAGGATTTCCTTCCCCCTTCCTTCCTTTCACTCTCTTTGACCTGGCACCTTCATCCCACCTTACTCTGCTCTGCATTGTTCAGCTCCTTCTGCAACATACCAATGCACCTGCTGTTGTCTTACTGATTTTTTTTTTCTCATCGGCTTAGTATGGGTTTAAAAAAGGCAGTGATCTGTTCCATTTCAGGTGTCAGAACAAGTTCACAGCGTGTGGGAGAGAATGGTGTCACTCCATGACTTCTAGATGATAGTGACCTCTCTCCGAGCCTGCTCCAAAGTCCAGTGCAGTCTCTGGGGCTCTGGTGGTGGTTGGGTGGGATCCATAATCCTTTTGCCACTATGGAATTAACACATCCATTCTGAGGTCTGTGTTTCAAAGTCTATTAACTGTTTTGAATTGTGTATCCCAGACTGTACTGGAATGGCTCCCAACTGTACCTCACTCCCACTAATTTTCTAGTCGTCTCCCAGCCGGGCCCGGGGGAGCTCGGAGCACCGCCCCAGCGCGGGTGGCCGCAGCAGGGCGCTCCCCGGGGCAGCGGGCACCAGCTCTGGCTGCTGCTGTCCTCCAGCCACTCCCAACACCGCTGCCCGACAGGTACTTTCTGCTCGGAGGGAGCGCCGCGAACCTGGTGAACGATATGCCTTGCAGAGGTGCATGGGAACAGCCTTCCCAGGAGATGTGGGACGTGGTGCCCCGCAAAGCTTTCACCGGGTCGCCGTCCTTTTGATACCCCCGATTTCCGCAGCATCCCGGCAGCAGGCGGCTGGATGCCCGCCGCACCGCGCCTCGCACTTCAGCTCGCTACCCGGGCGGTGGGTCTCGGCCGGCGGCTCCTGCCCCGTTCCGAGCGGAGGCGGCCCGGTGCCGCCTGCCCTCGGGCTGCTGACGGCGCCGGGAGAGCTGCAACGCCCCGGCCGCGCTGCCCGGTTTTCCACGGGGCACGACAGGACTCTGTCACCCCCAGTGCTGAGCAGCTTCAAACGCGCTTTGCTGGTCGCTTGGGTGGGACGGCTCCCGGCGCCTTCCCGCTCCTGCCAGCCTGCAGCGGTGCCCGGGGCAGGGCAGGGCGGCGGGGCCCCGCAAACCACGGCGGTGGCTGCCACGGCCCGACCGGCCGGCCGCCGGCGCTCCCCGGTCTCTGGCGCCCCCTGCCGGCGCGCGGCGGCGACCGCTGGGGGCCGCGGTCGCCTCAGGGCCGCGGGGCCGCAGCGGTCGGAAGCACGGCCCGGGCTTTGCCCTGGACTTTCCTGACAGAACCGCGGCTTTGCTGAGGCAGCCGGAGGGAGCGGGTTTGCGTTGGTGGGCGTTTGGGCTCCAGCCGGGAAGGCCTTGGCGGCCCAGGTGCGAAGGCACCTTGGTCTTCACCAGCGCTTCTGCATGGTTCTCGTTTCCACTTGGGTAAAAAGCAGTCAGTCTCCTCCTTAGAATCGGGGCGCTCCGTTTCGGACTGCCCAGCAGAAGAGCCTCCTGCATATCTAACCCCTTGCCCAGGGTGCTGGGGTTTACCTTAGTCTGTGCATTGCCTACTTCTGCATGGCTGGAGGTGCATTCTTCTCTCCACCTGCCAAGACACCCAGATCAATCTCCAGATCCTTCACTAGAATTGGAGCTGGAATGACTAAGCAGTCAAAATATTTACATCACAGGTTTACCAATCTGCTCTGCCAAAAAAGCCACCCACCCTTTGCTTGTTATTCAAGACACAAAGGTTACAAGACTGAGTATAAGTCCCATTGGTGTGGTATCACTACAGAAGTCTAATGAGCACAGCCCTTGGGCTAGTTGTCCCTCTTTAATGATAAAGAAGCAAGAGATTTCAGCATGAGTTTTGGAAGTTACAGCTGCCATTAGCAATATGCGTATTTTAAAATGCTGAAAAATATGTCAGGAACATCCATGGAGGCATCCTGTAAAAGACTGGTCATCTTCTGTTAGACTGAATAATTTGACTGATTGGGGCATTTGTTTTGGGAAGACTTTGATACTTTGAATATATTCTATCCCCGTATCAAATACACCTGTATGAAATACACACATGCGTCATCTCTTCAGTTCCTTGCGTTAGGTAGTACAAAGGCAGAGCTTCTCCTTTCAAATCAGTCACACCTTTGGTTTCAATTCAGATAGTAGCGAGTGGCATTATGACCAGCAGAGGAGAACTGACTGAGGGTGCAGCCTCCAACCACCAGCTGGGCATCTTTTGTCTCAGTGTAGTGCTTGGTCACAGGCTGCCGTTATACATAGACACCACACCAGGTAAGAATATCAGCATATACAACATGGTGGGATACTAAGAACTAAATAGTGCTATGTAGTGTATGTCTATGTATTTTTATTATACAACATGTATTTGATCACACTGAGTAAATTATAGTATAGAAAGTAGAAGTAGATTAAGCTTTATTTTATATGAAAATCTTAATGCAGTGAAATGTTAACTTGAGAACCAAATTCTGCCTTCATGCAGGCAATCGTAATTCCATGCAAGTGAATGGCTCAGGTTGTGTCTTAAGGCAGATGCGGTTTCATCGTGACTGAATTGATACCATTACCCAATTGATACCATGAATACAGAATTCCCTTTTCTGTTTTTTTTAAGTAGAAATTTGGCATTGCTAAATTAAACTTGCATAACAATAACTTCCCCTTTCTTCAAAAAAATGTTAGTTCTGTCACAAAAGAGCTAACTATCCCAAAGGAAAAATATTTCTTATGTGTTTGTTCTGACATTGTATTTTATCAGCACTGGAGTTGGGGATTCCTGTTTCCTGCTCTCTCTGCTCTAAGATGACATCAACAGCAGTATGTCATAGCTAGGGATGCCTGCTTCTGTGCATTGCATTGTGAGCAGGCACCTGGGTAGTGAGGGTTAGGGAAGAAAGTAAGATCACCATTGCTATGAGATGCAACGGAAATGCTTCCTAACTGGAGTATTTCAGAATTCCTTCTTTTTTTTTCTCTCACCAAGGTCAAACAAGCTAAGTCTTTCATGGTGCCAATGTTTGCCTTAAAATAAAACATTCTTAAGCAGCTCTGCCTAAAAATCCCTTTGAAAATCCCAATTTCAAGCCCAGTAATACAGTGATATTTTTGCATGACACTTCCTTTATGGGAGGAAACATTTGGATGTCTAAAATGTGAGCAACTGGCTGCTGTATTATGGTTATCACCTGTACTGTGCGAGGCTAGCGGTAACTCAGTGTCAAGACTGACATAAGACAGCCTTCCCCCTCACCAGCCATGCAGTGCCAATATGTTAAGTAAATGTTTGACAGTAGGGTGATATGATGTCATTTAAACCTTCAGGACAGCTCTGCTCTCCCATCAGCTGCCTCACAACCATTCAGCTTCTTACCAGATCTCTCTCTTTCCTGCCAGCATTTGTTGCTTAGCTGATAGGACATTCCAGTTTATCTGGGCAAATCACCTTTTTTCCCCTTCTCTTGAGATACAGACAACCTGATAGAGACCTGCTCTCCTTGTGGTACAGTCTTCTATCCTGTTGCATTTCAAGTGAGAAATCAAACCAGGGGATCGATCGAGTTGGGCAGTCCTGAGTAAATTAGGGAAGCGATTAGCTAGCTGAATTATTGAAAGAGGCTGATGGGGAGGGGTAAAGGATACCCTCTCCAGAAGTGAGTACTGTTGTTTGTTTGTCAGAGATACTGCTAGTAATCTCTGCACTATTTTGAAATGTAATTTTCTTCCTTAGGAGGTGAATATTGGCAGAAATGGTTTGTGGGCTTTTTGGGGTTTTTTTTGCGTTGGGAGGGGGGTGTGTGCATGGTGTTTTTTTAAGCAAAATCTCAATGGTTTCAGCTGCAGATTTGGAGATTCGCTTTGTTCACATCTGAAAAGCATAGCACAGTTAGGAAAGGAGGGTTCAAAACCAACCCAAATTACGAAAAAGGCTGTGTTCATAGATCAGACCCAAAGAGACAATTCTAACCGTAGATTTCAGCTTCCCATTTAAGCAGATCATCAGAGTTTAATATCTTACTTTATCTGAACTAGAGCATCTCTTTTAGAAAATGCAACCAATTTTGAATTTAAAATCTGTAATGAGGTAAAATCCATTATAAATCTTGGTATGCTTTTCCAAAGGTTTATACTTTCTTTTGAAAAATGTAACATATTTCTAGTGTGAGTATTGTAGGGTTTTGGTTCTCATGATTAGATGTCTTTCTATTTCTTGTTGTCTTCATATGAGAAACTAGAGCATTTTTTCTCAGCCCTTTTAATCGTTCTCACAGCTCTCCACTGCCTTTTCTTCAATATATCAGCTGATCTTTCTTCACTTCTTAGCACTGGAACTAGGTACCATATAGTCGCTGTAGTAATACCAAATGTAGTAGCAATGTACTTTTAGGCAAAGTTACTCTATTTCAATGTCCAGGCATTGCATTCACTCTTTTGCCCCACTGTAACAGCTGGTATGTAACTAATTCCCATCACACATCAAGTCATTTTCAATTTCACTGCTTTTTAGAAGGAAATCTTCTGTCTGTAACACTTGGACTCAACCAGTAAAAGTCTTGGGAGGTACAACCATGTTCCAACACCTAATATTAAGTTAGACTTAACCCTGAGCCAAATTTTTCTTTGTAATACCTCAGGCATGCTGACTGTAAAGTTTTTGGAAGCTCTGGGTGCAGCACCTCTACAGTTCCAGGCAGGCAAATCGCTCATGAACAGGTCACCTGTGCAAAGCTGTTCAGATGAGCTAAAAGCCCAAGACAAACATCATCTGACAGGCTGTCTGTGCACTTTATCCCTGCATATGTGTGTTTGCAGTGGCCTCTTTGCCAGGTGCCTGGCAAGCCAGGAAACAGTATCCAGAAAAGCAGACGGTTGCTATGAAAACGAAAGAAGAATGTGTCCTGTTAGACATTTCAGGTCAGATTTAGGATTTCACATTAGAGTAAGAAAATGCAGTATCATATGAAATGTCTGGCAAATCAGACAGTGGACCATACAGTCATTTTAAACTGAGGGTCCAGTGTGTAGGAGTATGCATCTTGTGCTCGCTGCTTCGTGCTATTGACTGTCATCATTACTACCTCAGGAAAAAATAGCACTGCATCACAGTCATTAAGCAAGAACTCCTTCCAACAAGTTTTTTGCTATTAACTCCAGGAACAGAGCAATGACTAGCTGAGACATTCTTTCAATGCCCCCACTCGACAAGCAGGAATCATTTCCATTTTAGGAACAAAGACCCTGAGGTCGATAGGCAGGCTGCAGCATGTCAAAGGATGTCGCCCACTGAAAACTAGAGCATCTCAGGGTTAGAAACCTGGAATGTCCTTTTAACCCTTCTCTTCATGTGCTCCCCCAGAAAATTTGCAGAGGGGACAGGGTATTTTACCATGAGGCCCAAATCTGAGGATTTAATTGCACCTAAGCAGACATAAGAAATGAGTATGCTTAAGTGTGTTGCTGGAGAGGTCTGGGTGGGCAATAGCAGGAGCAGCCCCAGAGTCACATGGGACAGAACGTAGTGTTGGGCAGACCTTTGATGGTATTTTAGTAGGCTTTCTATTCCCAACTTGATTGATTCCTGTGTATATAAACAATGCAAGGACAGACAGACCTCAGGCATTTGGAGAGTTCAGTAAATTCTTAACCTTTTTTTTGAACGTTAGGCGTATCTGTATGTGGGTGTTGGGAGCTGTTCATGACTTCTTAATTCCATTGAAGCTTTCTGTGTCAGTACATTTTGGTCAGCTCAGAGAACTTCTCATCTTTCAGCACAGAGAAGGGTGGAAAACTTTTCACTGAAAAAACATTAAAATACCATCTTGGGATGGTGCCTTCATCAAGTCCTGAAGTAACCACAGGGCTGAGTTGAGTTCCCCTCACTGTCCTCCCCTGTATGGTTCAAGGCTTTTCACAGCCTCTACTGTATCAGAAACGTTGATGGAGATGGGAGGGGAGAACTCTCAGTTCCAGCACTTCAACTGAAGAGCCTCCAAAGAGTTTTCAGAGTATGACAGCTAATAAGCCAAACTTTGAACCTAAATGCAGACGTTTACCACATGGCTCCTGCTGAGTACAGACTCTGGAATTTGGCATTGCTGCCTTGGGCTCTCCAGGATTTCAACAGATGTAGTGCATTGATTTAATGTTTAAAAGGGAACCCTGCTGTGGTTTCCACAGCTTGTTTCATCGCTTTAGAAATCAAGCAGTAACATACAAACAATACAAGCAATTTTGTGTTATAAACAACATCCAATGTTTAGGGAATTGGTATTAAAATAAAACGTCTTCAAGACTTTTGGCATTCCCCTGTCCTCCATCTGGAGATCATTTTCTTTTTCCAGACTCTTCCCATTTTTGTCTATTTCTGAATTTTCAGTATTTTCCTTGTAACTTGGAAATATCTTCAATTTGCACTTTTTTTTTTTTTTTTTATTTAACCACACACTTACCTTGACAGGGCTTATTTGGCCCAAATAATTCAGAGCTAATAAAAAGGCTAACTTCACACATATGACAGCACAGTGTTTGGGCAATGAGCACTCCACAGTGCTCACTGCAATGTACAATATTCACGCAATAAGACACAGAGCCCACAATAAGATCATTTCTATGTTAACATCCATGCTTTTGTTTATACATTCTTGGCACCTGATGCTTATACTAGGCACTTTCAGTTTGTATGTGGGATGGGGAGGTGGTCATCATGCTTCTGGAAACACTTCTAGAAACAAAAAGCTCAGAGAATTGCTAAATATTTTACCATTTGCTTTCAAGGAGTTGCTTTCAGAAGCATTCAAAGGAATTTACAGAAATAAATCCAGGTTCCTTTACCTCTACCACTGTGTTATTGACATGATTATGCCTCCAAAGAAAAATAGAGCTGGAAAAGATAAAGGCAGATAGGGTAGTAAAAGATATGGACCACTTTCAGTGTTGAGCATGACATGAGGTTTTGTCAAGCATTACATGAGGTTTTTAGCTTAGAAAAAGACAACTAAGTGGGGATGAGATGGAAATTATAAAAATCATGCATGGAGTAGAGAATGTGACTAGGAAAGCATAATTTACTGTTTCCCATGGTTCAAGGAAGAGGTGGCAAATCTGAAAGAAATAAAGAGACACTTCTTCAAACACAATGTAGGTACACTGTGAACCTTACTTGGTGATTGGTGTCAATGCCAAAAGTTTACCTGGATTCAGACTAGACCCGTTCATGGAAATAATCTCCACCAAAAGCTATTAAACACAAATGTTACCATCTCTGGTTCCATAAATTATTACCCTGTGTATCTCTGAAAACTGAAAGAGTTTGTCAGGGAAAAAGCACTATACGCTTCTTCCATTCTCTTACTCTTCCATCTGCCATCCGCACTGTTGAGATTGGGCTGTATCCTGCTGTGAAGTCCAGCAATTCTTATGTTTCTAGTCTAAAACTTCATTTCCTTTAACTTAGCTTCTTTTCTCTTTGTTTCCTGCTGTTTCTATCACTCTTCAGTTTTTCCATCTATCAAGACATGGTTTTTTGCCTTCTTTACTACCTCTGCTATTTTCTACTTTCTTTAAGTCATTTTCAGAGATTGACTTGTTTGAGCTCCAGCAGATCTTTTACCTTGAGACCTAGAAAAGAGTTTAACATCTTGACACCCATCTACATTTTCTAGTTAGCAGTAATCTGGAGGTCTAAGAATGAAGTACTTCAGAGAGCAGCTGGAGTATTCACTCCCTGAAAATGTAGGTTTGTTTAAGGAGTCTCCATCCGATTAACAAAGAATTGTAATATGCAAGAATTTGCTTGTCACTACTATTTTACTTGTTCAAGTGCTTGTTAAATTTTTATGCCTTTAGCTGAGGGGTGATTTTTAAAAAGTGAGGTGTTGTGACAGCAATATTGGGCACAGTGGGGATCATGAAAAATGCCAGATGGAACAAAATTATTCTGATTTTTGATCCACAAAGAGCCTAACTGTCAGTCATGCTGAGCATCCAGCAGCTCCCATTGAAATCAGTGGCCCCAGGCCAATCCTGCTAGAACTGCTTAGTTTAGTTCACTGGATTGACATTACTGTTGAACCTGCCTCGCACCACAGCTGAGCTTTGAGAATACAGAAAGAGATGATAGTGTCAATAAAATAAGGAGATGCAAAGAAGCCGTGGGGAAAGGCAAGAGATTGATGCCCTACTGTTCGTTCCTTTTTCTTCTGAAGCTCTTTGACATTTTTCATTCAAGTGCTGAGTGACTTTTCCATTTACCACTGATCTACTCTGTCATCTCTATTTTGATTTAGTAGGACCTGGCAGGAAACATAACTGATTTGGAAATAAAAATTTGCATCTCAGGTAGCAGTCTGAAGACATACTTGCTGAATTCTTAGCCTGTTTTTTAGCACATTCTTATGTCAGATTATGGCAGAAAAAATCCTTGTGATCATGCTTGGTTGTGGTACACTGGAGGGCATGGCTACAAGCAGCAGAGCAGTTCCTAAAAATACACTTAGGATTCAGTCATGAAGTTTATTCAGGGGATTGTTTAGTCTTCTGTTTTGTTTTAGAGTATTTTTCAGCCAGCAGTTCAGTTTTATTCTGAAGCACATCAAAGCCCCAAATCAAAACACTCCTGAAATTGAAATAGCAAACTTCAGACCCAAATGTAAGAGTATTTGGATGTTTGTATCCATGCCTGGATTTAGCCCACTCTTGAGACCAGAGGAGCTGTGATGCAGATTCAAAGTCCAATCCTAATGATTTTATTTGAATCTATCTATGTATTAAAGTAGTAAAATAATTACTGATATGTTTAGAAGAATAAGCATACGTACTCTGTTGAAGGTCACCTGTCACTCTGTCTGCATGAAGATAAACTGTTTGCAGAACCAAAGGATCCCTTCAAAATGTTCACAAGCAATAGAGGATACATAAACTTCAAAGAGTGAGGCTGGGATAATAAAGAAGAAGGAACCAAGGACAATAACATGGACCCTGAAAACTTTGGTCCCTGAGTCTTCTGGATATAATTCTTTCTCTGTTTCACTGATGCACTGCAAAGTATTAACAGGTTCAGCTCCCTGTTAACAGAAATGTAATCATATGTCCCTCCCTGTTCAGAGATGAGCATAAGTCTACAGTTCACTTGAAGCACATCATGAACAGAATGCTTTCTTTGAAAATCGACCTTTTATCATAAGGTGGTTTGAATTCTGCCATCTACGTGGTAAGACCCTTACCTGAAATAATACCATAATTCCACAGAAATGTTGCAAAAGCATTGAAGTGGTAGATTACTTTTTCATACTGTTAGATTGTGCCTTTCCATATTTAAATAGCTTACAAACATCTTGTTTAAGCTTCTAGCAAGACTGAATTCTAGCGACAGTCTGAATCACAATGCACTTAGGCTTGTGATGTATTAGCCTCCTATTTTTTATTGCATAGAATGATGAAAGCTGGGAGAAAAGAAAAATTCCAGCAGAAATAGGAATGGGAAGCTGAAGTGAGCACTCCCACATGGAGTTTATCTGTCTGTGGGAGAGGCCAAGACTGTTAATAATGACTGTGGATAGTTATTATTGTCAAAGACATGCAGTTAAGCTGCTTGGACTGCCCAACATCTCAGCCCCATGTATACACAGTATTGGAGGTCCAAGAAGTTTAATTGCTGCTTCGCACCACATCCACAAATATCAGTCACGCGCCTCCTGCCATATGACAGAGCTGCATGGTAGCACGCTGGCTGAAGATTCACAAATGTGCTGCCAGTCCAGGTGTGTGTTTTCTGTGTGCTAGAGATGAGGCAGTTGTGGCAGGAGAAGGCTGGCCACCAAAGCCAGCAGATGGGCTTGTCCTTGGAGCAAATCAAGCAATGAAGCCAGGTGGCTGAGAATTCCCAGCTGGCCACCTGTAGCTAGGGATGGCCTGTCTGGAGGAGCCAAACTCGAAGCTTTATCCCTAAGTTTTCAGAGGCTCATATGCAGCTCCACAAGAGACAAAAGGGAAAACAAATGGGAATTAGTGTGATAGCAGGCTAATATTTTGCCAGGCTGTTTGCTTTGCTTTTTGATGTCACATAACATCATGAACAATTTCTCCAGATGGTCAGGCCTTCTTCCAGCTGTCCTTTGAGGGTGGACTATAGGAGAATGGGATCTTCTGGCAAGTAGTTGCAACATAGGAAGCCTATATTGGAATCTCCTAACTGTCTATTTTCGGTTTTTAACTGCCAAACTTGGACAGACTACTTTGAGTTCGGTTGTACCACTTTGCAGCTTGGTGGCCAAGTTCAGCTTGGTCTCTAGCCAGTGATTACCCCAGGAAAACTGTTTGCCTTACACTTTTGTAAGCCTTCCTCTGTGCCCAGGAAAGGTAGTCTGTGCAAACTGTTATTGTCACAATGTTGTTAATGAGCTTTTACTCCAGTGGGAGGCACTAAAAAGGAGTGTTTTCACCTAGCTTTAATAAATACATCTCCAGATGAAACACAGATGAGAGACATCTATGTGAGAGAATGACTTGTTGTTGCTTAGACCAATTTACAATACTGATAGCAGACAGCAGATAAAGAGATGACTAGTCTTTGTATTATACCAGTTTGGATTTTATGTTTTCTACAGCAAATGAGCAATTTATGCTACCAGGTAGTTTTTCCTTTTATGGGAGACATGATGCAGGCTTTTCACTATGTAGACTGTGTTTTGAACGTTCAGCACAATTACTCAGGTTTTTTTCTGACTCTTAGCTAGCTAAAGGCTTCTATATATAATAACAATCCATCCCTCCAGCCTCTAGGAGTGGCTGTTGAAAGCCAGGCACAAATCCTGAAGAGAGTAAACAAAGAAAAATAAGCTCTCTGTATTGTATGCATATACGAGCCCTGAACTCTTCACACAGTCAGGTAAATGTGCTATCTCCTTTTAAATGCTCTAGCTGTGTTGGTTGCGTTGACAGACTATACTATTGCTCTGGGCTGATGCTTGCTCTGGCTCTCAGCACTGAGTCTAGAGCTTGGAAGAGGCACTTGCTCATAAACTGGCTGCTGTCCAGTGAAGAAAGGGGGTTCTTTGTGTCTGTCTGCATGGGGTTATTTGTCTCTGTAAATGTGTGCTCTATTCAGTGCTGACAATTCCCACAGTTTTATGATATGGCTCAATATTTAGCACTGGCCTACGAGGTGGACCTGGGGCATTGTGTGAGATGTGTAAAGGTCTTATGATTATAAACATAAAAAGGGAGGTTTTCCATTCTCTTGGGTACAGCAGATTGGAAACACCAAAAGGCAAAAGCAAAATTTTCCTTGAAATTGTTCTTTTTAAAAATTCTATCACATGATTTTTGGGTGCGTGACATGGTTTCTGGCTGGCTGAAGTTGACAGTACTGCACTCATCTGTTTTCAGTGAAACCATGGTAAAGTCAGACTCTGCCTTGGCAATGCCTGCAGCTCTGAGCTCCATTATGCCCTGATGCATCACAGATTTAGCAGCACAACGTTACTTCATGGTGCCTTCTGCTCACTGGCTCAGCAAATGGCTTGCGCTAACCCGATCACATATCAGCTGCAGCTTATGTCCAACACAAACAATGCTACTGGTTGTGGTGACTTTTGGGGCAGAAAAGCACTGACACAGGGAGATGCCTCCTGCCTGCTGACCTGGCTGATGAAGCACAACCACACTTCTAGGGAGTTTGTTAACTGCCTCTCGTAGCAGTGTAATTTGTACCAGGTGCCGGGCAGATGAGAACTGAGGAAGGTGGCCAGCGGGTATGGTGTCTTGTGTAATAAAGATAGCGAGCACTTAAAAACCGGTCTTTCAGCCACACAGGGAGGTTTTTACTCTCATGAGGGGAGATAGAGAAGCTATTAATCTGCCAGCAGATTCACAGGTTTAAGCCCTGAAGGATCCACAGTGATAATCTAATCTGATTTTCTGTATAATATAAATTGTGGAATTTCCCTGGCTTAATTCCTGCTTCGTGCTCACCCTGTATGTCAAAGAGAACACGTTTATTAGAGAAGTGCCCGACTGCAATTTAAACATTTCCAGTGGTGGCAGCTCCCTTGCAGACCTTGACAAACGGTTGTGGGACGAGGAACCGGCGCGGGGTGCCCGGCTCCTTCCCCCAGCAGCCCCGCCGCGGGCTGCCCGGGCTGAGCTCGCCGGCCTTTGGTGCGCGCTCGCCCTCAAGCCGTGCATGGCTTGAGGCATGCCACACGCTGGGTGTCGCTGCGGAGCCGCGGAGGTGCGGGAGCTGCGCGGCCGCGGTGGCCCCGCTCCGCCCCGCGGTGGGGCAGCCGCCCTGCACTCTCCTGTCCCCAGCCGGGAACGGTTGTTCCCGGCGAGAGGAGGGATCAAACGAGAGGCGCTGCGGAGGGTTATGCACGGCCCGTTTGTTGCTCTCCGTTATTCCAGGAAATTCAGAAATTACCTCTTTGCTTACTGCCTTATCAGAAGCTTTTGATGTGACATTTATTCCAGTGATGTAACTTTAAATTGAAAGTCCAACTGCTTTTCAGTCTGGACCACTGGGGTAGTTATCCACCATCCCTATGCTATTGGGAAGCATGAGACAAGCTAATAACCCGATGGGAATGGGGAGCACAGATTTCCCAGGCAGACTCCATTCATTCCCAGAAGGTTTTTCCAGCCGTGAGTAGCAGTTAAACCAATGTTTGTCTAAAAAGATGTGCCATGCTCCGGGTGCTGAAAATCAGGCTGCAGAGGGAGCTAGTCTCAAGGTAAAACTTCCTCGAAATGAGTCAGTGTTGTAAGGTCAGCTCCTACCTCATCTTCTGCTCCGCAGCTGGCAGGCAATCGCAAAGCAGTGCACTGGGATGAGGACCGTGTCTTTATTTCTGCGGCATGCTTAGCTGAAGTGATTTGCCAGTGGTCACACAGGTGGTCAGTAGCAGAGATGAGGATAGATCTCTCTATCTTAGCCCTAGTCTGGTGCTGTAGTTACCAGATTTTGTCTCATGGCTCTGCATGGGGGAGCACAGCTACAGCCTGTGCCAGGTTTTCAAAATCTTCCTTCATGTTTTTCCTGCATGAGCAAGCTGATAGAACATCTTTTCTGTTTTGTCTCAGTCCTGTGGCCAGGAAGACATAATTTTGCTTTGTCCTTTTTAACCTTCATTTAAACTTTTGCTTGACAGAGTTGAAAAAATATTCTGTCACTGTTTATCATAATCTAGTTATCTGTTTATATCATTAATAGAGAGAAACTATTGAAAACAAAGGTTCTAATGAAAAAGTAAACAGTTTTAGAAATAGTTTGTTTCAGGCTGTGGTGTTATATATATGGGAATAGAGACCCAAACGCAAAGGGCACAAGGAGTTGAAACGGGGAGTCCATTTCCATCATGTTTTTAAATGAAACCTCTTTCTCAGCATGCCCCAGGCTTTGGCTGATGGGTAGGGTTTCAGTAACAGAGAGTCTGCTCAGCACAGCTAGAAGCACTCACAGCACCAGGAATCCTGAACGCTGCTGGCACTCAGACTGCTCCCCACCAAAGGGGAAACGCTGTACTGGATCTGCACCATGCACTGTACCGAAACAAAGCCTTTCAGCATCTGTGGCAGGGAAGTCACCAATTGCCATATGTCACTCTGCTGTGCATATGCTAAGTGGGCCCAACCAATCCCATTTGCACATTCTCTGTGTGACTTGTTGTCCCACACAATGAGCGCCCTGTTGTCACCAGTGCTAATGCTATGCAATCTGCTTTGCTGTAGTGCAGCAGGCAGCTCGCCTCTTCATATCGTAGCACATTTTGCCACATAAGCGTGGCCCCGGTATCGCCGGATGCTTTGCAATCTGTTGCTCTGCCGAGTGCAAGCCCTGCTGTCACGTTTGCTGCAGCCTGTTGGGCCACAAAGGAGCAGGCGGGCTGCGGGCAAGGGACACACTCTGCTCAGCTGCCGTCTCAGAGCTGTGCAGCCCCTGCACCGTGTCTGGGCTGCTCGGTGAGCATCAGTCACATAGCAGGAGTGACGGTAACAAGACTCACAATTCTATTGTCCATAACTAATCATTCCCACTCCTTAACAAGTTTTATTTGTATTTGCTTCATGCATAACAAACACATCCCAGACTGCAAGTCTTGAGGCACTTACACAAACAGCTGATGCAGGCAAGGCAGAATAGTGGCCCAATACTATGCTAAGAAACAGAGCTCACTGCAAGGGTTTCTTCAGAAACTCTTCATGTACCGCCCTTTAATTCAGGTCCAGGAGACATATGCAGCTTTTGTGCTGTGAACTTCACTGAAACAGACCTTTGAGTGGCACAGCCTTGCTGCGGATTGCAGGCTGAACTTCTGCTCAGAGGAGCCCCAGGAAAATAAATATGTACTTCTGAAGTATTCACATACCATAAAGGCCTTCTCCAGGATACAGTTAATGATGCTGGGGCCACCTGTTGACCAGCAAAGATGTGATAAAGTATTGAAAAGCTTGTGCTTTCAGATGTACCACCAAAACCACTAGCATCCGTTTGGAGATTGTACTCTGTAGAATAATGTGTATATACATGGAACCTAAACAAGGGCTGGGAGGACAGTTTTCATTTAGGCATGCCCTAAGACTAGGTGCTTGGTTCCCAGAGTTTTTATAGCTTTTCTCAATTCAGAGTAGTTGTTGGCTCTCCTGCCTGTAGCAGCTTTTGACATACAACTTGTATGAAGTCAGAAAAAAGCCCTGATTTAGCAATGTAATTTTATAACATTCACACATCTGTTTCCACTGAGGGCTTTGAAGCCCAGTAAAATGGATAAGATAGAAAAGAAAAAAAGAGACAAAGAAAAAAACACCTGCCTGTAGAAATATGACTAATGCCCAGACCTGTCTGTACTTGTTAAAATGTGCTAGAATGACAATGTTAACAGCTTGGCCAAACATCAGAAAATCACTACTTCATCTGATGCTATTAGCTGAGTTACTCAGTAAAGCCAGAGCTGGAAAAATAGTGATGCCTCCCTGGGCCTCAGGGTGGAGCGGCAGAGAGATCTCACACCCGTGACTAAGAGATGCTAGTGAGAGTCTGGCCCCTTATGCCAGCTGCCCCACACTGCTGCCACTCTGTCGTCTTGAGTGGCCTGGTACCACTGGGCCTGGAAAGCTTTCTGTGCCTAACCAGTCAGTAATTTGGAAGGTGTGTAACGTGAGGGACCTTTCCTGGACAGCACTTCAGAAAGAGACAAAAATGCCACTTTCTATTTCGCTTGTAAGGCTATGTTCAGGCTGCACAAGAAATGCCCAGGGTGAGTCACCAGCCACTCGAGAATGAGCTGTGATAATCACTTTCAAATGTCCCACTTCCCTGAGGGTGGGATTTTTGAACAGGAATACAAATCCCCATCAGCTTTTGCGGTATGATTTGGACAGTTTTATTTCTACAGCATTGACACCAACAGCGGGATCTGTCTCTTTGGTGTTTATCTTTGCCTGTTCAAAGGCACACCTTTGGGAGGTGAAGGAGTTGATCTTTGGATTTGTGCCTCATAGTTCTCCTAAAACGCTGTGTGCTGCCTTCAGGTTACAGGCCCCGTCATGTCTGCCTTCCAGTGAGGCATGATTCTCACGTGCCTGGCTCAGACAGGGGGAGATCTGCCGGGTTGTGTTTGTGCTAAATCCTGTCCAGCCAAGTGTCATCCCCTGAGCAAAAAGTGACGCAGAAGAGGGAGTCTGTGATAAAGCCAGAGGTGCTTTATACCGCAGCTTCGTGTTTCCTGGAAACGTCTCTAGGAATAAAGGACAGTGCTTTAAACAGCAGTTGCCGTAGGCATGTACTTCATTATGTTCTTCATGCAAGGACACATTGAAATTCAGTTCAAAGAGAGAAGGAAAGCCATTTTGCAGTAACCAGAGATCAGATTATTTGGTAAGCACAAAAGCCTTTTGAGTAATAACTTTTCTGTGGAGAGTCAGATGGTTTCTATATGCTTAGTAGTCTTGGTTTCCCTTGAAATGTGTAATTCAATTGAGGTGCCTCACTCAGCTTTTAAACCATCCCATGCCAACGTATCACACCGCAGCTGTATTCCTGGACTGGCAAAGCCACTGAGCATCTCTTGTAAGGCCAATATCTGCAGCATTTAGCCTTGATCTTCTTTGGAGGGATACAAGGATAGTCTGACTAAAATCCAAGTCAGTCTCCTCCAGTGATCTATTTTCAACAGTAGTTGGAAGCAAGTTGGTGCTTTAAATTTCTGTTTGTACTATTCCAGAGGTACATAGACGTCTCCAGGAGAGATGGTGCCTTTGTCATTTTATGTGCCATAAGGGTATCACACAGGCAGGGTGATAGAGAATTTGGATCCAAGCCAAAAGAATGCATGACTTACTATATTGGCAGTGATGCAAAGAAATACAGAGAAATAAGCAACCATTCTGAAATAGAACTAAAAATTAGAGGGTTTTTTTACATGTTGGCTTTGCTGTCTCAGCAGAAGCCAAGAAACCAATATGTTATGGTAACTTACAGTTTTCCTTCTTTTCAGCAGAGCTGAATGTTTAATTGATTTAGCAACTGAATGTGACAGGTAGGATGCTGCTGCTACAGGGGAAAGCTTTGGAAGAGAATGGAAGAGACAATGTATTACATTTGCTTATACATTAGTAGTTCCCTAAAAATACATATAGGCTGAGGTAGTAGATACAAGCTATTCCCAAGTACCAAACGGTGTTGCTGAACCAGACCATAGTGAGAAAAGGGAGGAGGACAAACAGGTATTTTCTTGTAGTAGTTGTTCAGGTGGATCAAATCTTTCCAACCTTGGTGTCTAATTTACACTGATGGATAAATTTCTATGTTATGTATTCAGACTGCGTGCTAGAGAAGACAGAAAAAACCAAATGTCTTACCAAATCCTACTCGCCTTTTGCTGAGGGTCCCACTCAATATTCTGTTAATTAGACAGGAAGGGATCAGCCTATCTCCAAAGGAGACTCAGAAGGAGTTGCTGTTCATAGTTATTCATGATGAGTGCAGCTGTTATTTCTGAACACAGACCTAGAAATTAGAAGGGAGACGGCCTTCAAGATTTACATCAGATCAAAGGAAGATCAGTGGCTGGCAGGAATAAGGGAAGGGGGAAGAAAGGTGAGAAATTTCTGTTAAAAAACAACAGTGACCCCTTCTGCCTGCAGGTCACCAGCATCTTTAAATTGGTAGTTCTTTTCTCTTGTGCTAATTAGTAGGGGCTACAGTGGAAGTGCATATTCTGTCAGCTTAAATTCAGTTAGTTGAGAAGGGAGAGTGTGCCTTTTAGGTATTCTTTTAGGGTAAACTCTTCCTATTAGGCACAATATATTACCTAGGGATCCATCCTTCACTCACTTGAGATCATGGAAAATTTCCTGTGTCCCAGCTGGGATCACAAGTGTGTCCAGAAAGATGGAGAGCAGAGGCCTATTGCTTTCCAGAATATCCTAGCATTGAGTGCACACATAAACAGAGCACACTGGACAGATGGGTCATGATTTGTTTGTACTACCTATATGTCCTATATATCTCTATGTTTCTTATTTATCTTTATATATATTTATTAATTCAAAGACCATTTACAATGATTCCCTTTATTTAAACATCCTCTAGATTCTGTCTGCTTGTTTGTGCCTCCGGGAAAATCAATCTGTTTAGGGTACTGAGCACAACTGTAATAAAGGAGAAAGAAATAAAACAGACAGTGAAATATGACGTGCTCTCTCTAGAAGGGAAAGTAGAAGCCTCAAGCCAAAGTCCAAAGGTTACGTACTGTGGTAATGGTCTTATCTAACCTGGTTATACCTAGTACTTGCAGGTAGACAGATTGAGACATGCTGCAGTCATGAAATGACTACAGCAAAGCCCGATGAGACTCACTGCCACCCCATGCTCTACATTAGAGTGTGCTGCAGCAGCAGCACCAGAATCCTTCAAAGACCTAGCTGTTGTCTTAGGGCCATATCCTTCTCTTGGGCGTCCCCAAGGATTTAAGCCACTTTGGTGGAGGGACTAAGGAGAAAATTTGGAACATATGTGAACGTCCCGGGCTCCTGGCTGAGGGGACTTTGTCAGATGTTCAGATCACAAAGTGACACTTCGTATAAGCACAAAACCCAACTTTGTTATCACATGGGGACTTAAATCCAGTTATTGCAGGGATTGATACAATCTTGAAAGGAAAGGGAGTAAGAATGAATGTTTCTTTTAAAGATATTTTGGGTTGTATCTTGGGTTGTATCTTGGTCAGTCTTTCAAGCTTTTTTGTTCACTTGCTGACAGAGAAGTTTCTGCTTTTTTGCCTCTTACCATGGCCTCTCTGTATGCCTGGCATTTCCTATATGATGTGGGGCTGTACACACTTGCAGCACTGAAGCTGTTTCTTAGTTTCCAGCAGAGCTGAGCAGCACATGCTCTGAACCCAGAGTCCCAGCTTCTTGTCAAGTACTTTTTTAATAGCTGAACAGCATCTTTGTGTTTAACCTTCAAACAGAAAGCTTAAATATTATACAGAATTCCTCCTTTTCTGTTTGTTAAACTGGACACCCTCCCATTACATGATCACATGCCTGTCGTTGTGGACTGCGAGGGTAACAAACCATCCACACTGCACAAATTTCTAAACTATGTTGTGCAGGTATCAGTGTCCCTAGATCTCCTTTGTAATCGTGACCATCTCTTACGCATAAATACTTGTCTGTCTTGTCAACAGGCAGTCGAAAATGAGCTCCAGATGACATGCTGTTTTTTCAGCCGTGAGTGTGTGTTTGGCGAGCTGTTAGTCTCACCACTTCCCTGTTCCCCCTGTTTTGCAGACACAAGCACACCACGCTGCCTCCTACCACCACACAGTCTTCTAATAAGGAAGAGCTGGTTGCTGGAGCTGACAGACCACTTCATAGGTCCATACTGTGCAGCTCTATCTCCATGGCTTTTATCTCCTTGCTCCCCTCAACCTCCCATCTGCCTCCATTGCAGGGAACTTGTGGTCAGCCCTGATCTTGAACTCTCCACCCCCTCCCAGATCTTTCTTATCTCTAAATCTGTCTACTGCTGCATCCACAGCTTTCCCATGCATCTCACAGGCACACCCAAGAAAGCCTATTTGTGCCGTAACTTCTGATGTTGGCAGTGGTCACTCGCAACTATCCAGCCACTTGAATGCACAGAGCTCTGCACCTGTTCTTTCAGTATTTCCGGGACAGGGAGATCTTCAGGGAAGGGGAGATGTTCTCCCCTTCCACCACTCAGTGGTCCCTTACCAGGTTATTTGCCATATTCATATTAATTCATATTAGTGAGCACCCTGTGTGCTTTCCTCAGTCTGGTCCTCTGGGTTCCTTTCTCTTTCTTTGATACTTTTTCAGCTGCCTCCAATTGATTAACACTGACTTTTGTTTCTGCTCTTTTATGTGTCTGACCAGAGGTAGTGGAAAAGCCTTCTTCTCTGTAGTTCTCTGAAACAGCCTTTACCCTATCTCCTGATTCATCAGCTTCATCTTCAAATCCCTGTGGCTGATGCTTCCTTTCCATTAGTATTCAGGTACTTTCAAGCTAACTTTCTCCACTGTGCATGTACCTATTCCCTTGGTGCTATGGTTTGCAAGGGTAGACAGTTCTCTTTCCACCTCCTCCCGAGCTGAGAAACCACATAAGCCTAGAGCAAGGCACGTGGAGAGAGCCCGCCTGACCGCCCGTGCCTGCCCTGTTTGTCTCCTCTCAGTGGCTCTTGAGCCCTTAGACTTGCTCTCTCAGAGTGGCTATTACCATTGTACCACTTCCAGCACTGATGTTCTTAATGGAAAGATGTTTTGTTTTCATGGAAAAAAATGCTAAGCTGATGCCATAGTTGTGTCTGAGTGCTCTGCATACCCTGTGGTGCCTCACCCAGAGTGAAGAGGAATTGTGAGCCTGGTGATCCTAGTCTCAAGTAATAGCATTTCAGAGAAGGAAGCAGTTGGAGAAAAATTCTGCAAAAATAGGGGGGTCTCAGATCTCATGTGTTGGGTCACTGCCCACATGACATTGTGTCCTTTTGTTGGCTGGGAGATGGGTGAAAGTGGGCAGGAAAGCCAAAAGGTTTGGAGTTTGCTTGTTACTGCACCACATCTACCTGCCCCTTCGCGCTTATCCAGAGCCTATCGCTGGAGAGTCTTGGGGCACCTCCCAAACATTACTCACCACCACCTCCCTCAAAACAGGAGATCATTGGAGGAGATAGGGGAGTGCGAACCCTGCTGAGACTAGTGTTCTCTCTCCCACATTATTGCTGTAAACTCTGGAGATGAACTGCACTGTCGAGTTTCCACCCATCATGGTGTTCTGAAGATAAAGCTTAGATTAAACCCTATTGAAAATACAATATAGTCATAGTAAAAGCAATACATATATTTTACAATGAAGCCATAAAATTCTCTGTGCTGCGCAGTGGTGTAATATATGTGCAATTAGTTGAATCTAATACGTCATTGCCTGAGTTTGTCATATGTGGGTTCAGTTAAAAAGTAATGGAAGGGCAGAATATCATGAAGACACAGGCATTCCCCTCTCCATTCCCTTCAATTAATGTAGAGCTGCATCAAAAAGGAAGTGTTCTTATAGTGTACTGAGGAGAATGGTTATAACCTTAATCTGTTCTTGTACATTTTGCCAAGTATAATGCTCACTAGGAAGTTCAACATCACAGGTGAAAGGATAAGAAAAGACAAGTATCTTGGAAAAAAAAAAATTCTCTGATAACGCTGTAGAGAATTTATGATCTTAGCAGAAAGGAATTTTTAAAAGTCTGGAAAAAAACCCCTATTCTTTTGACTCCGCCAACAGAAAAAAAAATAATTGAGAGGGTGCTTTAATATGTCTAATAAACTTATATGCTTGAAGCAGGGAAAAAAAAAATCAGTTTGTAGTTTGTTAATCCACTGGCAAAGTCAGCTGCATATACAGCTCAGTGCCGTGTTCAAACAGAGAGTAAGTCTGAAAGCTGCTGCCATATTCTGCCTTTACTGGAGGTCCAGAAAGCAAAGCATTAAGGTGCATTGCAAGGTAAGCATGAGTAGCGAACTAATCCCCTCTTTGAACTGTGTAAGTAAGAGGAATGAAAAGAGACATAGACATATTAATCATGGCTCCTGCACCTCGCTCTGATGGCTCCAACCACCATCCTTAGCAGAACATTGACTTTATCAGAGTTAGGGAAAAACTATAATGCCTAAGGCTGGATCCAAAACTGCTCCCTGTGTGTGGACATCTCTAACAGCTGATAAAGATGTTTGGAAACAGACTTAGGAATTTTATTTTTTTTTTTGGCTTTCTGTGCCAATTTAGTAACATCAAGGTTACCTGTTTATGCTCTCACCTCTAGGATAGAATGGAAAGCAACATTTTTGAAATTCATTAGCCTAAACCTATAATGGACTCTGCACACACCCAAACCAACACATAGATGGAAGGAAGGGGGCCAGTGCTGGGTAACTTGAGACCAGTCACTTACACTCAAGTGCCTTTGCTCAGCTGATTGTTTCAGATACTCTTGTGACTATTGCTCATGTTCATGCTCACGCTCTCTGTCTGTCTCTCTGTTTTCCAACCGAAACCAAGCTGACAGCTCTTCATCTGTCAGGGCTACAGGGTGCCTTGCTGCTGAGATTTTTGGGCTTTATTGATTCCCCACAGCAAGGCACACAAGAATGGAGGCCTGCAGTAGCCCTTAACCTTAAGCTTAAAGAGGATATGTTCAAAAACCGGAAAGGGCTAATAAGAAGCAATACAGGAGGGGGGGGAAGAAAGAAGTGCAATTCTGTTCACTGACTTAGAAGGTGAATGTTTGTGTTTTGTTGTAGCCTTTTTCTTAGTCTTAGTTCTCCCTCCTTCTGGACTTCAGTGAAGGTCTTCAAATGATCCTTTTCCTCCTTTCTTCCTATTTTCTCCCATCCTCAGCTTTTCATTTTCTTTGAAAAGCAGTAACCTGCCACTCATTTTTTTCACAGTCACTTGAACTCTGAGTTTCTACAATTTTCCTTTTCGCCCCACTCCTAGTACAGTCTCTCTACCCACTCCCTCCTGCCCTTCCCACCTTTACCACGTTTCTAGTGTCTCCAGCACAGCTCTAGCTCTCAGAAAACAGTAGCAATCATATACCAATTTACAACCATTAACCAATTAAATGTCACAGTGCTCTACAAGTTAGGTAATTATTTATGAACATTGCTAAGATACTGGTGTTCGGTGTAACAGATTGTTCAGCTGTTTCTGCTCAGAGGGCCCCACACAACAATAGTAAAGCTGCAAAAGATCAGGGTTGGGATGGACAGCTAGAGCTGTGTGTGGGAACTCTAGACATCTGCTAACACACTGCTTAGCTCTGAACCCTCCTTTTACTCTTGGGTTTGTGAGCATTAAATGTGTTCTGTATTTGTCATGTCAAATTGGCTGCAGCTTTAAAAAAAAACGTCCAGAAAAGTCCATGGACCACATAGAGCTCATCATTCTACACTTCATAAAATGGCACGGAGTAACTGGTCTGTCTTCTTTGTTCCTTGCCCATGCTGCCACATTCGCGTAAACCAGACTGTGCTTAGTCAGGGAGAGGCCGTTGCTTGTGCTGAAGGCAGCTCGTTAATAAACTAATGGTCTGTGACGTTACATGGGGACTCCCAACCTGAAATGCTGCATGACATTTTCCCAAAGGTGGAAGATTTATGGTTTTAAACCTAAATTAATTAAGAAGCAGAACCTTAATTAAGAAGCAGGTTGCTTCTAAAACAGCTAACCCACTTCAAAGGGCTGAAGCCGTAGACTTAATGGGGAACAAAGAAGAGAAAACAGTGTCAAAACTGACCATATCCGTGTGTTGTTCTCAACCCATTCATCTTGCACATGGGGGGTGCTCTGCTGGCATTTTAAAAATGGCAGTGGAACATCTGCCACCTAAAAGAATTAGGGTGTGTGGGAGGGGCATGTGGTTTATTCAAAAGCCACTGCTCCCCTTTTGAAGCAGAAGATGAGCCAGATGTACATCTTTTTTTCTCTGCCAAGTCCTGGTTGTGTTCCCATTGATTTCAGTTGATGCAGGATATCCCTCTTATTCTGTTTTTCTTTCCTTTTTTTCCTAGCTAGGTGGTTTTACTTCATAATGTAGCAGGCAAGTTGATCCTGTATCATCACCTCTCACCATATCAAGTACAGCTGCTAGCTGAGGGGCAAGTGGTTTAAGAAAAAACAAGAAATCAGTCTCTTGAAAAATGTCACATTTTTAGGACCTCTGTTCCCACAGAGCTCAGTGTCCTTCTGGACACTCAGATGACTACTGTGTTCCTCAGTCAGTCCTAGTTGCCACGTTAGTGATGTATTTGATACCATTTATTAAGTAAGATTTTGAACAGGTCATTCCTGCTTCTGGAATAAAGGGAGATGGGTGGCTTTTCCCATTAAAACGGTATAGTTTTAAATGATGTTACAAAAAAATCCACCACTGTTTCTTTAGGAAGACACACAAGCTAGAGGTAGTCACCCTTCTTGATGATAAAATGCCAGAATGCATATGGACTCGTTGAACACGGCTTCCAGATGTGCCAGCCTCCAGTACCTTCCCTGCAGGTTTTTGTAAATCCTGCTGGATGTCCATTGCACTTTTAGGCAGGTACACAGATATTGCTGCAAATCTGGCCTTGTGCTACTTTGGAAAATGCTTTTGAAAGTTGCACCCACCATTAAAGAGATTGATTTAAGAGATGAAGATAAATGCACAAAACACGTTCATTTTCTTTATTTTCAATCGATACTGTATGAATACAAAGTTTCTAGAAAGCTACAAAAATTCTACCACTTTATCAAGAAGGCATCAAAATGTGTCACTTTGCAAAGACATGAAAACACCTGCAGTAACCGACACAAAAATAGCATTTTTAGAGTGATGAAATAATTGCACTTAACTGTCATGGATATTAAAGTTATCACACATATGTACCGCGAAAGCTAGAATACATTTTTTTTTTTTTTACAAAGCACTTTATAAAAAAATTCTCTGCACACAAAACCTATAATTTTCATATTACTATCATACTAAAGATAAATTCACTTTAAAGCCAACACTTAAAACATTTTAAACAAAAAAAGGTACCAGTACCTACACACAGACAATAACAAATACAAGAATACTGTACTGCCAAGAGGTTTGACTGAAACTCCTTTTGAAAGCTTCTGCAAATATGTTAAGAAAACATTGGAGAACATTCACTTTTTTCAAAGAGCCTTCCCTCACTGTCTAACCTAGAGGTACTTTATCATCAAAAGGCAAGTTCTACATCAAAAGTTACCAGCAGCAGTACAATATTAAAGTAACCACTGACCATATATGAATATGCTTAAGTCACAAACCCATTTTATACACATTACACAAATAAACATAAAGTGAGAATTCCATTAAGTCATTTACAAATGTGAACAAATGCACATGGCAAAAAAACCCCAAAACAAAACAAAACCCCAACCTGTTTTACATAAAATGTACTGAAGAATTAAAGGCTATTCAGGTTTTCAATGTTATAAAATTCTTTTGTCTTTTTTTTTTTCAGGCACATATTGTATTTTTTGTCTGCAGTCATGAGCCTGAATCAGAGGCCCATAAAACAAAACAAAACAAAAACAAAAACACATATTCTGTAAGGAGGTAACAGGGATCCATCTCCTTTTAGTCAACAGAGTGCATTTAAGATTTAATTTACATACTAAAACTAATTACATGATCTCAGCAAGAATGACCTGAAAAGTTAAGATATGAAGATGTCCAAAGTGTTTCTTGTACTTTGACTTATCCAGCCTCAGTCTTTTTTAGGGGGCTAAAGATCTCATTAGGAAAGATAAGAGGGGGAAAAGAGATCATCCTGAGAAAAGTACAAAACTGGACTCTATTATACACATCTGCTGTGTGACCGGGTACGTTATCAGTATGGGTCAAGTAAAGGGTAGACAAAAGGTTTCTCAGTATGACTGATTGTGTGATCCAGGAAAACTGTAAGGGGAACTGCTTCAGAAAGCAAGTACGCCCTAGGACTTGCAGCGGAAAAATAAATAGATATGGATTAGTACGTCAAATGTTGTATCTGCCTTGAACTGGCCAGTTACTTACATTCAACATTAATGTACACCCTTCATTATTTCAAATAGCCTATACCGTGGAGGTTTTAACGGAAGAAGCTACTGCCGAACTTAATGAGCTGTAGCTGTGGTAGAAAGGGAAAGTGAGAAACAGGCATTATATCTGCAATTCCTTCAAAACAGTGGTGCAGTACCTAAATAAAATCATTTTGGAATTCAAGTAAGTAAAACTACATTTGTTAGTAGTAATTTTTAACAGCCCCAAATGGTACCATTATGCTTGTTTTAATGAGACAGAAGTATAGTTAATTACAAGTATTGACTAGTACAGCTCAAACGTTTGCTAATAACTGAAAATATATGCTCTATTTGTGGGGCGAAAGTGTCTTTGCCCTACCTCAGTCTCATTGAGTTCAACAGGATTACTTGTTTTATAGAGGTAAGTGAGATTTAGACCTTGAAGGAATAACAAAAATAATATTTTAGAGACAGGGAACTTGAATTATCACAATATTTACCACACAGTGTCACAATATTTCTATATATAAAAAGTTAATCTTAGTTTTCATCAAATACTTTAAAAATCAAGTTAAAATTGTATTCACAACTATATAATCCCTCTGACAGCTTTTGGTTTTGCTGATATTTGTTCTTTCTAACATCGTTGTCTTAAAATCTTGCTCCTCTTCCCACCAATTTTAGTTGTAGTGTACAGTATGGCCCCCGTTCACAGAAGGTATCAAATACAGACACATTATTAAGAGGAGCTAATGTTTTTTTCCAAGACATCATCTGGGTGAAAAAATAAACAAAACAACCCTGTGTTTTGAATCGCGCTGGCCAGAGTTTCTCTAACAGCACCTTCATCCACAATGCTCACACTCAACATTTCAATGCTTAAAAACACACAATTGCATTTACCCTAGCTGTTCTCTGTTCTCCATTGTCATCATTTTATGCATCTGACTTTCAGCATGCACAACTTTGTAAACAAAATCTTCTGTCTAACAAAAAAATCTTCACAGATAGCGAAATATTATTAGAGGAGAACAATAAAGTCACATTTGTCCACTGTCTGAAATTCTGCAGTATATGGATCTCTCATTATGCAGATGCACGACTGGATGAAGAGAATATAAATGTGAATCATTTTTATATCACAGACAAATCAGTTGCTGGTTTGCAACGCTGTCAGAAATGGCAAACAATAGATTATTTTTCAGCAGGTTGATCATTAGCAAAATTACTTTGCTATAAATGGTGCTCTTTCTTTTGTGAATGGAGGCCTGTAGATTCAACTTATTCCAATAAACCAAAGGCATTACGGTGATAACTAAATATTTTTGGTCTCTCTACAAATTGTCATTATTATGGCAGCACTTTTCTAAGCTGGAATTTCAAACCAAAGGCACTTTCATGCTAGAGTGCAGAAGAGTCACAATTAATTATTTGGTCATGAAATTTAAAAAGGCAGCATTTATTAATACAATTCACTTTTCACGGAGAACTAAGAATCTGTAACCTTTCCTTTTGGTATAGGCATTTAACTGCGTAGTAATGGGACTGACTTGTACAGAAGGTTGGTTTAGACCAAGCAGTCAAAGAGCATTTCTGTGGGAAAAAATACAGATATTTTTAAAAATGGAACCAATTAATAAAACAATATATAAAATTTATGTTAAGAGGCTAAAGGTACTTCTAATATAATGCTAAGGCACTGCATATTGTAATGCTTTGGCAGCTCTCAATTAAAAGGTTCCTACAAAAAAGTAACAGTAACAAGATAAGTTCTTCCAGCTTACAAAAGAGCTCACAGTTTACAGGCAGCCTGTTGGACTACACACCCTACACTGAACAGTTGAAGGATTAAGGCTTTTAAGAATTAACATATACAGGGTATGGATCATTTACAGAAGTGTAAAGAAAAGACGATGGAAGTAGTTTCCCTAATATTACATATGTGAACACCAATAAACATTGTGACTTTTTATACCCTATAGTTATGGCATATGTATTGTGCCAGATTCTATTAAAAAAACTGTACCTGGTTTTGCAAATTGACTTACTTTATATGCCTCAAAAAGTTTGCTTGTTATTAAAAAAAAAATAAAAAAATCACCAAAACCACAATTCAAACCCTAAATAAAAGACAACTTTAGAATAAAACAAAAAAGTAGTTTTTGACTTGTAACACCAAGTGCTTACAATAAAGGGCTACCGTTAGGCTGTTACAATGCAGTGCTTTTCCTGATGTGATTGTTAGTGTTAAAAATGAGTGTTAAGAGACCTTACCATGGACATATTTCTCTGTTCAGTTCATGGAATATAAACCGAAAGATCATCAGCCCTAATATCCACAAGCAGGTAACAGCTAGACATCACAGCAATCATCCACCTACTAGAGTTAGATCAGAGGCAGGCTAAGGAATTTAAGCAGTCGCCCTTCCCCTTGGTGATGTTTGTATTGTCTTCTAACCTGAGTCCTCACCAGTGTTAATATGAACATGGTCTGACGCAGATGTACAGCAACCCGCTACCTCCTCTAGGCTATATTCTAGTCTAGATAATTCAACAATGGGCAATTCTAACAGAAAGTACTGCGCAGAAATACCGTATTAAAAAAAAAAAAACTGGCTTTTTTGAAGACTACAGCACTGTGCCTGGGAGTAAATTCACTTAAATTGTGCATGGGCGCATATCAGTAAAGGGCAGAGAGGAGGGACCTGCTAAATGTTAACTTCTTTGATTCAGGACTGCGAAAGACCTTCCCAAGAACGCTCTTTGCCGATATCTCATGACTGATTTTTAAGGTGGCTTGTGCTTGGCCGGGCAGCCCTCAGCCTTTCATGCAAATGTTTCGCATGAGAACCTGCTGCTGGTCCAGCACCTGCTGAAACTGCTGCTCAGGCAACTGAGGGGCAGTGCTGGGTGTGCAGCAGAAGGAAAGAAATGGAGCAACACTCACTGGTGTGGCCAGGAGGAATGAGACTACTTCTCTCACATGTGCGTACCTCAGACAATCACTCACACCCACATCCATGGTTCGAATCCTTACAGTATTAAAATATCTCCAGCTGTACTTCACTTCCTGGAGTCTTCCCTGAATATATCAGAAGGATGAATACTACCACATCTGGATGCAAAAGGACATCAGACCCCACGTGGTATGTACGTGTTTGTTTCATATAAGGTCTTCGCCAGTTGGAACTGGAGAGACAACTGGGAGAGGTGTAAGAGCACCATGGTAAAGAGGAAATGGAGAAAAAAAAAAATCTCCACTTTCCCATCTTCTTAGCCTGATGTTGGTTGTGATTTTCTAGTGTCTCATAGATATTAAAGCTGTTGATCCTTTCAGAGGTGTACGTATTCTTCTTTCAAACACGTTAGTGTTTTGCTTTCAGTTAACAAATTACTCCATGCTGTCGCAATGTCAGTTGTTTCCATTCATCTGTTAATTTCAGAGTTGCAAGTTTTTCACTCAACTTATTAGAAAACATAGTTGTCCATATAAAATATAACTGCACACACAAGACTACATATAATGCAAGTCTAAATCTTCAGTATTTACCTACTTATTGCAAAATGAGCCATCTTTTTCATTAAATAATCAAATTTTCATATTAGTACAATACAGCTTTATACTCTTTTAAAATACACTAGATATGTTAGGGATAAGGGATGATGTTTTCTTTCTCTGCAATACCTGTTTGAAAATTTAATGGATTAGAAGATTAGTTTTAGTGTTGAGAAAAAAATACAAAATTTGCCTAATTTTAGGACCTGTCTGTTTCTATCAGGCATTTCTTAAGGCTATATTTTTCATTTGGTTTCAAACAGAAAAATGTTTCATTTTAAAAAATAATTTAGTGAATTACATTCGTCCATATCTTCCACCCTAATTAGTTACAAAGATAATTCTATAAAGATTATTAACTTTGTGTACTCATTTACAGTTATAGCTAAAGATTCATTTCAATTTCACTTGCATTGTAAAACAAGTATTTCATGTCGGAAAAAAACCCAAAATAAATTCTTATAAATGCTGTCAGTTTTTCCCCATGGCAAATGCTCTGTCATACATTTTTCTACCAGAATTAAAAATAGGCCTCCACAGACAGAGGCGTTAGGTTCTTAAATACAGTCTTCCCAAAGAACTGTGGTTTACAAATTTGAAGAACACTTAGTTTTAGAAATAATTTTTACAACTGTACCAGAATTTCACAGCTACAATTATATATGAACACATTAAAAATGACTTCACTAAAACAGGATTTAGAAAAATGTGGGTGAAAGTTGGGCCAGAGGCACTGCCACTTAGTGTTGAGGTTTACAGTCTGTGTTTTGATAAAGAAGTGAAATGAAGTGTATATATAAATAACTGCTCAGTCCTTTACAAGCCTGTAGATATGATGCTGTGCTCCATGTTCGCTGTTCGACACTTCAAATACACAAGCCATGCAAAGCAGGGTTTCTTGTGTATCCCTGTTTGTTACAACCTGTGGGAGGGGAAGGCAGAGGTAGACAATATATTACAAACTTGGAAACACCAGGGCCAAACCAAAAAGTGACTGGCTTAATTCAGACAATCTTTAGATGTGACTGAAATGTGTGTCCTCTTGCTCTCTCTTTGGCAATTTAAACTGATCTCTGTGACTGTGCTCACATGCTGTGCTCTGGGGCTGTTCCTCCTAGCGGAGGGCACGGAGGTTCATCCCACCCCGGGCCTTCTTGGCCACGAGCTGCCATCGTGTGGTCTTGGCTCAGCCTCCCTCAGCGTGAGCACCACTTCAGCAAAGGGGAACCAGCACACCCTTGTCACCTTGTGTTCGCTTCCCGAAGGGCAGCCGAGTGGGGAGCACGTGGCCCTACCCCTTCCCCGTGCCACCAGCCCCTGGTCCTGCCCGAATCCTCCGGCAGCAGCAGCAGTGCATGACTCTAAGTGCTTGGCTGAGGTGCCACCACAAAGCCACAGCAAAACCAAGCTGGGTAACTGGATGAAACTGGCTTCAAGGCCACTGTACGGACTGTTCTTCATGCTTTAGATCACCTGTTGGGTGTACCCATTACTGCACGCTTTTCTGGCCCAAGAACTAATTAACACCACTGACATTTGCAGTATTATAACTGACATCTCGGTAAGAACACATTAGATGAATGGGGTGGTTCAAAGTTACTGCCTCAGGCTCTCTACAAACACCAAATAGAGACGTGTATGAAAAAAAGAGAGAAGTAAGCTGAATTTTTGGAAAGTAACAAAGCTGTTTGTTCATATCCTCAGCCAGCTTAGCCTTTTCATCCTTAGCGTCTATAGTGCACACTTCCAAGTCAATGGGATGATTTGTTTAGTAAGCAACATGACTAAGGGATTCAGAAACTGGTTCTAAATATTACAAGTTAAGCAAGCCATGCAAAGCCCGAGAGTATTTTAGAAACGGAAAAATAAAAAGTGAGTCCATACCAATAAAATTGTAAAATTTTCCAACACGCTGTTCATCATGTATTTCTCTGGTAAATGCTTCAGCTTGTGTATGAAGTTGATCATATATTCACACATTGGAGAGCGATTTATTCTGTACACGAATCGGCCATTCTCAAACCTTGCATATTCAGTCTAAAAAAAAAAAAAAAAGAGATCATTTAGAATATTCAGAAATAGCAAAAAATTTAATATTAAATCTATTTTTTTCTTTCTTTGTGTAAACAGAAAGAAGAGAAAGTGGCTCTCAGACACACACTCCCCTACTTGCTAACTCCCTGCCGGAGCTATGCAGTGCCTCGCTAAAAATTCAAGGGCCCTTAATTATTAAAAGGTATAATATCCCTACTTGTTCTCTAACTTGAGAATTTAAAAAACTGAACAGATGAGCATTACACAAAGGTAAGTTCAAGTCAAATAAAAATGAATTAAGCAGAAAACTTTGTGGTACAATGATGTTACAGTAGTTTTGAGACAACTGTCTGCTAAGGGAACAGTAGAAAAAAAAACCTTATGTATTTATGCATAAATATACACACATAAACATAGCTATATTATTACATGATTTAATAGGCAATTTATGAATGACAGAAAGATGCAAGACTACAGCCGGAAGAAAACCAGAACAGATTCGTTTGTAGGGGCTCACAAGGGACTGAAGGAAGGTAAGGCTGTGACTCGGACTCCTGCTGTCCAGCCAGCAATTGCTCAGATGAGCTACTCAATGGCTTGTGGATTTTTTTGGCTTTCTGTAAGCTTGGAATAATGGAAATGATGGAAAACCTTTTTATGGTCACCATGCACAGAAAACATATTTAGTATAAGGACATGAACAGTGACCAGGACAACTATAAAGACTCAACCTGCAGCTCTAGGCTAAAATTCCTGTACAAAAACTGTATTGCAGATAACAGATGTGAGTGTGGGGCTTAGTACACAGAAGAAAATTTAAATAGCTGCGGTACCATTGTACAATAAACCATGCTACCTGACCACGCCATACGGTTCTGTGCTTAGAAAAGGAAAGGTAGAAAATAAACAAAGGCCCTTGCATGTTAAGAAAATATGCAACTTTGTACTCAAAAGCTGCTGGTGATGAGGGAAAGCATGCCTTTCTGTGCATAAAATAAGATAAAATAAGCATGGGTATAGACAAAACATAGCACACCATCCAGGGCTTTAAAATGTTTTAAAAAATCTAAATGATGGAGGGTAGCTTGTCACTGCAGTATGGTTCCAAACAGGTTATGTGGCTGGCCAAGTATTTGGAAATAGTAGCAAGGGCATTTTTGCTTCAGCTCTTTTCTGCCAGGTGATGGAGGAGGTGGCACTGATGTCAGCTGCAGGCTCCCCAGTGAAGGGTGCCACAGGCAGGGTGGAGGAAGGTCTCCAAAGCAACAGGTAACTGTAGTGTCACCATTCACACAGTGATTTAAAATGAACCCAAACACTGATGGGAGGGAAAGTACTCTTTCAGGAGGGATTAGAGGAAGGAAGGAAAAGCCAGATAAGAGCAAGGTAAAGACAAGAGAGAGAAAAGCCTAAGTAAAATGAAAAGGAACCATCCCACACATCCCATCACAACACCCACCTCTACTTTTTCTACTACTTGCTTTCCAAATGAGCAGACTTTGGTGGAACAGGTGATTGTCATGTTTTCTGAGCTCTCGTACTGACTAGTGACTCCATAAAACGCTCCGGTATCATCTTGAATGTTGCAGTTTAAGTCAGCCTGTTGGGGAAAAGTAATAGAAGTTGAAGATTTCATTTTTCATTTGACAGTGTCAGTAGCATAAGTTGTAATTAGTTCACTGTTCTTTTCAGAAATAAGGGAGAGAGGGAGTTTTCTAGTGACAACAGTGACAGTAAAAAAAGTCTGTCAGGGAAGTACCTGCCTAATTGGTGCAGTAAAAACCTTAGAGAAACAGCAATTTCTTCAAACTTTAAACAACAAAAGACAACCCAGTATTTCTTTAAGCTACAGGTGATGTTCTTGTCTGGCAGATAGCTGATGAAGCCCCAAAGGGCATGATCACCTGTGAGGAGCCTGGCTCCAGAGCTGACTCCTCTGGAGGGAAGCTGCCCCATGGCCTTGAATTCAACCAAGCCATCCCTCTCCTGAGGGGGCCACAGGTCACTTTCTCCCTTTCCCTTTCTTAAAGCAATGAAATCCTCAGGGCAAAGGGAGACGGCTGCACAACATGGGAATCGATCTCTGATAAGACTCTGTCAAGCCATATGGCCCTGATTCAGCAAAGTACTTGACTTCACAGAGCCGTATGACGCAACTCACAGGCTTCACAGGAGCCGTGTGCGCACTGAGCCGTGCCTACCACACCAATAAAATATTACTGGAACGATTTGATTTCGTTCAGTATTTCTCTGCAGCCTGAATAACTACCCAGCTGCCTTTGATATCTAGCAACAGAGACTGAGACTTGCAGGATCAAGTGAGGATCAGCGCTACCTTTAATTATTTATATCCACATCCAAGTCCTGTGCACAGCATGATTAATTTGGCTACAAAGCAACAGCACAGGTCACATGCTGAATGCAGCCTCCCCAGGCCTGCAGCAGCACTGAAGCTGTTCTGCCACTGTGCTCTTTGTCATCATGAATCCATTTTCAAAAGCCTTCAGCTTAAAAGAGCACTAATATGGATACAGGCAGAGTCTAGGGATATCCACAGCTGGATTTGTTGATTCAGGCATTAGCGCTGCTGACATCTTTGGTGCCCAAGGAGAGAGTGGGCAGGGTTTTCTTTTTATGTGGAAATAGCTGATCAGCTACTGCAGCGTAACATCTAAGAATCACCTGAATTTTTAACTTACTCCGAGACAAGCATTTTAGCAGGGAAATGCACTTTTGCAGCTGTTTCACTTGCAAGTCTAGCTCTGCTTGTTTTTATTGCTGATATAGAAACATAACACAAAAATTTTGACAGATACCTTCATGTCTACCTTGAGACTTTCTAAAAACCCAGTTTGCAGGTATGTTTATTCACTAGTTTGTGTGGAACTTTTATAATCCTGCCTTCACTATAGTTCAGGTCATTTGTAACTGCTATTTAATTTTTAACTAGGCAACAACTCATTAATTCTACTTAGTGTCTACAGTCCTTATTTGTGGTACAACATTCTGAGGCAATATGCTGATAATAGCACATACTGAGCTAGTTTGTGGTACAGAGAAGGCATAGGTCTAAGATTACTTCAGGCTGGCTTCAGTAAATTAATCAGTGGCGAAGTCTCCTGAGGTTTACACACAGTAACACAAACAGCCCTATAGTCACGTATTTTGCATAAGAGAAAGAAATCCTATCGCTATTACACCTTGTTTCTTGCACATGTTTTGCATGAGGTCAGCAGTTAATGTTTAATGTACATCTAAAGCACTGTGTTCACAGTGAGCTGTAAGGAATTGTTCCGAGCTAATAGTAAATAAGCAATTTGCCATCACAGCTGGCTTGCAATCGAAACATGACAAACATCTAGACATGACAAACTGTAGCAGCCATCAGCCATGCTACAGCTACTCCGCTGGAATTTCTTAAGAATAGGGATTTCTGATAAAACAGTTGAATTGTTATCACTGTTATTAAATAATCATCATCATCATCGTCATGATCTCTTAAAAAGTGGTTATTCCTACTGCTACCACAATTACAATTTTACTATCAAAACATTTTCTTTTTTTTCCTTTCAGATATGGGCAAAATATTTAAGGAATTGTAACTAAAATGCTCCTCACGATTTAACGTTGTTGAAAGAGTCAACTGCATAAACCTTACATTTCAAGCTGCAACAAGTGTTTACAGAGTTAAAGAAATAGAATAACTTTTTACCTGCTGCCTTCTGATTTTGAAGCCCACTGAAAAAAAAAAATCTAATTGTTGTATTTACATGCTGACATTTAACCTGGAAAAGTAACACATGTGGCCATCTGGCACCCTGTTGATCACTCCCACAGCTCTTCCAACTCTTGCTGAAATCACTAGGAGTCCTGTGTACACAAAAAATACAGGCTGGGGCCCTGGTGTTTGAATGAGGAACGCTTGAAATTATTGCTCAAATGTCATGATTTACTCTTATACAATCATGACATTGTTGCAAAAGTGCCATGATGATAATATAGGCATGAATTATCTTTATTTGGTTTGTTTGTTATTCAATTTATTTTTTTGAGTCTAGCACGCAATAAAGGTGTTTTCAAGGAAGGACAAAATTTTCCTTTTAAACAGTTTTCATGTTCAACTAATTACAGACTGCTGAGAGCTGAAGCTTTAAAACTCCTCTGAAAAGTGTAACACCAACATAAAAATCATAAAAGTTGGCAATGGTAAATACTCTTAAATGAAGGCTTCACTAAAGCCTCTTTTAATACTGAAAGAATTTTGTCTGTTCTCACATACTACAACAAATCTTTCTCCTCAGTCTTGGTTCAAACTTTTTCACTAGAGGCCAAATACATGAACACTAGGGAGGCGTGCATATCATTGCAAAGAAGGGATTGTCACATCAAGGAAGTATTCTGAACCAGGTATTCAAAGCTTTGTTCCATGCTGAATACATTCAGAAAAGAAGGAAAGACTATCCCTGTTGGTAAAATACAAAATTTTGGTTAAAAAATGATGGTGAAGGACTTGCTGTTTATATTATTATGGCTTACATAGTAAGGGGTTCCTCTAAACACATATATCTTAAAGGAAAATTGTATTTATTGAACTGACAAAAGCAGGTAACAATTTCCCCCCCCCCACCACCAAAACGTTATGAGACTACAAAAAAAAAAAAAAAGAAAAAAAAAAAAGGCTCTGCTAAAAGTGGGCACTGCTGTGGCTATGAGAGTTGTAGATGTAGCTTTGAGCGGGAATAAGGTGATGTGTTACCCGAGTATTCAGTTTTAGCAGGCTCCTTACTACAGTATTGATTCCAGTTTTCTTGTCTACATTTTAGAAAGGATGTTGGAAAATTGGAAAGTGTTCAGAAAAGAGTTACAAGAATGATTTCAGGTCTGGAAAACATCCTTTGTAGTGAATGACTAATGAAACTCCATCTACTTACTTTTTCCGAGGGAAGTTTTTCCACGACTTTGTCATAGCCTACAAGTTGCTACATGGGGAAGAGGCTTCTGATAGATTAAATCTTGCAAAAAAGGACATTAAAAGACGAAAAGCTAAAGCTATGCAAAAGCTAAATGAGAAACAAGGTAGAGGCTGGTAACCCTGATGGCAATGAAATGCTGGCATAATTTTCAAATGTGGTGGAATCGCCATTACTTGGGGTCTTTTTTTAACCAAGTTAAATATCCAACTAACAGGGATGCTCTAGTTCAAGTAGGCTTATTGTCCGGAGGCAGACATCACTTAGTGAGGTTCACGGCCTATATTACAAAAGAGGCAAGACTAGATAAATATAATAATAGAAAAATTGAAATATAGTAATTTATCTTATTAACCTCAATTAACCCTCTCCTTACAATTTCCTTCCTCAATGATCCCTGTGAAAAACGTGGCAACAGTCAAGCTTCTGGAGCGCTGGGCTTGCAGCCTCTCATGCTGCAACCAGCTTTGTCTCATTATTTCCTTGGTACTCTGTCTCTAGCTGTTCTCTTGCATTTCAGACTCAGATTGCAAGTCTTCCTGGGCTGTAAACCACCTTTCCCTTCTGTACAGCTTCTCATCTAACTATGCTCTGACCCATGGCTCCAGGCATTAGAGTTGGTGAGCACTATTGTAGCATATACAGATAAATAACCTTTTGAATGTTGATTTCAAATATATTAGCATGATTTCAAATAGTATGGCATTTCAAATATTACGGTATGATCACATGTGACAAACAGGAGTCCATTTTCTCACTGAATTTTAAAATGCAAGATCAATACCATTTAGGAAAAAAACCCCAACAACTTAAAAACACAAATGGAATTTTTTGTTTTTACTTTCAAGAGTAAAACTCTAATTTTGATTTATTTCTAATAGCTGAGATTTATATTAGCTTTTGGAGGCGGGAGAAGCATTCAGTTTTCTGACACCCTATCTACAGTGGGTGTGTAAAAGCATGATTAATTCATTAATAAAGCATAGCTTGTCAATGGGTAGCACTGAAAATATTACATATTAAGAGCACCAAGTGTTCGATACGCTGCATGGAGGAGAAGCCTCTGCCAGTGTGCCAGAGCAAGCACCAAAACAGAGCTGGCTGCAACCAAAATAAAGAGTAAAAAATAAATTGGGAAAAAAAAATCTTCACATTCACTTCAGAAGAGCTCTCAGGCTCTGTGTTAAAGGCAGGGGGCAGAGGGTAGAGCACTTGTGTAATAACAGCTTTGGCTAACAAAAAAGCAACTCCAGCAAAAATTGCTGAGAAGAGTCTAAATCCTTCCTGCTGAGTAGAAGGAAAACAGCACCTACTGGAAACAGTGGGATCTGGGGAGGGCAGAACAATTTACACTGGCATTCAGTAGTTAACGTTAAGCACATAAGGTCACTTATTAACAACATATAGGTTTTAACAACTGCTGACTGCAGGGAGGTGTGTTACTCATATGACCGCATCATGCTTCCCCTCCTCCTCTCCAAAGAGTGATCAAAGAGCAGAGATTCCAAATTGTGAAGCAATTTTTTCCGACGGGAGCATCTGGGTCGTTGGCACGTTTCGCCGCGCGTTATGCTGCAGCTCAGGAATTGTGTCCAGGTCTGCCACATGGTTGGGCCTGTGACGGACAGGCCAAGCGGCTCCGGCTTCCCAGCTGCTCAGCCCCTCCACTCATTATCAGCCTCACGCACTAATGTCCTTGCATCAGTTTGCGAAGGGGTCCTCCACCAGCACCACGTGAGCTCCCTGCGCCAAGAGGGTTGTGATGGGGAAAAGAAGATGGATGACTGCTTTCTTCCATATCTAATTTGTTTTGCATACATTTGCATGCTGGCCATAGACCCATTCACATTACGGCTCCCATTTGTGAGCTGCAGATCATTTGCCAGTCAAAGCTGGCGAGTGTGCGTGTGTGTCTGTGTGTGTGGAGGGAAATCCGAGATTCTAGATTGTGCAATATAAATTACATGTAAAAATAGAAAGAACAAAAAAAAAAAAGGCAGTAGCCACAATTGTGTCTGTGTGAATGAAGGGCACAAAGAATCGCTGCACCTTTTAAAGACGGCTGGAGGCACATGGGGATAAATTCAGGAGGGGGTGGGAGGAGACCACAGGCGCAAGCCATTTCTGAACACTGATTACATGGGTAAATTGTTTGTTCCAGTGTATCACAAAGAGAAGGAGCATTATTTTTCATGCCACAGCTGTTTTGAATAAGAATAGGAATAAACTTAACCATCCTCCTCATGTTACTTACCACTAATTATGGCATAGATTTACATCTATAAAACAGTGAAATTTTGGGGGACATAATTTAATGCCCCTTTATTGTGTAGATTCCTTTATTTCCATCCCACATTTGAATTTCAAAAATGTTTAGGACTTCAAAGCATCTTTAAAAGCTTGCCCTAATTATAATATGCATTACTTTCTAAAACTCCTAGTTTGCATTGCAGATTCCTGCAAATAGAGGCATTCATTTTAAACATCAATTAATATCATCCATGCATCTTCAGATGAGTTTGGGTCTTTATTTCAGAGTTGCACTGAGCTCTGACTAAGCTTTCCTCGGTTTGAAGAACAGTTCAAGCTGCTTCAAACATTTAAAATTAAGTCAGTGGATCAGATCAGTAGAAAGTCTGACAGCCCAATATTAATTTATATCAGCCCAATATTAATTGATATCTTTCCTGTGTCACTAGTTAGAAAATTTCCCTCCTCCTTTCAGATAGATTTGCTTCCCATATCTGTTCTTGTAGCCGCAGAAGTCAGAGTTCAGGCTTGGCACAGAGCGTTTGGCAGTGTCAGAGACACAAAATCCACAGCCACATTACTGCAAGGTGTGCTTACACCAGCGCTAAAGAGCCCAGCAGAGGCATGGACCCACTGCATAATACTGTAGGTTACATAGAAAAGTCATGCAAAAAGAGAACCCCTGCCTCAGAATTTGCAAAACATGCAAGAGAAATAATTAGCTAAATCAGAAGGATGTAGTCCAGGCTGCAGTGGACAGATACACGCCGCTGAATTAACGCTAAAGGTGCTCCTAGCAGTGAGCAGTGTCTGCTGGATGAACTAGCGCTAGGGGCAGGTTACAGAGCTAGCAAAGCTAGCAGGGGTGTAAAGGGAGATACAGAGTTGTGCCTTCCCAGAGCAATTCCCTTGCTGGAGTCAATGGAGATGCAGGTGATCATAACAGCAGAGTCAAAATGAAGATATTTGTTGGAGATGGGGCTGAGAGATAATGGATTCAAAAGGGAGGTGGTGTGAGTGGGACAGAAGTACCATCAACCTCCTGTAAGAGAAAGTGGAGGGCCAGGGGAGGCAGAACGCCGGGCAATCAGCACTGCGGGCCAAGGCGGCAAGGCCAGCAGTAATGTTTTAGACAGACATTCTGGGGTAAAGCTGGAGGTGCAATCTATCATTTAGTTTGAATGCTTTGAGGAGGCCTAAGTGTATTATTTAGCATTAGGTAATTTAAGAATAGTAGTGAGTAATCAGTGGGGATAGCGTTAGATATCAATACGAGTAGAACCTCAACCGCTAAAAGAAACCAATAGAGGCAACATGTGTTGACTTTTAGCTTTTAGATAGGCTAATCAGAACTTCAAAGGCCAGAAAACTTCAGGGCTTTTCTCAAGTCACAAAAACAGTTGAAGTACAAACTAACGAACAGGTATGTTGACCTTAGATTAAGATTAGATGGCATGAATCATACCCGATTGTTTTATATAGATTGGGCTTACTTTGCTAGCAACTAACATAACAGAAGCAGGATTGTGCACTCAATCTGCACCCCAGGAAAGGTTTCATCTGCAGATATTCTGCAGCTTTGTCCAAATTCCTTTTCAGTGTTCTAGGAAATAACTTTTACATTTATTTAAGAACATTTATTTCTGTTTTCATTTTATATCCCTGTAATCTCCGGTTTCATATCGCTGTCACACAAATTTCCTGTGCCATATCATTAGTACGTTGTTCCTTATTTACTATTGTGCTGAATGCACAACATACCAAGTAAAGCTCCTTCTATCTATTACTGTAAAAGCCTGTCTCTGGGCTGACTTCCCTGCACTCTCTGGTTCCCAGTGACTACCTGGGATAAACAGAAGAAAAAAGTCACTGCATTCAAGGTGCAAGACAAGGACCAGGAAATTTCTTTGCAGGGGTGTAAGGTTGGTTGGTTGAGGTGGTGTAAAAGGAGAAGTCTCTTGCTTCTATACCTCCCTCACTGCTAGGTAGGAAGAGGCCCAAAAGTGTGACGTCCAGATGTGTCACCAGGACTGAGGCCAGAAGCTCACCCATTCCCAGCATCAGGCTGTATTTCACAGGAGATACAATCTGTATGAACCAATAAACCTCTGCAAAGCAAAGCAACACTTCGCTTTGTACTCCATACCTGTGATGCTTTGCAAAGTCAACTCCGCAATTGCCAAATGTCTCCTTGCAAGATTTCAGACCTTTCCCTCCCACTTTTTTGTAATCAAACCTTATTACCTTTATCACAGGGAAAACCATGCTGCTGAGGAGCCTCAAGCAGAACTACATAGGAAGGAGCAAGAGGAGGACTCTTTCAGGCTACCAGAGCTAAGCTGCTTTCTGCCTTAGCCATCCTCAATGCAAGTGCTTGTCTCTGGTCTTCCTGTTCCCCATCTCTCCTTTCCACACTAGATCTAATGTCGAAAAACAAAGTACCCTTTGTGCTGCCTCCAGCAACATGCTGACTTCTTTTCAAATCTGTTTACAGGCTCACCATCCCTTCTGGCATCAAATCATCACCTTCACTTTCAAGCTTCCACATGCCACGACACCTGCCTGCTTTCCTTCTCTGGTTTCTCTTGATTTGTTTCACTCATAGTCCCTGGTTTTCTTTTGTTGATTCTCCTCACAATGATTTCCCACCTGTACTTATTTGCCCAACACAAATTCATGTTCCTCTTTTACTCATGTTACAATCAGATTCCACCAAAACATGGACTGTCGCTGGACACTGATGCTAGGATGCACTAGCTTACAGTGCTGAGCAAACTATCGCTGGTTAAACGATAATGAAGGGAGAAGACAGCAGAAAGGATGGACAGGGGGAAATTGTTAAATAAAGGGTGAGAGAGAGTATTGTAAGTAATAAGCATGCAACATGAACAGAACCTGGGAGAAATTGAACTTTCAGAGTAGGAGGAAGTAGTGGATGATAAAAGAGAGAGTGGATACTGATTCAGAAGTGGATACTTAATTTAAAAGAAAAGGACAAGAATACAAATATGAATCTATTTTCATATTAATAAACCTGAAGTTACTAATGGGGTCAAAAAGATTGTCAGCAACCTTTGCCAGCTTTACACTGGTAATATATGACTGTTTGGAACAGATTCTCAACACTCCCCATAAAAACGGGAACAGTGTCCTTTTTCCTGAAGAAATGTCCTACTGGGCTGAAAGAAATTAAGGACAGTAAGCTGACAGTTTAGGATCTAATTCTCATGACTAATTACACAGCCATCTTCTGTTTTTCCTATAGATATTTCTAGATGGGGAGCCCTAGTTTATTCCTAGAAAGGCATTCACTGTGACTCTTGCTAGACCCAAACACTGTCCCTGGCACCTTCCCTCTACCTCACTCACTCAGTGAGGGAGAAAATCCACTGGACTACTTTAAGGTCATGGCTCAGGAAGGCATTCTCAACACATCTTTAATGTATAACTCAGAAGGATGCTAGCACTGTATGTTTTTCAGTCTCTAAGTTAATACAACACAAAATTGTATTAAAAGACCATTATGTTGGAAGGCACAGGGAGGTTAGGAAATGTTGGATTGAAGTTGCCTGCACATCCTGACTGCTGAACTGCATCATGATACAGTCTTTAGCTACACAACTGCACACTCGCCCTCTGAGCATCTATACAATATTTATTTGTCTTCATTATTCAGTGTGGCCCAGTCCCTATTTCCTGCACACTACTCAAACCCTGTGCTGAACACAGAATTATTAATTTTATAAAGGTTTTCTTCATGGCATTATCTTGATTCTTTATAAACAGTCACGAGTTTGATTTGTCAGTGACCACCTGAGGAGGAGGGATGGTATCATCCCCATATTACAAATGGGGAACTGAGGCAAGAGTGTTAAAGGTGTGCACTGCTTGTAGGAGATCAAGCAGAGAAGGCTGGCACTTGAATTTTTGAAGTCATGCGTACAACACAGACCTTAATGATCCAAAGATCATCTCCACTGGCTTTAGATAAATCTTTGAGCATTCAGCATGCCTGAAAATCAGTTTCCACATTGAGAAGAAGTAGAACATACAATACATCAATGACTGTATCACAAGTTGCTTCCATGTCTAATATAAAGTCTGAGGCTTGTCATTCTCTGTGGGAACTTAGAACAGGCAAGTGAGGTAACATTCATTTTGCCAGTTGGTTTTGCAAGTATTTATTATGCAAAGTGGATTGGTGAGACGATGGTCCTCAGTTCAAGCCCAAGTTTTGCAAGGAAACATATTTAGTGGTCACAGACTCTGAACCTGCAAGCTCTATTCCTCTGTAGCCAGATTTCTTCTGCCCTTATGCTTGTCCTGTTCCCATCTCTCACATACCTGTTTCTGCTATGTGCCTTCATCCCTGTTTCCCTGTAGGCTCCTTATCCCAAATGTTCCCTCTTCCCACTGCCTCCCTCTTTTTGACCCTACTTTCCCACCTGCCTTTACCAGGCTCCTGGTGCCTGCCATGTTTCAGCTCCCAGTTCTCTGCTGCCTCCTGTTCCTGGCCTCTTTGCTCAGCCAGCCCTCAGATGCTTGGTCTACAGCTCCCATGCCCAGTTTTAAGCCCCATGAATTTCTCAGTAGATTTCTTCTGCAGTCCAGCTTCTGCTCAGTGGTTTATCCCTTCTACACCCCACATTTGAGAAAAGAGAGTCTCCCTCATTCCCAGATTCCCGTTCCAAATCTGGTGCCCCAGAAACTCTTGGCAAGATATGAAGTTTGGGGTATGTACAAGATGGCGAGTATTTTGGGTCACATAGATAAACCTTAACTGAAAACAACAAACACCAGGAAATCTGATCATTAGCAGTGATTCCAGATCAACCTCTTCTGGTTTCAGCCTCAACCTGTCCACCCTGTAATTAAACCCTGAATATGCCCCTTTCACTGAGGTTTTAAAAGACAATTTTAAAATGTTTAGATAATAACTGTTGCTATGGAAGAGAGTATACCACCAAAAATGCCCCAACAAAGTAATGAGTAGAAAAAGCTTCCAGTCCAGCCTGGAGATTTGATGATCCTTTTGGATGAGCCTTTAGCATGGCTAACATGACATTTTGTAAATACAAAAAGAAAAATCTGATGTATCAATGAAATTTATCACAAATAGATCAATATACAACATCTCAGCCTTCCATTCAAATTCTTTTTTCACCCTTGCTCACCACTGATAGGAACAGATATAACTTTTGGAGCAGAGTCCCACCGGTGACTAACAAAAAGGCAAGGGGGAAAGCATACGTGCTCTAGCAACCAACGAATGTTTAAGAAAAACCCTGGAACCCTCCCAGGCTCACAGTTGTCCTGCTACACACTGCGTTCAGATCCTACTTATTCCTATCTGCATAAGCGTGGACTGATTGCAGGACTGACACTTGCATTATTTGCATTTGGCAAGAGTTCAACATTTGAAACGCTAAAAAGCAGTCTCCATTTCTGCGGCTTCCCCATTTTTCCCGGGACCACTAGATGGCAGTTCCCCATTGGCAACCGAGGGCTCTCGTTACCTGTTTGTTCCTGCCCGCAGCTGTGTCAAGCACAATCTGCCTTTGAATGTCATCTGCAACACAGACTTCTTGTGGAGCTGTCAACAAGAGTGGCTCTGGGCCAGCGTCCTACCTGAAGGATATACAGCTTTGCACTTCTAAATAACGACAGAAGAAATCTCCACAAGCACCCCAAAGGGTGCTAAATACTGACCACAAGCCTTATCAACAAGAGAGGTTCTCCACATCATGTCTTACTCACCCAGAATTTTACGAGGAAGAAAGCATTTTGGGGCCCCTTCCCAAACAGTTCCTTTAGACCGCCCTTCTTTTCAGGAAATTTGTCATAAATCTGACGAATGTCCACCGATTCAAGCAATGGGTCACTGTAAGAATGGTTAGCGTGTCCAATGTGTACGAAGAGGTGTTTATTGTACTGCAAGAAAGAAACAGGAAAATCAGCGTTGTACAAAAAGAACAGAGGTTTATTATGGCACGGGTCTGCATGTGCTCCTGTGGAGGGTAGCATGCTTTGATGGATTAAATGACTTGCACGTTACTCCTGGGACTATGATTTTCTGCAGTATGATTTCCATGAACAACTTCAGTGATTGTGTCGTAGCCCCTTGTGAGCAAGGGTCAACATCAAAAAACCTGTGTCCCTACTGCAAACCACAAAATGGTCATCTTCAAGGGAGTAATTTACACTGAAAGACCCAGCGGCAGCACGGTGATAAGGAGCCGTTCGCAGAGCAGGAGATGAATATACTCATGAGGAAAGCCTATTTCTGCCTCTTTAAACTGTGCCTTTTCATGTCCCATGTCCTCAGAGCCTGAATTTCTGCTAGTGCCACAGAGCCCACAGATATACACCTCCCATTTGTCTATTAAAAAACTCCACACGTCTATCTATAGCATATGGTAATGCCGTTTAACTAAAAGAGACAGAAGGGAGTTTCTTTTAACTCCAGAATGACAATAAGAAGGCGGCCAGTTATTCTGTGTTCCTGTTACTATAGAAGTGGTCTTCATTGTATGTCCTCCAGTATTTTGACCCATGTAATATTGAAGAGCCAAACTTTTACCACTTCCCTCAGGAGCTAGCTCTTACAGATGACCATCTCTGCCAAAACACATTCAGCTTCAATTTCCTATTTCTTAACTTCATCCAATCGCACCTCATTATGATCATGGAAATCACCTCAGCAACCCCCTTCCTGCCTGGGGGAAATCCATGGCCCAGTGAAGTCCACAGCAGCCCCTTACTGAGTCCAATAGGGTCTTTTAGGGGCTGCCATTTCTCCCAGATGAGAGCACCTTTCAGCACCTGAAATGAAAGCGGAAGGACAAACCCCAAAGACCCTTGCCCAGTCAATCAGCAGCTCAGAGTCAATCAGCAGCTCAGAGTGTCACACGAGCAGAGGGAAGGAGCTTGAGAGTGGCAGGATTAAACATAGGGGTTTTTAACCATGCAGATCACAAAACATTTTGCTAACTCAATTAAAGGAAAGCTGATATGCGGTCAATGAACAGTAGAAAACCCCTGTCATACTGAACAGATGCTGTGTATAAGGGGAATTCCCAAAAGCTAAGCACAAATAAAATATTTAAAACCCCAAAGCAGACCTCATTTAAGCTATTTTGTTTACAATATACCTGCCGAATGAACAAACTGAAATGACAAATCTAAATTAATTGGACAAGTACTCAGAGCCTTCCTTCGGTGTAAGCAGAGTCTTCCCTACCAGATGTCCAAAACTCTGGGGAAAAGGAAGTGGACTGGCTAGATTTCTTCACTTAGGAAATTAAATTGAAATCTATTTAAAAATCATGTAGTACAGTGAAATCTGAATTTAGAATCAGAGAACACTCATCTGTATATGGGGCCAAAAATGAGATATGGTCTGCGCTTTTTACAGGGTTGCATTTCTTTTTTAGTTTTGTGGAAGGAAAAAGGAAAGCGTGACACTTTATTGAGGTGTTTACATAAGCAAGTCCAAGTCTGAGAGCACCAGTTCCATGGATTTTCCTTGCAGCCCTCTTTCAAAATAATGCCATTCCAGCTGCTTCTGTGCATAAGTGGAAAACTTGCCCAGCCTTTAGTTAGCGCATGCAGAGCCCAAAAGGGGCAGAGCTGATCCAGAGAAGCTGTTTCTACCTTGAAGAGGAAAACAGGCATGGCAGAGAAATGAACGGGTGGTGGGGAGCTGAACAGCATGCGTGCAAGGGTGAGCGTGCCCATGAACGTGTGCCAGCTAGCCCTCCCCCAGCACTGGTTTAGCTTGCACACTCATCTTTTACACACGATACAGGAAATCCTTGTACTGGTTAGCAACCATGCGTGCCTACCATAACAGTGTCTGTGGTCAGACTTTGCATGTTACTTTACCTAGCAGTGGCAAAAGTGGACTAAGGAGACATTTTAACATGACAAAACAAACAAAACAAAAAAATGCAAAGTAATATGAGAGCGCACCGTGACTCCAACTTCTGATTTTTGGACACTGTTGTCACATTTTTAGCTTGCAGTACTGTGAGTAAATTAACTAAAAGTCATGCTGAACATTTCTTATGTATCTTGCTGCCTACTGAAAAACTTAGATCTCAGTAAAATGCAACAGTGCCCCATATACCTGGGAACTGCCAGGAACACAAGAAAGGGAGTCCGGAAACCTGCTCCTGTTGCTTTCCTAAGCTACCAGGGGTGAAGTGCAGGAGGACAGGGCACGGGCTGGGTCACTGAACTTGGCACTTGGCTATCAAGGGAAGACTATCTCCATTTTTCAAGTAGAATGATGAGAATGCCCCAGTAGAGGTAAGCACTTCAGCCTTCTCTGAAAAATTTAAACCAAAACATTTCCCTTCCCCCAGCACCCCTGTAGCCTGCCTAGGAGTGCCCAGCAGTTGTGCTCCCCCTGGGGATGTGAGATGCCCCAAAGCATCTCTCTGCTCTCCCTCATTCAGAGTAAGGGTTTGAAAAACAATCCCTACTATTAGTAACCAGGTTATTATTTATTCTGAGATTGTTTCCTCTCAGTCTTCTCTGCTGGAATTGTTCCAGGTTGTACAAATAACCACATTTTTATAGGAACAGAACTGAGGGCTCAGGCTCTCCTGCACCCAGGAAAGTGTCCTCCCCGAAAAGGAGTCTCTCTCCCGGGCCCAAAGGTGGCCGTGCAGTGAAGGAGGCAGAGAGAGTGGTGTTGTAGTTTGACAGCTGCAAATTCCCAAGACAATTCACGCACTGTACCTTATTCTGCAAACCAGGAAAATATACAAATTGCTCAGTATCCAAACTTTAGTAAAAGCAAACACATTTATAGGAACATGAAGCATGAGGTCTTAATACTGTTTAAATATAAAAGCAAAGTTAAAGGCAGCTGTAAAGCTACCACAGTTGTCTGCGGAGCTCGCCAAAGTACCAGATGCTGCTGCAGCAAAATTTCCGAGTGGGTACAGTAGGACAGATGGTATGACATCACCTGACAACATTCTTAGGACAGAAATGTTTATTTTGATATTGCAATGTGTGATTATTTTCTCCTTATGTTGCTGCAATTCCTATGCTAAGTACAATCATTACTAACCTAATTAGATATGGCATATTTCTATGAACTAACAAACGATAATATAATATTTGGAGCAGGGTAAATGGATACTGAAGTGATCCCTATCATTTTTATACAAACATACTCCATGACAGGAATTTATGCGTAGATAAAAGCAAAGAAACTAAGTGTTATGCCTATGTTTTTGAGACTGTTAGTGTCTAAAAAGCTTAAAAACTTCCTGACTATATTGAGAATTCACTGATATTTTAGACTGAGTATTCCAGAGTCATTGAAGTACCTTAGATGCTGCAGAATTTACTCATGCTACAGCATTTAAAGGATTTGCATCGGGCAGTGGGTAATAACATGTTTTAGATGATGCAAACCTTCGTAGGTCAAATCCTGTATTTTCTGAGGATAAAAACTACATAAAAATACAAAGAACATTTTCAGCTATATCTTCAGCATCTGCATTACACGACATGCCCTGGAGATGGCTGCCTCTTACTGAGCTCCTTTCCTTAAAAAATTCTAACTATCCAAAGAATGCAGTAAAGCCATGAAATATGACTGTTGTCAAATAATACCACAAGAAAAATTATAATCCACTTAGGAATTTAAAAGAACCAAGACAAATTGCCAATGGCAGGGGATACAAGCATTTAAGCTGGTGCAGAACAAAGACAAACCACCTACATTTGTTTTATCAGCCAGCATATATATTTGTAACCAATTTTGCACTTACATTCTGAAGCAACAGCCTTTCCAGTCTACGAAACACAGGTTTGAAAATTGCTACAGCTCTTTCTGCTGCATCCCTGCACTTCGCCACACCTGTGGAGCTAACACCAAGACTTGACAAGCCTGTATAGGACCAAGTTTTTTATTAAACAGTGGTGGCCACGATGCAGATGGCAGGGAAGCCAACCCTCTCACGCTCCTGGTGCAGGTGAGCTGGGCATGCCAAGCTGCCAGGGTACCTGCTCTGGCACTGCTCCTGTCCACTGGGGCTGCGTGGCCCTACATAACCATACGGAGCTGCACACAGCGGGTGAGTGGCAGGCAGGTGGGACAGCCTGAGCTTTCACTGAAATGAGAGAAAACAGCACTACCCCAGTGCCTGGCACCGTGCCGTGATTCCCTCTGTACCTCCACACACCGGTCCAACCCATCTTTTAAAAAGGTACCACTGCCTGTGCAGCGACTGCACCTTTGGAGGAAAAAGGAGCCAGGAGGGGTGGACTGATTAAAAACCAATCACTAGTATATCAGCAGTCTGTGTGCGGCTCTAACCTGTACCCTACCCAGCCTCAGCTCTGCTGTCTCACTCTATCTTGTAAATCTGACACTCTTTAATTTCCTGCTGATGTAAGAAAATAATTTGGTCTGCCAACAAGTTTTCTTATTTCTACCAAAATACTAGTAACTGAATATTTCATTCCTGTTGCTGTTGTTCTGCACTGAAGCAGATTGGGAGTTATTTTTGTAACATTTTAATGCTATAACTGGAGTCTGTACCAACTCCTGTTATTAAGGTTTTTAACACTTTCATGTGAAATGTCAGTCGAGCTTTCTGTGCTTCTATGCTACGATACAAGCACATGGTCAACCTAGTCTTTCAAGGACCTCCACCCATTCAGACTCCAAGATCTGCTCAGGGGTTGAATCAGGAAAGTGAAGGAGATTTTTGGCTACTTTATGGTTGCGGAAATGGGGAGGCAGGTGATGAGCAAGGACAGTTCCCAGCCCTGCCACATTAATGTTGCCCACCACTTCCCAGATACTGCCACAGGAGTCCCAGTGTGAAACTGGGACTTGCTGGTTGGGCAAGGTGCTCACACATTTTCATCAGCTTTCCTGCAGCAGTGAAGATGCATCCTTCAGTTCTGGCCTGTCTGATTTGAGACCCTGCGGTCCCAATTCCAGAAGTGCTGAGTGCTCAGATGGGGAAATTATGCCTGAATATAGGAAGCTCTCAATAACACTAAGTATTCTGCAAAATCAGGCTCATGACAAATCAAAGAGGACCCTCAAAATCAGTGGCCCATTCATTCTTTTGCACCTGAACTTCTTAGTTTGTCAAATGTGAGTAATAATGCTCCTTCATCTAAAAAATGACTGCACTAATACATCTGTGAAATGCAAATGGGAGGAATTATTAATTCCATTTGGAGGAGAGGTTAGACAGTGCACAGCGAGCAGGGCACCGGGCCACGCATTTCAACAACAGAAGAAAACAAACTACTGAGTAGTTGCTTATCAAAGAAGGGCCATCTACATCTACACTGAATGAAGCAGGAACAACTGAACATGTGAGCATGTAATTAACAGCTGCATTGTAGAGCAGACGCACAAGGACATTTCCCAACTTCTGAGAGCCTGACCTTGCAGCCCAGCTAAGCAATTTTAAGGTGGGTGTAGGGGCGGAGGAAGCTGCAGTGGAACAAGATGTGAAAATGTGGGGCAGAGGCACAGCCAGGCACACAGCAAGGGTGGATGCTCGGGGTTCAGCACACAGGCAGGGCAGGCGGCGCGGGGGAGACGCGCAGCCACAGCCCACCGCACCGCCAGTGCCGGCCCGACCCACGCGTCCCCCTGCTCCTCCTCCCTGCGGCAACAGCGCTGTGCAAGGCTGTGGGGGGCAGAGGGCCCCCCCACTGTGATGACCCCCCTGATTTTACGGCTCTCCTGAGCTCATCGCAGGGGCTGTGCACCTGGGCTCTGCTCCAGCTACTCCACAACCTCACCCACTCGCTCCTTCCCGCCTCCCCGGCCAGGCCCGGTGCCCTGCGTGAGGGCAGGCAGCCACCCCTACCCGGGCTATTCTCTGGGCTTTGTCAGAGCGCGGGCCGCGGCGTGGGCAGGGCTGGGCACCGGCCGCGGCGCAGGGCCCCTCAGAGGGAGCTACCGTTGCTGATGGCGCCAGTGCTCCTCTTCCAGCTGGGCAAAAGCAGCACTTTTAATTTTGCTGGGAAATTTCCAGCAGCAGTGGTGGGTTTTGAGCAAAGGGAGAGAGCATGCCGGAAGGCAGCAGCGAGAGCACAGTCATGCCCCAGGAGTCTTTCCACCCAACCTCAGCACTTAACATGGGTCGACTTCAAGGAATAAACTGCTCAGTCTCTCTACCCCCGCCACCACGTCTTCACCCCAGGACCCTCCCCTGAAGAGCCCATGTCCTGACCCTTCAGCTGGGCTGGGGGAGCTGGCCCGGGCCTCCTGCCGCATCTCCGCGGGGTCCCCTGGGAACGCCACCAGCCAGCAGGTCAGCTGCCACGCTTCAAGATTGGAGCCCATGTCAATACCAGACCCCCTTAAAGTGGTTTCTTGGCCCTTCTAACTACAGACACCTGAATATGAACATTTTACAGAGTATGACATTTGCTTCCCAGGGCCAACACATAGCTCTCTAGCACTGCAAAATAAATGACCCTTGCATTTAATTAAACTTTCTCTGATTTCAGATTAAAATGGCCTCGGATCCTGAGTCTGCCACTCCAAGATGTTCATCCTAATGTGGGTTTGCTTCCCTGTCCTTTCACAAAGACACTAAACTGAGGACTTCCTTATGACTGAAATGCTGTTTGTTCTTGTTTGTACTGTTTACAAGGAATACGGAAAGGATAAACAATGCTTGTAACAATGGATATTGTTCAAAGATGGAGGTCTTCTTTAGAAAAGATCTCATTTATTTTTCATCACTTAGGTGGTTTGATTAACTTTGGTGAATTTTACTGCATTTGGCTAATGATGGCAGGCTGGTTTTATGGCCCTTGAGCAATTGCTTTCACTTTCTCGTTCTCAGGCACAATTCTCCCTGGGCTCACAAAGCCCTTTTACAACAACAATAAAACCTGAATTAAAACATAAAGAATAATTTATTTCTTCACCACTTTTTAAAATAAATTTTGAAATTTGGACCTAACAAAAATCTGACAGTTTGGATAGGTGGATTAATACTGAAAATGCCCATCAGCTCTGTTCTTTATAGGCCTTTAGAGATATTTTAGATGTAAAGCTGTCTGAAGTGCTCAAAGCTGAAATGAATGTGACAGCAAGAGTGAGAAACCTCGAACAGGAAGACAAGAAAGGGCTTTTTTTTGTTGGGTGGTGCCAGGATTTTTTTCCTGATTGGAAAGCAAGCTTGAATATATATATAATAAAATAATAGTAATTATTTTCATCTCAGTGTTATAGTCTTTGAATTTTATAGTTACTTGCATAAAAGTCAATTGCTTAGATCCCTTCTAATCTGCTTGCATACTCAGTTTATATTTGTCAGGGAACATGGGATTACTTGGTTTAAGCATTTGTCCTGAACTTTCACAGAACCACTACAGTAAAAATGGAAAGCCCCCATTAAGGAAAGCAACAGATGGGTACATAAACTTGTTAGTTAGTTGAGAATATAGTTATATAGGGTAGGCAATAATTAAAGGTATCTAAAACGCTGGTGCTTGAACCTGCAAGGGCAGCTTCTATGCACCATTCGGGAATTGTACTTGAGCACAAAATGCCACAAAAGGAAAATACAGCTTGACATTTGTAAACCGAATTGATTTTCATGTAAAAGGGGGAGTAATTTCACCCCTCCTTAACTGCAGAGTCAGTATTCCAAGATTTTGCAACTGTGCCATCTTATGTCTCCCAGGCTATCTTCTGCCATGCAGAGTTACAGTGAGGGTTGCTTATTGTTTCCTTTCTACAATTTTTTCTTTTGTAAATGGAGCAATTTTGTGGCTAGGCAAGGGAAAAAAAGTCAACAGCCTTCCACAAGTGACAGGACTCTACGGAGCACATTTCTGACCCACTAGAATGCCCACTCTAAATTAAAATAACTGCCTGACATTGAGGGGCTTTTGTACTTTTAAACACCAATTGCCATTGGAAGAACCCCAGAAATGTTTAAGGCCCCACTCCTACAATGAATTCCCTGTGGGTGGACCTTTGTGTCCATGCACAGCCTCACTGAAGTCGCTGGGAGTCACCACGGGCAGACACACCTAAATTTCTAATTGCTGTACAGGAATATAAACAGCAAGGGACCTCCCAGGATCATTGAGTCCTGGCCCCAGGTGCCATGTCAAATAAGCCTTTTTCAATAAACTTCCAGGTTACATTTTAAGGTGGAATTGGTCTATTTGCCCCCACTACTATGAGGCTTTCTGGCTTGGCTTTGGGTTGGGGGAGAGAGCGAGGCAGGGTCATCTTTTTTTTTAATAAAACATTGGAAAGACATTTGAACAAAATAATACTTTATGTCATTTTCTGTTAAAAGTCAGATGTGTAATGAACACATAACTATCTTTTTCAGAAGGTACGTGAGAACTCTAACATGGCTCTCATGTAGCAGCGTACACATATATTTGTTTCTGAGGTCAGCAAAGGCACACAGGACATGCTGCAACCACAGCACATGCCTACATAACTTCATATGCACATTGTGCAAAACACACATATTGCCTGGCTTGCTAATTTTATTACTTAAAAAGCAGTAAAACCCCATCCTTTGCTGCACAAACTGTGTCTGCAATAAAATGTCTCACCAACACAAAGAAAGATGTGCAAAACCACAGGCAGAATTCACATTATCTTCAACAGTGCTAAAAGAGGCTGGGGGTTGGCTCTCACCTCCGAGGAGGACTGTCGGTGCTTGCTGGAAAAGCGTGCATTGGAGACGGGGAAGGCTGGCAGGAGGCAGGGCCCCTCAGAGCTGTCCCTGCAGACAAGTGTGCACCAGTGCCTCCCCAGCAAACGTCCCCTGCGTTTGCCCTGGGAACTGGTCACACCGCCTTGGGGTTTTTTTCTATGCCCTTGCTTAAGATAGAAATAATCAAATTTACTTCATTTGATATAAATAATGCTTCCCCTTCTTCTGACTCCCCTTTCCCAGGCAGTGGTGGTGACACACTGCCCATGGGGGCTTATCCCTCGGCTCCCCCCGGTCCAGGCTGTCCCCACAGCCCTCGCACAACACTGCCCCACTGCACTTTCAGCGTGGGTGTAAAGAATGATTTAAACTGAGATTAATGCATGACTGGGAATTGACTTTTCTTTGTGTCTCATTTTTGCAATGTTACAGCACACAAGTAACTTTTTATAAACAAGTCTGCGTAGTTTGATGCTCTTGCTTCTCTAGTAAACCTGCGTAAGTGTTCTGCATTTAAAAGGTGGGTTTCTTAGCAGCATGCTCACAAGCTGGGACAAGCTCCAGTGGGCCTTGCTGCACCCTCAGGAATTCCAAATAATATTAGTTTACTCCAAAAAAGGCTTTACAGTATTTATGGGGCCATCCTGGGTAACCGTGTTTCTATTCAAGCCTCTGCTCCTTCTCTGCAATGCAAGTGGATGTGTTGCATTCCTCAGAGCCTGCACCTGCCTGAAAAATGAAAGCCCCAACATGGCCCCAAGCCGCCGGCCCACACACCGTATGTGAGCACAACCATCTCCAAGCCGTGCCACCATGGGCGAGCGGGACCTGCGGCTCTGTCCCCTACTAAAGCAGCATTTTCTCATTTTTGGTCTGTCAGTCATGTTGCAAATACGTTCACGTCACTCAGATGGTTTGATGTTGCAGACATCAGTGGTGTGACGGGCAACCATGTGTTACCTGTTTAGAGCATACTTGGTTTGAGGGAGATTTTTCTTAGAGGTAAAGACATAAGTTACTTAGTTGCTCAACTCTCATTCATTCTTCTACATAAAGCTATGCAGCTACACAGAGGCTCTACACCGTGTAAGCCCATGGATTTTGCAAGTAGTTTTGCATTATAAAAATCTATGGGAAAAGGATAATTAGGTGGTATACCAGCAAAACAGTAAATCAAAATACACTGAAATGCCAATTCATTCACATACAGCACAGTAATGCTGAGCGTTACATGGCCACATCCTGTTTTCCCGATAACCTCGAGGCACACACATAACATCCTGGTGTGCAGCAATCTGGCTATGGCAGAGCCCATAAATCAGCATGACAAATTACACAGGGTCAGCAAGCCAAAGACTCCGAAAGCTGACTATTGATAAGGCTGCCTGATGAGAAAACCTAGATGTTGTGTTTCTACATCAGAAATACAAACCGCTGTCTGGATGAACTGGGGCTGGGGCTGGAGAAGGCGTTCCAGCTGTGGATTAGTCTGGAGGACACTAAGATGAAGCTTTAGCCCACCAGAGCCAGGACTGCTAGGAGAGCGTGGGAATCAGGGCCTCGGGAAGGCAGAGGGATTCCAGGGAAACCATGCAGTACCTAATAGTCAGGTAAGTGCTGAGATAACTGTACCTGCTGCCAAACATTTCCTCCCTCAAAGTTACTTCAACCTGGCAAAACATGACATTTAGCAAAGCAACAGACTGCCACATATTTAGTGTATGAATAGCTGAGATATGGTATATTTCCATTGGGATGTTTCTCCACCAGGAACATTCCTCTGTTGTAAGGTTTCTGGGCTATGTCTCCAGTCTCCATTATGCAGGGTAAACACTCCCTGGTTAACACCCCTGGCCAGAGCCCATAAATACTATGGTTTCCAGTGCTGAATTATAAAGAGCAAGTGATAGCTTCTCTCTGCTCCAAGCTACTGTATTTTACCAAACATCTGAACAAGAATGGCCATTCTATATCACCCATTCATGACAGTATTTGCTTTTCAGAAATTATCTCAGTAAGAATTCTCAGGTTCAAGCTGAAAGAAGCTCTTTTGATTTATTTGTGATGCAGTAGAAACAGTGCTAGGCTAGTGACAAATGTTCTTGGCAAATATATGATGATTAATATCAAGGTTCGAGGCTTACTGGAGCAAATGAAACATTACAGCCAACTTCATAAACTACCCTTGCAGGTATAGTATGCAGTCTAAAAATCCAAACCAAACCAAAAACTTCCTAAAAAAAAATATCCAAACCTTGAATTGGACCCTAAGACACAATTAAAGATCAAGGAAGACTGAATGATTGGACATTTAGATAGGTAACCTCAATTTAAAAAAAAAAAAAAAAAGTGATACAGTTAAATGGTACATGCTTGGGAGGCTGGAACCAGAAGGGACAATCCTGATACTCGGAGGCTATCCCAAATGTCAGATATTTAAAATAATGTGCATAGTTTCTATGCAAGTCCTTAATTTTGTTTCTGTTCGGAAATAGATTAGGCTCTAAGTACTGAACTACTGCCAAAACCACGATGAAATATGGTACAACTGCTAAACTAGGTCAACAATGAGGCACCATAGCCAACTGCATCTGTTTTCAAAGAGGTCTCTCACTTCTGCAATTGGGGGAAAAAAGAGGACAAGAAAGGAAAATACAGTACTAGAGTGAAAGGAATATTACACTGAGCAGTAGCAAATGCAGAAACACCAGGTATATTCCATTAGGCTTAACCCTGGAAGGCATCCTCAGAGGGTGGGGAGCTATGGAGAAAAAATGAAGATTAGCAGACACAAGGGCAACACTTACTGATTCGGGATCCCTCTGCTGTTCAAGGAAAGCCGAAAACTCCACCAGCCTGAGCTTGGTCGTACCAATCGATCGGCCCTGCCACGCAGGGACTGAGGGAGCTGGAGCTGACGTAGGCTCAAATCCTAAAATAAAGGAACCATTTTCATGAAGAAGTTGACAGTTCCTCAGTTCATAATTTCTGAATTAAATATAATTGGGAATTATTCATGTAGCCCTTGGATGTTTATATTCGTTTTAGCAAATAATGAATTCAGATGAGTTAAAATTGGAAAAACACAGAACAATATGTAGAAAAAGAGGTCCCAACTCAGCAAGCTAATAATGGTGCAAATAAAAGATCTACTTCTTTGTTTCCTTGGGGCTGTAACTCACTGTAGAATTTTTGTTTAAATTATATACTAAATTGTAGAGATTTATAGAGACTTCATGTAGACTTACAGCTGACCCTTCCTTGGAAACTGGCAGCAAGACTCACAGGAGATATTACTGCCTTGGGAGTCAAGAGAACTGGCCTCCATTTCTGGCTCCTAATGTGCCACATGTTACAAGTAAATCACCTCTCTTTTTGCCGTTTCTTCTGCCACTCTCAATTCCTCTCTCCTATTTAGAGTATAAGGTTTCCAAGGCAGGGACTGTCTCTTACTATGTATTTGCACATTGGGTCTTTGACTTCTTTTGGAGCTTTTAGGCAGCATTATATTACAGATAATAATAAATAATTACTGTAGAGAGCTGAATCATACCCTAAAAAGAAAAAGAAGGTTTTAAATTGATAATAAAGAGGGAATGACATGATCTAGAGAGAGAAGGGATGTTAACCACCATCTCTAATTCACCTCAAGAAAAAGAATAAATGCTACCTCTTGTTCCTCATGATGGAAAATTAGATGAGAAGGAAACAAAACAGTAAAGAAAGAAGGGAAAGGCAGCAGCTTGAAGGCAAAACTGATCTTGGGAGAGACGCTGGCACAAGGAAGGCAGGGGAGAGGCACCAAAGATTAGAGAACAAAGATACTCCTGAACTAGATTGAGAACCAGGGAGAAGTCACAGGTAGTGTGTGTACATATCCCATAATGGGGGTATGGTACCTGACTCCAACCCTCAAATTTAGGCAATGAAGGTGTGAAGCTTGTATGAAATAGGGAATTACAAACGTGACTGGTTAGACATGAACAGGAATTCTAATGAAGCAAGAACTCATGCATGAGTTTTGACTGATTTAGGAATACTAATAATCCTATTCTGAGAGAAAACATGGAAGAATAAAAGATGATTCAAAATGTCTGCCTTAGAAAACAATGTTATAAATTAGGAATATCAAAAAAAAAAAGAAATAATCAGGAATACAGATAGTCCTAGTTTTAAGCATTAAATAGCAGCAAGTTAGAAAATCATAAAAAACTGGGTAAGAATCAGAAAACTGCAGTTCAGAGTCAGAAACATGGTGTCATTTGGCAAGGGAGATGTAAAATTAGTTATCATCTGCAAAGAAATAATTATCTTTCCTGAAATTAGCCATGAAACCAATTTGGGAAAAGGAGTAGGGGAGTAGCCATGTGAAGGGCTTGATCAATTTGAGCAATGGAAGTCAGAATAAACATTAGGTACTTATCAAAATGGTATCAGGCAGAGTAGGGCTTTCAGGAGGATGGATAGTTATCAGCAACCAGATACAGAGAGATGTTTTATACTTAAGGCTAAACATATATAGTTTTGGAAGAGTTTTTAGCCTCAGCTTAAAATAAATTAAGGCTTATTTTCATTACAAATGGAAGCCAGTTTTAGCTATTGAAAAAGAAACATGCATCCTATTACTCATTTTTTACAAAGCATTTTCCGACAATATGGAATGCTGACTGGAGATCACATCACAGAATCATAGTTGGAAGGGACCTCGATGATCATCTGGTCCAACCCTTCTTGGCAAAAGCACGGTCTAGACAAGATGGCCCAGCACCTCTGTGCAGCTGAATCTTAGAAGCGTCCAATGTTGGGGAATCCACCACTTCCCTGGGGACATTATTCCAGTTCTCATTGTGAAAATTTTTCCTCTTGTGTGCAATTGGAATGTCCCCAGGACTAACTTGTACCCATTACCCCTCATCTTTTCCATGTGACCCCTTGTAAAAAGGGAGTCTCCATCGTCTTTGTAGCCACCCTTTAAATACTGGAACATGGTGATGTCTCCTCTAAGCCTTTTTTTCTCAAGGCTGAACAAACCCAACTCTCTCAGCCTTTCCTCACGTGGCAGGCTTCCCAGCCCCGTGATCATCTTTGTGGCCCTCCTCTGGAGCGTCTCCAGCCTGTCCACATCTATTTTGTATAGCAGGGACCAAAACTGAACACAGTATTCCAGGTGTGGCCTGACAAGCTCTGAGTAGAGTGGGATAATGACTCCTTTATCTCTGCTGGTGATGCCCTTGTTGATGCAACCCAGCACCCTGTTGGCTTGCTTTGCTGCCGCCGCACACTGTTCACTCTTACTGAGGTTGTTGTCCACCAGGACCCCCGAGTGCCTCTCCACAGAGCTGCTCCCCAGCCAGGTGGATCCCAGCCTGTGCTGCACTCCTGGATGACATTTTCCCAGGGACAAGACCTTACACTTGTCCTTGTTGAACTTTGTAAGGTTCTTGTTAGCCCACTCTTCCAGCCTATCCAGGTCTTCCTGCAGGGTGGCTCTCCCTTCTGAAGTGTCCACTTCCCCACTCAGTTTGGTATCATCATCAAATTTCATCAGGGTACACTTAATGCCATCATCCAGATCACTTATGAAGATATTAAACAGCGCTGGGCCCAATATCAATCCTTGTAGGACTGAACTTGTGACAGGCTGCCAATTTGAAAAGGTGCTATTTACCCCCACCCTCTGGGTGCAGCCTGCCAGCCAGTTCCCCACCCACCACGCAGACCACTTGTCCAGACCATAACCCATAAGTTTCTCTAGGAGGAGGCTGTGGGGAACTGTAGTAAAAGCCTTGGAGAAATCCAGGTAGACAATGTTCACCAATTGCCCCACATCAACTGAGCAGGTTACTTTGTCACAACTCCTTGTATTAGGGCTTCCTACCTAAAGTGTAAAAAAAACCCCAAAACCTCCAAACCCAATGATTTTCTCTCTTATATGATCAGGTAATAAGACATTGGGACTGCTGTTTGGTTTGGCTACAGGGAACATTAAATATGGAGTAACGTCTCTGTCCATCACAGGAATCAATACATCACATTCAGTATACGATTCAAGTCTTTTTAAAGGAGATTATAAACGGAAGAATTACCTGAAATGGGAGCTGTGACTGATGGCTGTATAGGATAGGCCTGCTGAACGAATGGCTTTACGCTGGAATAAAGAGTTACACAAAAATCACGCACCATGCCATTCACAGTAAATTCCATTAGAGTCACATAGTATAAGAAAATACATGGTTAATGACCTTTACCCACAAACATATCTCTTTCTTGCATAAAAGACAGAAAAGAGGTAATAGAGAGGGGGACGAGAATTACACCCAACATCTTAAAGCGAGGAGCTCATCTGCGCTCAGTCACGCAGCAGGAAACCTGACCCGCCCGTCGCAAGTGTTGCAGCAGACATGGGTAGGGATTGCTTCGACTCCCAATAAATCCAGAGGACACTGAACTACAGGGGCAGAATGACTCCCATGGACCTGAAGGGAATAAGGTGGGGAGAAGCTGTAAAATAAGGCTGGGAAACATTGCTCCAGAGACCACCGCAGGGCTGAAAATGTAACACCTGACAGAGGGGCAAATCCTCCTTCTCCATACGGTGCTGTTGCTACTATGATGCAGAAGGGCAGTAACCCCACTGATCACTAATAGGCCTCATGCAGGCATCTCCTGCCCTGCAGGAAAATACGTTCCCAGTGTTGCTCATATATTTTAAAGAGGATGGAAGTATTTGTGTTGGAAACTTATTCATGGGCAAAACCTTACCAGCTGCCTCCCTGGCAGCATCATTGCATCTCATCATGCAATGGGAGAAAAAGAAGTGTGCCCATTAGGTATTCAGCCTCAGCTTTGAGGTCTGGGATCTCTTCTAACTTTTAGAATGTGAGTTCACATCACTGTAAAGGCTCTTCCTTTCCCTACAACTATCTTCTCCTTTTTAGAAAAATTTGCAAGGCCTTGCCTCATTGATATCCTCTGGCAGAAAAGTGCCCAAGCCAGCCCCACACTGCATGTAGAAGCATATTTTAATTTTCAGACTTACTCTTGCGAGGATCCAGGCTGCCCCGTTTGAATCATTCCCGGCCAAAACTGAAAGAGGAAAAACAAACAAACAGACCAACAATTGTTTTCTTTGTTGAAAGATTTTGGATATTTTTGAACAAGCATGATTCCTTTTGCAAAAACAAGTGAAAGCATTAATCCATTCATTCAGCCTTAGTTTTCTACTGAACATTGTTAGAGAATACAGGGATTTTTTTGGGACTCAGCTAACAACTTACCCCAGGTGCCCCAGGAAATGTAGGACGGGGAATTCCTGGCAGGCCCAGCTTGTTGTGAATAGCAGTAGCTGAGACTATCTGAGCTGATGACATTGCTGCCATGTGCTGGAGTGCTTTGTCCTTTGCTGTCTGATCCTTTAATATGACAATTACATGGAGTCTTAAAACATTTGGCACAACAAATTATGTTAAATAACTGCAGCTACAAGCACATAACTAAAAACTTAAAAAGCCACACAGAAAATGCAAAAATAGCAAACCATGCAGGAAAAAAAAATACAGCACGGAGGCTAACACTCAAACTACCTCAAGGCAAAACCTCCTCTCAGACATGCCTGGTAGACCTGAATTCTCACAGTCTGCTCTGCCAACATGCAGGAAGCTCTGGGAGAGCAAACTACTGCCCACTTGTTTATCTGGGCAAATTCTGCTGATTTTAAATCAGGCTGGACAAAACACGGTCTGCTGCTAAGGCTCTGCCTGCAGGACAGGGAGCACTGAGATTTGAGCTCTATCATTTAGATCTAAGAGAAGTTTGCCTTTTGTATTACACTGTAAAATGAGAACACAGAACTGCCACTGACTAGCAAACAATGACAGATTTTTCTTCATGCTTACAGGTTTAGAAACATATTGGATTCTGTTTTACAACAAGTATTTTAAAAGTTAGACCACAAAAATGTAAGTAACATTTTAAACTTCCAATTGTGGTATTTTACTGATTTACAGTGTTCCCAAAGAAAACAATCAGCCATAAAATTTCTGCTGTTTTCAAGCATACAGGAACAAGTTTAGGAAAAGATGGGTTGTTATTGATTACTTGTATTAGAGCAGCACTTGGAGTCCTAGTCACTGCCAATCACATATGATCACAGAATAGAAAAGGAAAGCCTCTTAATGCAACAGAGTTAAAGTGAATATCTTAGGTCAGGTAAAATAAGTAAACAACAGACTGTTACTAGCTGGTAAAGTGGGGTTCCTCATCCAGAAGTACTGTATTAATAAGTGCTAATATTTAGGGTATGTGACTTAGAATGAAGGAATACAAGCAGTATTAGGCAAGGATTTTTTCTGGGTTTTTTTTCTGTTTTTATTTTACAAGCAAAGTAGCAAGCATGCTGGCAAGAGATGCATGCTCTTATATATGATATATGACTTTGCACATATGCTCCCTCTAAAGCTTGTATGTAGTAGTACTATAGGTGAGCAGTTTCTTCTTTTGAATAGCTCCTTTAGAAACAGCACAGGCTGAAAGTACAGGAAGAGCTAGCCAAAAATTCTGCCAAGCACAGCTAAGGTACATAATACTTGCTTTAGTTAAAATACTTACCATGCTTGTTACCTGGATACAACAACAAACAGTTTATTAAAATGCTTGTATAGAATAGCAGGTTCTTAGCAAAATATGAACAAAATAGTAAGAGACAAAGGAAGAGCAGTTTGCTCAACATTAAATATCAGCTTTAAACAAATGCATTATTTTAACCTAGGGACTGATTCATTAAAAGGAGAAGAAAAAAAAAAAAGGATAAAAAACTAACAACAAAATACTGGGGAGAAATAACCCCCACCTCCCTGTGTGGAAGTTGCAGATATGGAATGAAGGGGATTGTTGCAGAGCTCGTTGCCCTGACCTGTGCAAGGAGCCCCTGCGGGATGCAGCCCGGGAGAGCGGCAGGTGGAGCAGGGGAGTAGCTGCTCCAGCGCGTCCCCGCTCTGCACCTTGCAGGATGCAAACCTCGAGTGCAACCCGCTGCCCACAGCAGCACTAACACCCACGGACTCGCCCGCGCCACTTCCCGCACAGCGGCATCCGCACAGCGGCACTGGCCGCTGCTTTCTGACCTGTCTAAGCCCGGGACTACCTCCTCACAGCTGAGAGTGCAGCTACAGAGCAGCTTCTGTCCTGCTGCTGTGCGGTGGGCGGGAGGCGGGGGACACAGTATCCATCAGTGCCTGAGCAAAACATGGTCATTTCTCCAACTTGTATCTTTCCTATATAAACACAACCAATTCCCTGGGTAAGAGCTGGCTCTGGTGGCTACTGGCACTCACTTCTCCCTGCCCCAGGGCCGGAGGGTGTGCACAGGGGGTTTGCACATGGCATGTTTTACTGGCTGCCTTTGAATGTCTGCAGACCACTGGGCTAAAAAATACTTTGGTAGGTGTTCAGAGGCGGCAGTATCCTGAGATTCAGACAGCTCTCCAGAAAGCTGACCCCTCTACCATCCTGTACAGTAAGAAGGACCTTCCGTCATGAAAACATACAAATGAGGAGATGTCCTTAAGCAATAATGGAGATGCTAGCCCCACCAGACTTTTCTGTTCCTTTTCTCCCCTTTTTTTGTTAGGTGAGCTGGCTTGGAAATGCCAAACCATGCAAATCTCACCTACAGTCTGATGAACCATAACAAAATCAAACACACAGGGGATCGAAATCCTCTGTGTGAAATGTATGATTCAAGAGACATGTGTGTCCTAGCAGCCTCCAAAACTACATGAACGCTGCTTTTGTGACTCCCTTGTTACTCTCCAGAAGTGCTGTGGCACAACAGCCTCCTCTCCTGCGCTGCCTCCTGGCTGCAACCAGCCATGCTAGTGCCACCACAGGAAGGTGCAGCCAGTGCCTGTGCTCCTGACAAATTCCCAAATACATTCTGTTCTGCTGCTACAATGGCCTTACTATTAGGTGGATCTAAACTAAAGGAGAATTTAAAAGTAAAAGCTTTGTTAGGGGTATAAAAGTCCATACCTGGGAGTTGCATGAGCCCAGGATAAATTACGTATCTAGGACATAGTTCATCTTGCCTCACTTTGGCCATCTGAAGTCTCCAGTCTAAGGCAGCTGGCTAACTCCCTGCTATTGTTAGTGCAGTAAGCACCTACAGGAGACAAGGTATTTCTTCCTTACCAGACATTGAAACCAACTGGAGTGCATTACTTCCTGTAATGTTATAGCTGTCCGAGGACTAGAATAGAAGCCTGGACACCCAACTTCTACATGGCTACAGTTACGGCCGGTAAATCCCACCATAACTGACAAACTAAAGAAAAATTTTTGAAGATCTATACTTCCTTCAAGACCTTCTGTTCACAGAAGGAGAGACATTTAGACTGTCCTGTGGGGTTCTTAGCTGCCATTAGCAGTGAGTCGGATGATCCTGAATTTTAGGAACAGTGACAGGGATTTTTGTAGGGAGAAAACATCTTTTGTTTTGTGACATGAGAAGGGATGTGCCTTCCTTCTTGCCAATTGCTGCTTTTCACCTTTTACAATGTTCTGTATTCTGTGGTGGTGATTCATCTCATCCTCTTTGACCAATTACATTTTCAGGAGGGTGGAGAGAAAGCAAAAACATTTAGGATGACAGCTCAGAACTACAGCCCTTCAACAGGACTAGTCTTAAGGAGTTTCAACAAGTCCTACAAAGTATCCCCATGGTGACAAATCGGCCAGCTCCACTGAACATCAACAGACTCAGACCAACATATATCAACAGGAATTTCACCTTTTGTAGGTTTAGGAACCTCTGCATAGTTGGAAGATCAGTTTTCCTCAAAGTAACTGTAACTTCACATTCAAACATGAAAGAAATTAAATTCAAAATCAAATACAAATACTTAAGAGGTCCTGACTTCCATTGGCAAAAGAGCACCTTCAGCTCCAGGAATATTTTGGAGAGCTGCAAGGTGGTAGTCTATACTTGTATAATCAGGCAGACTTCATAGTCTTCAAAAACAAATGGGAAAACCACATTTTAAAGCTGTTTATTTAAATTGAAGTATTAGCTTGTCTGCCACTTAAAAAAACCAAGTATATCTTGGAGGTTTTTATGCCGTAATGGAGAGTGCTTGTAACCAGGAGGGAATAAGTCCTTCTACCTATCATTGCAACGTGGCTGCTTCTGGGATGAAACTTGGTAACTGATTAATAACACACAATGGTATTACATCACAGTTTAGGCAGCAAGAGAAGCAATATATCCAATTAAAATGGCAGGGGTAATTTAAACAGGCAGATTACAGTAATTACCCAGGTTGGAATTTGGCCAGGACAAATGGGTTAACACCCCTACTCTAAACAGGAACGTTGTGGGATTTTTAATGACCGCAAATAGTTAAGACTTTGGTTTCCTATCTTGTCCAAGACAGAAGGGGTTTGGTTTTGCTCTCACTTGTGCTGCTGCGTAAAGCTGGAATAAGTCCTTTCAGGTCAATGAGGTTTACGCTGATCTACATAAAATAAAAGTTTGGCCCAGTGTGCTGCAGAGTCCTATGCTGAGGTTCAGCAGAGGCTTGGGGGGACAGTATCTCCTTCTGAATCATTAAATCCTGCTAGAGCTTAAGGTCTTCCTTGGATAGGTCCCATCTGGCCCTGACCTAGTTTGACCCTACTTAATTTATGAGCTCTGAAGGGATTGCTGCTGCCCAGGAATGACACTGTACTAAGTAACAGACTGCACTCTTAGACTGCTGCCTTTCCCTGCCCTTATAAAAGTCTTTTGCGCTGTGGTACGTAATTGGTAATGAATGTTACTGAGGTGGATTTAGAGTACAATCAGTGGAAATCTGGTCTAGTTCCACTAAACTCCTAAACTATCATCAGTGTAACGGAGATCAAGATCTGCCTCCTGCTTTAGCTGACTACTTCTGGCTGCAGTTGCAAACACTTTGTTTTTGGAAGGCATTAGCGCTAAGAATCTAATGCAAGGAGACTATACAACTTTTAATGAATCAGGCCCTTGAGGTTTACTTTTCATCCATTGGTTTTGGAATGCAAAATACATAGCTAAATTAGATAATAATAATTCCACAGTATCATCCAATTATTAATCTTAATATCTATAAAAGCCCCACATGAAACAAGAATTCTACATGACAAGCACAAAAGGATTTGTGCTTGACTTTCTTTTAATCCAACATAAACAGAAGAATAATTCAATCAATTAGTTCAAACAAGTTCTACAGCAAAAAATAAAAACTGTTATACTAGAATGATAAAGGGGGCTTTGAATACCATGTTATCTATGACTTTGTGAGAAAAAAAAATCTAAGACAATATGAGGAAAAGTAAGCACAACAGAACACAGTATTAATTCAAGAAGCCCTAAAACCTGTACCAATATTTAAAATACAAAACTTTTCTTGTAAGGAAAAAAAAATAACATAAGAGAAGGAATGACAATTTGCTCACAAAATGAATATTACAGTAACACTAACATAAAATAGATTCCTAATAAGCAATTTTGCAGATGTTATTTCTGCTCAGATCTCGTATTGATTCAAATAACCTTTGCAATAATTAGCTGTAGCTCAAAAAAGATAAACAAATCATGAAAATATACAATTGTTCTGGACAAAAGATAGAGAGCACTTCAGTGTTTCTAGCCCTGATCTCCAATTTGCTTATTATTAGAGAAGACAGGAGTAAATACAAAAGCTGGCTATTTCAGCCAGGCAATAGCTAATGCCAAGAAGAGAATGCGCATTCAAAGCTGTCCCAACTTGCTGCCTAATGAGTAGCAATTAATCCATCTTATTGTATTTCAAAATGCTGAAGACTCCATTCACATCAAAGGGAATTTTTCAAGGCTTTTATCATTGTTCATTTAAAAAGTATAGAGCTATCTTTAGCATTTTATAATTGACAACAATATTTTCTTTTTATACCTCAATGCGGAATGTAGAATAATGGATTTTAAAACATGTAATACATGTGAACTGTAGGCATTTTAATGTTTCTTTTTGTCTCTGTCTAATTAATCTTGCACTATGAAAAAATATCTGAAATTAAAGTCTAAGATAGATGTATATCCTGCTGTGAAGACCTTTACTCTCTATTTATGCACAACTTATAATCCATCTTTTCTCCTGAATGGACAGAGGTGACTTTGGCTCCCTGTCAGTGCAAAGGAGGGAAATGCTGTAACCTAACACTATGGACTGGTGTACTTGACATGGAAATAGAACATTAGAGCATAAAAATTCTGCTTTGCCTCCTCCAGTCACTGCATGAGAGGAAATGTCATGAAGAGGAGCCACCTTTCAGATCTGTCTCCAAGGACAGCTTTATTTCAGCCTCTCTTTCCATTTTCTTGAGATGAAATTTCTCTAACTTCAGGAAGATTTTAATAACCTCAGAAAATTAAGATTAAAATCTCGAAAATAGGAGTATTTTCCTGCTGTAAAAAGAACAAAAATGTAGAACATCCCTGGAAGGGCTGATGGGACATTCTCTACTGGTGATCTTGAAATGCAGCAATAGCATTTACGGGCAAAACTCTTTCTTGCAGGCTAAGAATCCACCCATCCAGAGCGACTGTAGGCGTTTATCAAAGAAAAGGGACTTTGCTGGACTAAGCAGACTTTATGGCACACAGGTGAGATTCCAATCTATTAGGCAAGCTTCCATAATACTCTATCCAATGCCATGGGCACAGATAGTGTTGAAATCCTTCCACCCATTTGGATTTTTGCAGAAGGTAAACCCAAGAAGATTTGCCCAAGTCCTCTCCTCACAATGAGCAGGATTCAGATCAAGGCAAGACAGAAAGATCTCTTGGTATAAAATAAATTCAACAGGTACTTGGGGAACAAGAGTTATTTGTTATACCCTTCGTCAAAGTAAGAGACCAGGAACTGAGGTCAATGGGACAGATCAGCCACATCCCAAAAGATTGATAAGAAAAGGCATTATGAAGAAAACTGCTATCAACAGATGTCAGCTGGGGGCAAGAGCCTCCACGCCATGCCCCTGCAATCCTCAAGAGCCTGCCCACAATTATTTCAGCTAAAGCAGCGCTGCTGGCACACCGGGAACGACCAGCTTCTCAGCAATACCCTGCTTTGTGTACACATGGGAGGTGTGCAGAGAGGATGTCTGGTGGCAAAGAAAAAGAAACATGGGAGATGGAGATGTCCTTGGGTCAGAGCTGACTGAACTTGTAGCTATGGACTGGCATAAAGGATCTCTGCATTAATTCAGAGTGCTTTCCCCTCACGCTGTAGGTAGGAAACTTGACATCAGATGCATGTGGGTTTTTTTTAAGTAGCAGCTGTTCCCCTGGATGACACCAATCACAGGTTCTTCAAAGTAATTGCAAGCACCAGTTCATTGTTAAAAGGGTGAGATTGGCCCGGGTTGAAAGCAGTGCTTCCCTTGGTTATCTTCTTCTTGGTCACCCCTTCACCAGGAAACATGGGCAGCACCTGCTCCAGGAGAATGAGAGCCCATCATCTTCCTGAGGATGTTGATGTGTCGATGGGGCAGTCCAGGCTGCTGCCACAATGGCCCTCGTGTAAATGACAGACACTCATAGATGCCAGAACACATTCATCTTGTCTTCCTTTCACATCAGCAATATCCTTCTCAGGCAGTTTTCAAAGGACACTGGACCATACACATGGCTCAATACAGGAATAATATGAAAAATGGGCAGTAGCACTAACAAAATGTCTGGAGGAGCAAGGTTCTATCTCAGGTCCAAAACCAGCCGCTTCTTCCACTTTCAGGGAGTAATTGCAGCTCCCTGGCAGAAAAAAACGAGGGGTCTCTTTATGAGAAAGGCAGCTTCCTTACAGCACCTTCTTGCATTGAAGGTTCATCTCTTCCATGTGGGGAGAAAAAGGTCTGTAGGAGGCTACAACTTCTCTGGAAGGGGCCTGTGCAAGAGGGAAAACATCGTGCCATGGCACATCGCTTGCTGAGACCAAGAATGGCAAGAAAAAGAGGAGGGAGATGGGGAGAGCCTGGCTCCTTCAACCCTTTCTGGGCATGCCTCAGGCTGGGGGCCATGGAAGAGTCATCAGGGCTGTGTCAGAGCTCCTGGAGGAGCTAAATCCTGGGGGCAGCATGTGTACCCAGGAGCAGGGGCAGGAGGAGCAGCCCAGGACCCACTGGCCAGCAAGACCCACCAGGGAAGGGCTGCGGTAGCTTTTGCAGCCAGTGATGCCTGGAGGGTGGCAAACCCAGGGGCTGCAAACATCTGTCCCTGGTGTGCACTTTGTCCTCACCCTGCAGTTGTAGAGAGTCAAAGCAAAAGCCCCTGCAGAGTGTCTGGGGAGTGGAGGTGGGAGACTCTTCCTGAAGCAATCAATTCCTTGCACCAAAACGGCAGCTCCCCCCACTTCCTACTCAGCTCTGGGGGAGCTGCAACCCAATGACAAGTGGGAAGGGGCAGCAAAGTCTGAAGCCCTTACAAAATATTCTGTTGCCTTAACAGATCTTTCCTTCTTCAGGCAACTCCTTAAAATGAAAAGTCCCTCTGAACCTCTATTTACTGCAAATGGCATATAGGCTAGAGGTCTCAAATATTATTAGGGTTTAGCTAGCTTCTTTGGAAAGCTTCAATAAAAATCTGACAGCAGGTGCATTACTTAGAAATATTTTTTTGCTTTATAAGTGTCTTCATATTTTAAGCTATTTTGGGCATTCAGAAAGGGAAATATTTTAGAACAGTAAATCCAATATTTCTGTTAGGCTCCTAGGCCTGTATTTTGGTATCTAAGTGGGCTTCCTGATTTTTGTAGCCCTGAGCGCTCACCAGCCCTATAAAACTCCCTGAGAGCTGCTGGTGCAGAGCACCTCTGAAAGTAAGGCCACCTATTTACATACTTAATTTTAGGCATCAAGGATTGACAATTTAAGCTTAAAATGCTACATATCTCTGTATTATTGCACCCTCGGTTAAAAAGCAGTATGTTTAAGTTGTCTTAGTTGTTCTTTATGAACCCCAACTGCTCAGCCAGTGCAGCTAAAAAGCCAGCCACCAACAGCCATACAAGCTTGCCAGCATGCTGCCCACTGCGGACGAAAAACCCAGTGCTTCTGTCAAGGAGGCCTGTTACAAAGCCAGGCTGTTATTTATATGCTGCAGTTCCAGGATCATGGTAAGCATCCGCAGTGCTCACCACTTAGCATTGTGAAATTACTTTCTGAAACATTTTGCTTTCCAGCTAGAACAAAAATGTGATTTGTTCTCATCTGGAAAAAAAAAAAATCTACAAAAAGAAAAAAGGAGGGAAGTAAAAGATTTACAAGTTCCTTTGCTTTTTATTAAAAAGAAAAAAAATCAACAGCAAAAATTGCAAAACCCCCTCTTCCACTTTTAAGTAATGTGAAAACAAAACGGGTCCCAAGATCTCCGCTGGAAAACTTTAAAAAACAAGCAATCCAAGAAACCCCTATTAAGCATTTCCAAGAGTTTCTTTTTAGCATTAGAATATATTTTATGGAAAGCAGGGAAAACGGGGACATGTACAATTCATCACATCAGATTAAGCAAACATACTTCATATTCCCTGAACAGGACTCTGATTGAGGCTCTCCAAAGATTAAATGTCAATATTCTACTTTAAAAAATTAAATTTCAGGGAATCTTGTAAATAGTATGTAACTTGAGGTGATACTAGATGTACTCTAGAAACACCTTGTAGTTAGAGCAATCTTGATAAACTGTGCTCTCTGGCACTTGGAATAAGCGATCTATTTTAAGTATTCTTGATAGCATTTCAAAAGCACAGACAAAAAACATTTGGGAATGGAAAACAATTACCCCAATTACCCCTCTGGAAAAAGCAAAAAAAAAAAAAAGCGTCTACACAACTGCATAAAAACCCCGTGTATTTAAATACACTCCTAGCACTCAACTGTTAAAAAAAATAATTGACTAACAGGTTAAAAATCAGGTTTAGGTGCCGAGCTGTTACAAAGAGTAGTTCACTTTGCATTTGGACAGTGTTAAAACAACGTTTTTAATGTGGATGCTAGTGCAGAAACCGGAGATTAAACACAAAGAGACGCAGACAGCTACCACATGCAGGAAAACGAGGTTACAGGCACGGCAGCACCAGGCGCTCGCCCATCACCGCGGGGAGGAGGAAGGGACAGGCATAGCAACCACAAGCCCAAAAGCAGAAAAGCGCATACCTTCAGCTTGGAATGAAAATCACGAGATTTCCTTCTGGCAAGAACCTGAATGTGACTAGACACCTGCAGGGTAGGGGAAGGGAGGAAACAAAGGAAAAGCCTGTAACCATGGAGATGAAAAGCCCCCTACAACTGGGCAAGCCAAACGTACCTTAATGGCGGCTTGAATTTCTCGAACTTTCTTTCTTGCTAAGACCTGTATGTGACTAGACACCTACATTGTTCAGGTTTATAGGGAAAAAAAAAAACAACAAACAAAAGAAAAACAAAAAGCAAATCAAATTTAAAATGTCTATTTTTTTCTTTAAAAAAGAGATAACTTTTCTGAGGGGAGGAAGTTATTTGCATCTTCAGTAAGCTCTGCTGTTAAAGATACCACATTCCCAGCCAGATACCAAGCTCTTAGCACCGAGGCTTAACAATACAGGTCATCACTGCAGTGACTTGATTAAGGAAAAAAAAGGAAAAAAAAAAAAAAAAGGTAACCCACCAGTTTGTGCATTCAGCTACAAGATAGAAGACACAGTTCACCGTTGGACGCAGCCCATGTGCTTTGGTACCAATCCCATCCGTGGCCAGGCCCTGCACTCTCGCACAGGGAGCCAACAGGATTTCTACCCCATCTGCTGGGGATGCAGATGCCCACTTTGACCATTTGCCACTAGGCTCAAGACATAACTTGGCACCGAGAAGTTTTATCCATTATTTATTGTGTTCTGCAGCTCCAATGAGGAGCCTCAGGCTGCATTTCGACTGCACTGAAATGCTTTAAATTCTGGCACAAAGAATAAAATACTGGCACAGCATAGGTCCCTGAACCTGTGCTGGCTCCCTCGGTAATCTCAGCATCAAGTCTGCCCACAAAACACTCATGTAAGTGAGGACCAGTAACTTGACACCAGCTTGAGTGATGTCTAGGTTTGGCCCATGTCATTGCATTCTGGTAAGAAATTTGTGTAAACCCAGGCCTGCACTAGACCAGTTATTGGTCAGAAGTTGTTGCCGGTGCAGTGAAGAGTCTGGGCCCAGATTCACATTCCTGTTTACTCAGGCACATAGACTGAAATCCATGCTATTGATGATGGGGGTTTAATGATGCTGCCCAGCATTGCTCAGTAGTGCTCAGCATCCTACAGTCCTCTGAGTGAGGGTTTAAAACCTTCAGTGATGGTAAAAATTGCTAAAGAGAAATTTTTTATTCTTCCTTGACCCAGGGCATGCCATATCAGGTGTTGCACATTTTTCCTGAGTTACTTATAATTCCTGTCTGGGAAAGAACAAAGCAGAAGAAAAGGAGAAACAAAGCTTGATTTCCTCCCTCTATAAGATTATTCCATGACAATAGTACCAAAAAGCCTGTATTTTTAGTAGGGAAGCAAACAGTAATGCATAAATGAAATGAGCACAGCCCCTGAAGGCGACCTTCAGAGACTTCTTCAGGAAGCAGTTCAGGAACCAGTTTGCAGTAATTCAGTCATACTATTGCTTACTAAGCAATTTTGTAGTCAGACATGTAGACCAAGTTTTCACACATGTTCATTTGTTTTGCTTTCAGTGGGATATTAGTGGTGTTAAAGGTTATACAAAAAGCGCGATCATAATGTTTAATTGCTCAGTTGAAACTCAAAAGTAACAACAATCAAACTTCTCTAAACAGTCTGAAGTGATTTATGAATAGCTATAGAGGGATGTACAAGTACAGAGGCAGAACATGGCCATATACAAGCCATCACAGCCCTCTTGGTTTCACCACAGCTCCACCAGCACATGCTGGCCAAGGATCTAGCCCCAAGGTCTGCATTTTGACTCCTGATGTAATTTTAAGATCCCAGCATAACCTCCAACTCTTGGAGCTCGCATGGGCAAATCAGGGCAGAACTTGGGACTTTGTCTTTTGTTTCAGATTCCTTTGCCAGTCTTTTGTTTGTTCCTTCTCCGCATGCTGCAGTTTCTCTCCCTTCTCATGTCTTTTTTGATCCCTTGTACATATGTTTTCTTCCTAACTGACAAAGGACACCACCCAGGGCAAAAAAAGTGCTTTAAATCCAAGCACTGGCAGCAGGCCATCTTTGTGTGTGCTGACTCAGCATCACCTTTCCCTGCACTACAAAACACACGTAGCACATGCAAGTGTACGAGCCTCTGCCTTCCCCTTTGCCCTTCTCTGCATCCATGTGTGTGAAAATCTCACACTTGACATTAGAGGAAGCGAGGGGACTCTGCCATTTGCAAAGCATTTTGAAACAGCGCAAGGGTTTAGTAACCGCTGCATAAACTACACAGAGCATGTGCCTTCTGTGAGGCTGCTGATCACCATGGATATTCTAAATTAAAGGATTTAGTCATATGAGATAAGTTAATGGTTATGTGATAATCATCTGAAAAAGACTTAAGACTGGTTACAGGTTTATTCTGACTCTTTGATGAATGAAATCTTACCGTGGTCACAGACGAGGAGCCTGAAGGCTCTTAGGGGAATTTTTAAATTATTTTTTCAACCTGTAGCAAGTACTGCCCATGAGCTGAGAGCATGATTATGATCAGTCCTGCTAGATAGTTTTTATTTATTTAGCTCTCTCATCCAAGGATCATAACCTCTATGATATAGGCAAATTGGCTGGAATTTTAGAAGTTCCATTATTCACCATCTCAAAATAATCATTAAATTCTGTAATTGTTCTTATAGAGAAATAAAGCACAGTGCTTTATGCTTGTCCTTCCAACTTTTGAATTATTTTTTTCCTAAATAAGGGGGATAATAGCTTCATGTACACACAGGTTAATAAAAAAATGCATCCTCAAACCACCACTGAAATTATGCACAACATAAAAAACCAGAGTTTTAAATATTTTCTAAACAGCATGTATTTAATCTGAACAGTGAAGTCAATACATCATCTCATCAGAGCTGGAGCACAGACAGCCACTGCAGCCAAAAATGCCACGTTTTGTCATTCACTGTCATGCATACTTCCCCAATGGGTTATTTTACCTGCTTCCTGGTCCGTGTCTTCCCTGTTCTAAGTTTGATGTATCTGGCTATCAATTCATTCCTACCTGAAACAAAGAAAAATTCATGATAAGGGACAAGCAGCATCCCATCCATAAACACCACCAAAACACCGCATTTAAACATATGAACTCCATGCATATGAGGCTTATGCTTTCTTACACATTCTTCACTTTTCCTTTGCAAACTGTTTATCAGTATTTCTCATTGTTCATCAGTATTTCTCTTCTCTCTCCTTAACAGACATTGTATGTGCCACACAAACTATGCAGGGGGCTCCAGGTGCGGTGTTTTTCCACTGAAGTCCTGCAGCTGTTTGCAGGCAGAGAAGCACCTCTGTGGCCAGCCGTGGTGCCCAGGCTGATCTCTCTGACACGAGGTCCTGGGCTCCTCTGGTTTTGCTTCCAGCTGCGCCGGGTGGTGTTTGTCCCCCTGGCCCACTGCTGGGGGGAGCAGCTGCTCTTGAGAAGGTCGTGTGCCACCCCAGTCCAACTGCCAATCACCCAGATGTTACAGTTTTGCAACAGCTTTCCTCCAAGTTTTATTTTTACAAGGAAGACAGCAAAATCTCTCCTTCCTGCCAGGAAGCACTCTGCCTCCTCCACTGACACACATCACAGTTCGGCAGGTTATCAGTCACACCCTTAACTCTAACGCACAAGAGTGGTCACCCTGCGGTGCCCAAGTTTGTGCTGCAGTGAGGCCGATCAACACGGTGGTTTGTTATTCAGAGCTCTATTTATCTTGGAAATGTATTGTATTTCCAAGTTTCTAAAATGGCTATTTGACTCTTCTTCTGTCACACATTATGCTACCTAATACAAACTAACATTTTCTTTCCAAATAATTTCCTTCCTAAATATTGCTGACATGGAAGATAACACAGTTTTATGTGGTGCCCTGTTTATTTTCACTGCATATTATGTTACTTCTCCATGCGTTGTAATAACTTAAATATACTTGTTCAACAAGTCCTAAGTTATGGAGTTATTTGCATTCAGCACAGGGGATAAGCAGCCCGTCTGTGTGTACAAAATGAGAAAACTGATTTAGCAGCAAGCTGAAAACGGGGAGGTTAAGAAAATAACTTGTCACCCACCGAGTTATTTTAGAGTGGATGAGTATATAGCTGGGGAGTGCAGAAAATCATTGTATCAGCTAGGGACTCAAACTCTTTCAGTCTGATGTTGTGGGGGAGAGACGGGGAAGCTTTGAAGTAGCCTGCCTATGTCTGAAGGGCATTTTGTTGACTGGAAGACTGAACACAGCTAGTCAAACTAGACCTTCATTTACCTTTTTTCTTCTGTCTCCCACTCTGAGCCTTATTTTACATCCTTTGTATCAAATGTCTTATGGCTCCTGTCTGTTCCATGGTTTGTTTGCTAAATGGGTACTGGAATATGAAATATCAACGTGCTTCGGAGTAGAGCTGTGTTGTCTCTGATTCTCTTTTTGTTTTGGTCTGGACTGTGTGCCAGATCTCCTGCAACGTGCTGCTGTAATGGCGATGTCAGGTTTGTAACTCTTCAGCAGGTCTCTTCAGGACAAACTTCAAGAGGTAAATTTTGCATGAGCAAAGAGTTACACAAACAAGCAACATTTCTGCACACAAATGAGGGATTTCCGTATGCAAACAGAGGAGCAGCTAGTTACCTAATTTCACGCAAAGATCTTGTCTTTTGGCTGGACAGAAGTTCTGCAGCCTGTCATGCCCACAAGGTACTTCTTTGCAGTGAACAAGAGCCTTTGCGTTCATGTGGTGAAACTAGGGAATGTTCAATCTCTATATCTGTCTATTCTCATGTTCCTCCTCATAATCGAAACCATTTACCTCCAATATGGAGAAATAGTTTTCATAGTGGTGACTGTCTCCCTATGTCCGTATGCTGTAACAGCAGCTACATCACAGTGACAGGACCACAAATTCGCTTTGCAGGTGTTGGGCATGGACAGAAATGGAGCTGCTCTACTCTTCATTAATACTAGATGGAAAAGCTCTACAGTGGAAAAATATCATACAGTTTGGGAAAGGAACCAACAGAGAGGTTGAGAGCCTAAGGCTACAGCAATGAGAAGGGAGAGGAAAAGATACACAATGATGGCACATCATACTAAATGTGCTTTGGACAACAGTTTTACAAAACCTTCTTGCCTGGTACTTTTTCTGCCTCTGCAGTGTCCCTTTAATGAATACTAGGCTAGCAGGGAGTAAAGAGGTGCACAAAAATTAAAAGAAAAACAGGAAGATGCATTTCACCACCTGCTAACAGGGAGCCCAAAGGGGTGGTTGCCTGCAAGAGTAGCCCCCTGCAACCTGGTGAGATTCAGAGATGACTGTATTCCTGGAATCACTAGTATGACAGGTGGTATGAACATTGTCATATTTCTGAATGCACATTTTGATTTAATTGGGGAATGTGCCCCCTCCAGAAAGTACCTTCTTTGCATATATATGAGTATGTGCATGCATTAAGCACCCAGAATAGTTTTTTCGTGCAAAAAGCACTGTCAGGTTGTCCCTTTCAGCAGCCAGTGACACTGCAGGGTCAACGACTTTATAAAGTGATATGAAGGATGCATTGCCATCTCTTGTCCCTCTGTCTGTACTGAAGATGTTTCAGATACACGGTCACAGCACAGGTCACTCCAGCCATCCCTTGCCCATTAAAGCAGTCCTATGCAGCCCTCAGCTGCAGATGAGGAAGGAAGAGTTAAACCTTCTCACGGTTTCACAGTTTTCTTCCCAGTCAAGAAAGCTAAAAAATTATTTTTAAAGGAAAGCTCAGATTCCCAGGCAGCCACTTGACAGGAGAAGCAGCTTTATAAAAAACACCAAGCACTGAAAGTCTAGACTGTATAATTCAAAATACCAGTCAAGTGCTGTCTCCAGTTGAGCCCCAGTCTATCCATGAAGTGCTTTGGCTTGATTCAAGGGTGGGCTTCTCTAGCTGCTATCTAGCCTGGCAGGGGTATGACTAACAAGATTGTGATTTTGCAAGTGATCACCTCCCCTTAAGGTGAAGTCTAGCTGGAGCCTAGCTTGAGAAGAGTCAACAGGGTGGAATAATTTGACTTAACTTACAGGGAAGAGGAACTCTACAAGGAACTATGCAAAGCGGCCGAGGCAACAGTCTCACGTCTTCCTTACGGCCATGTTTTCAATACAGCAAAGAAACATGCATCAGGTTTAGTTAGCTAGAGCAGGAGATATTGTAGCCTCATGAGGCTCACTAAATACCTTCTGCCCAGCCACAATGATCTGAAAAGACATAACTTCTTTTTTGGACTATCAAAAAGCCATAAACACAAACATAAAGCACTGCCTGACCTATACAAGATAGACGTTCCCAACTAAAAGTTTACAGCCTTTATGTTATCTACCAAACACAAAGGTGGTCTTCTTTACCAACTCTGACAGATACAAACAGAAAAGATCTTATCTACCCATCAACTAAGGCCCAGAGAGGATTTTAAAGAAAGGAAGGCTTAATAATCCTGAAAAGACCCTTTCCTGTTCTTGGGAACAAGAAGAGTCTGAAACAAAAGGAGGCTCAGGAAACTTCTTTAATTGGCCATTAGAAACCTTAGGGTGAAAAATGCTCACTAATAAATAGATCTGCTTTTCTCTAAGAAGAGCTCAGCTGTGGAAATACTTTCCATACATGCCCTCCCTCTCTCTCCCTGTCATATATATCTGGAAAATTGCCTGGCAGAAGAGGTCAGGTTTATGAACTGTAAATGTTCAGCTCCTTCTTCTTGTCATCCGCTATGACAGTCTCCTACTTTGAATGTTTTGGTTCAGGTATCAAAGCGAGGTGTGGGGCAGTGCCCAGTCAGATGAAACATCTTCACCTCACAGGAATCTTTTCCAAGGATCTTGAAGAGATCGGGAGAGGACCACAACAAATATTTTATATAGGCTTCTTCTTGTGGGTTTGGTTTTTTTTTTTCCTCTTTTAAATTCAGGCTTTATCTGTCATGCCCTTTTGTACTGTCAGTGAAATTGCAAACTATAATTCTTCCTGGACTGATACTGAGGAAGAAGCATTTTACACAACAGAACATCTTTTTTAATCATGGCAGAAAGTAAAAAGGGGGTTCAGCTAGAAAATGGTGCAGATGCTAGAAAACCTGCAAGGTTTTGCCGGGTGCCAAAGCCTCACTGTGGCCCCCAAGGGGGAATGGCTGGGCCCCCAGGGCAGCCCTGCTCCTGTCAACCAGGGGGACACAGCTGCCTTCCCAAACTACTGCCCCATCCCTGAGGAGCATCACCCTAAACAAAGGAGTGCGTGATGATCCCAGACACCTCACAGGCAGCATGGAGGACTGACATTTCTGCTCTTCTTTTTCAAAATAAGTAGAAGCAGCTGCAAAGTGGGGAGGCTCCCACCCGCCTCTCCCCAGGGGAGGCAGTTGTTGCTCTAACAGAGGGGCCTTGTGTGGGGAAGCCTCCCCCGCTAGCGTTATTTCCAAAACCAGCCTAAAGCAGCCAAGCATCAGTCCTCACAGAGGTCTCCACAAGGCTCCTGGGTGTCACCCTTGGTGCTGAGAGTGGGTTTGGCCCCACTTGCCCGAAATGGGCAAGGCCCCCAAAGATGAAAATCAACCCCTGAGTGAGGAGGGCATAACTGGCAACCCTTTCATGGGCCAAAAACATCACCACCACCTCTGCACAAGAACCACCAGGCCACCACGGGCAGTGCTACCAGGACCTACATGAGCTGTGGATGTGCCCCCAGCCACGGCAGATTCCTTTCCCCACGTCCCAGCCACAAACGTCACTGCTCAAACCTGGTCCCTGCTGGCAATGGGGCAGTGAGCCGGTGCATCATGTCCCTGCGGAGCTGCCGGCCACGCGGCGGGTGGGCGTCTTTATTTAGAACATTAATGACACAAATTAAACCTCCGCCCTCCCAGCTCCCAGTAATAGGCACAATCCGAACGTGACAAAAATAGGCAAGTGCGGGAAATCAAGCCAGTTAGCGATTTGAAAATGATCAGCTAATTTTAAAAAGTTTTCATACTCAGCAAAATAATTCAAGTAATGACTAAGTAGAAAAGCTTATTCTTTTCAGATAACGGTGACTACGATTTTCTCCAAATTCTATGAGACGGTCGCTCGAAACAGGTATTTCACATCCTGAGCTCAAAGTCTGGGCACAGACCTGCACAAAGATTTCATCTCCCAGGTCATGCTCATGGCTGTATTTTCACCATGACAAAGCTTTTCAGCTGGTTTTGGTAAACACCATTTCTGGTCACCTCTACTCAAAGCTGCTATAACGGCCTGGTTATCGTAAAGCGCTGCACATGTGCCCAGGGGCCAAATTTGAGAGCTAGCAGTAATTATGCTTGATGAAGAGCCCGCTGACAAGCTTGCAGTACGTCAGGTGAGCGCTCTCCTGGGACAGCCCCTGTGAGAGCCCTTCATCTTGCTGCTGAGCATGGGCCAGATCCATGTCCCACCTGATGTCGCATGGGTCTGTGCGTGGACATTGTCATCAGGGATGGGCTGGTTTGAACGCTCTCCTCCATCAGAACGTGGCCACGGGGCCCTTGGGTGGCTGGGCTCACAGCCTGTGGAGGAAGAGCCATTCTGCCCTGGTGCTCGGCCCCAGCACTTTTCTGCTCCGTTTTGCTGGCAGAATATCCGGCTTTGGGAGAGCTTGCCTAAAATTTGCCAGTGCCGCTTTCTGAAGACGCTTTAAAGCTAAATTGGCTAACAAAAAGCCTCTTGTAGATAAAAGAGCTCTGCAAGTCAACAACTGGCTAAGCAGTTTAAACCCTTAAGTAAGGCATCCTCTATTTAAACGTTATAGGCAAATCTAATTTAAGCTTTTAAAAATATTATGGGCAGGTGTTTAAGTCGTCCACACACTGGGTTTTGCGAGGGCTTCGGAGGGGGCTGGGCGGCGCTTCCCAGGCGGGCAGCATTTTGTTCAGACAAGCTTTCTGCAGAAGGCCACGTGACATAGGCCAAATAAACAGCATCTGGGGATTTTCAATTACAGACCTTCACCCAGCATGCCTGCACTGTAATCTCTACCAGATGAGGCTCAGGCCTCACTATTTTCAATAATTCACACACTGTGTACACATAACATGACAATAAGGGCATTCATGCAACCGCCTGATTCGCACATCAAAGCTCCCAAATGGCCAGCTGTAAGCATGCTTACTGCTGAATAATTCATTCTTTTCACAGGCTTGAAAAAACGCTCAGCGGGAGTTGGCAAGCTTGTGTTCTTTCCTGTGTGGTATGCTAAACTCAAATTTTGAAAGAGGTACAGCCCCACTAAAAAGAGTCAGAGATCCAACTATTTAAATGTGCATTTGTGAGCTTTCGGATGGCTGCTCACAAAAAAAAAAAAAAAAAAAGAAGAAAAAAAAAAAAAGAAGCGCTACATTTCCAAGTGGGTTGTGGAGATAAGATGAAATAGCCTACATGTTTTCTGGGGCAAGTGTTTAATAAAAATAAAAAGATAAAACTGTTTTCCAGACGGTAAAATATTTTTTACACATACTATTTCTTGCTAAATATCTTAGATATACCAGAGACATAAGAGTTAACAAGTTCAGCAAACTTGAAATTTCCACATACTTAGCATAAATTTTCTACTATATGGCAAAGAGGGTTTTAGTTAAGACTAACACATATGAAAAAGGTAAACAGAGAAACACCAGAGCTAATTCTTTAACTCCTATTTACTGTTCTCACAGATATGGGTTGAATACTAATTTCTAGATGATATTTTAACAACTCCAAATTTGCAGCTGTGTCTCGTGAATGTTTAGCTTGCAACTGGTGAGTGTTCCAGATTTTTTAAAACACTTTGGCTTTACACAACAGAAGCATCACTTCTTTAAGAAAAAAAAAAAGGGGGGGGGGGGGGGGTGGAGGGGGAAGAAGGGTCTGCTTCATAATATCAAGTTTTCTTGACTGTCAATCAATGCCAGAACCAGCAGGATCAACTAGTCGTGACCTCTCCTTATAGCAAACACATGCTGCTTACCAGCTGTGGACTGTGTTTTTTACACCCTTTTCTCTATCATTCAGAATGGCTTCCTCCTAATCACAATAATCCCAAAAGTGCTAAAACATATCAATCGTCCTTTAAGCCCTGCCTACAAAAGGCCAGCCGTCCGGCCTTTATGGGCTTGTCCAACAGCAGCTGATACTTCATTCAACTACAAATCCAATTTAGCAGTTACAAGAGGTTTAGCATCACTGGAAAAATATTGGTGTTGATCCTGCACTCTTAAGTCAGCAAATATTCCTTTGCCATATTGTTTAGCTTTTTCTGCCATATTTACACTTCTGCTGGATTTCCCTGAATGACTTCAACAACAGAATTTAACCTCTGAACCGGTAATATTTACAGTTGATCAAACAGCGATTTTTAAAATATGTTTACCACAATTACAGAAACATGAGCCTATTTGTATTCCAACTGTTACGATTCCGAAAAAAACCCCAGCCAACAACCCTAAAAACACACACAGTCATTTCATTCAAAACCATAGAGCACACTTTATGTACTAGTTATGCAGGATGTTATTTATTATAGCCCTTTGGGCAAGTTCATGGCAATTCTTTCACTTATGTATTTTTAATTGCCAAGTGAGCCAACGCAAACACTCCCTTGATCCCCCCCCTCCACTTTTTTTTTAATTTTTCTTTTTCCTCTTTAAGCAGCAGTATATGTAATGCCTTAAAGTAAAAGGGGGAGACCCTATCTAGGGATTTTACTATTCCCTAGCCCAAATCCACAAAGCTGTGGGACCACTCAGTTTAGGCAAGCTTTAATGATGGGAGTATAAGGCAGGAGATAACTCCTTCAGCCCCATGGAAGAGAATGGGAGCTGCTTTTCACTTGCTTTGCAGTGAAAATAATCATCCTCAAACTTGCATCAAGCACAGGATTTCCATCTCGCTGTGTGGGCATTTGTCGGAGGGCCGTGGCTACCCAGCTCACCCACAGCCGAGGACGCAGGCAGGTCCCCATAGTCCCCCAGGGAATGGAGTGGGGGCAAAATAAATAACTGAGTGCCTTAGACCTGCTGGAGCTTGTTGCTGAACTCTGCACAGAGTCCTTCCAGAGTCAAGACTTTGGCTCTGAATTTAGGTAGGGACCACGCACAAAAGCGGCCATCCCAGGCCAGGACCAGGAGGAGACAAAGACCACAGCGTTCCTAAAATGGGTTATAAGGGCTGCCTGAGTGGGGTGTGTGTATGCAGACACACATGTACAAGATTACAATAAGCCACTTAAGTATTATTATACACAAATTAACTGCTTGCAAAGTGTACTGTAACTGGGTTGCCCAAGAGGACAGGGAAAAGAAAAGATCCAAGGAACAAAATAACCGAAATAATCCCTTTGGATGCTAATGAGCGAACAATTACAATGAGTCACTGAAGTTATATCTTAATGATGCTTCCAAAGAAAAGAACTTTTTGTGTATTGTATTAAAAACAACAATAAAATGATCCCAGATTGAAGCAATACCACAATTTAATTTATACAGCAAAAGGGAAATGACCTAATAGTAGCACGGAAAGATACTCTCCTCATGTCAAGTCTTAACCTTTTGGCTTTTATCCCAGCTTTGGTTTTAAAGAAAACAACGAAAAAGACCCATAGACACATCTGGTTCAAAAGTCTTCATTGACACTAATGCAATGCATTGGATTCTGTTTGGCAGGTCTTCATACTGGGAAATATTCCACATAAGCAATGTTTATTAATTTTCTTCTTCTGAGTTTTTAAAAATACAGACAGAACATATTTCAAAGAGAGAGGAGTGATCCAGAGATCTCTCTGAATATTCATTAATTAATATTTTGTCAGTGTCAGTTGTCTCAACAAAAGAGGGTTTTACAATTTACTCTAAGCCCCATTTAATTAAAATTTAAATGTTACAAAAATACATGGAAATTTTTTGCTCCCTTGTAATTATATTATTTTCTACTTAATATAAACTGTATTTTACTGCAACCAAAAATGCATTTCAAAACAAACAGTAATTTTTTAGGCTTCAGAAAATACAAAGAGATGCCCATAGGAAAAAAAAAAAATCCCCAAACTTGACCTTTGCCATCTCTCTGGATCAGCTACAGATGTTTAGTAGATTATACAAAAACCTAGATGTCCTTAATCTGACATTCTGTTTTTTTTGTTTTTCCCCCCTGCTATGACAGGACCTCTTCATAACCTATCTGTGAAGACCCTGTGCGACTTCCACATGCATACGTAATTGCTGTGTTGTTTTCCAAGGTAGTTGCAATTTTTCAGCCACATGAGCAGTTCAGAAAGGAGAAGACTCTTGCCCAATGCTACTGACAGAAAGTCTGATTCGGACAGGAATCCTTGAAATACACAGACAATGGGGCTGGCTGACCTGTCATGCATGATGGATGAGTTAAGGGGATTAAAACCACTATTTGCATTAGAATAGATAAAAATTAGCAAAATAGAATTTCTCAGTAGGTGGTTTCAGTTCTGTTTGTCTCTTAGGCAAAATGAAGTTCATTTTTAAAGGAATTACGATTGTTTAAGTAACGCTCATTTACAGAAGAGAAATTTTGGATGTCGGTTTGCTTTCTGTTGTTTATTCTTTAAGAAATCCACTTTAATTATCACTACAACAGTATCCTTTTCCCCCCATGTTTAATATTAAAACATTACACAGCTACAATGTTCTAACCACTTTAAACTGTATGTATATCTTAATGCTTACATGTTTCTAAGCTGCATTATACCCAAAAAAGTACTTTGAGTTCAGAGAGAGATGATCAAAAAGACCCCAAAATTACTTTAAATTGCATATTGATGCTTCACTGAGGTTCTGAGTATAAGCCTGTGACTCAAAAACAGTAAGAGCAAGATGCTTGAAATACTGCATGTTTCTTTTGACTAGATTCATACTGCACACAGTGATGGCACTTAAAAGACTCAGAAATGGCTGCACAAAGTAACATAATGAAAGACTTGCCTTACAGAATAGCATTATATTGTTTATACAATATAACTTTGAAAGAAATCTGTGTGAAGAAGTCAGTGCACACAAGTAGGCAAACAGATGTAGAAACTCCAGAAACATCCATGGACCATCTCCTCTTACTTCTGCGGAAAGCAACCAAGACCTGTCTGTCAAACAAGAGTTGTAAAAGTAGTGGAGGTCCCCCTCTTTGCAAGGCTCACACATCTGATTTGCAGACAGCAAGCAGCATCCAGAAAATCCAGCACATTTTAAAAAACATGTCTGCGTACTACCAAATATGTTTTTGAACTCCTGTCCCGTTTTAACGGTAGACTGCAGACTGGTGATATATCCCACTATGCCCTACAGCAGCATTAACAGGAAGCAAAGCTGAGGCATTAAGGAGGTAAATTTCTTTCACTGATGACATTACAAAAAGGAAAAGCTGTGACATGATTTCTCAACTCAGCATTTACTATAATGAGATTTTAAAAGAGCAGGTCACTTCTCTCGCTTCGTGATGGGGGTTCTGGCCAGATCCAGAGGCTGTCTAAAACAAGTGAATGCCAGAGCCGGCAGCCAGGGACGTGGTCCCACCATACGGCTCCCGGGGAGGGGGCATTCAGCTGCAGGCAAGGGAGGACCCCATGAGCTGCCTTCATTTTCAGCTCCACAGACCCTGCACTGGCATTTCGTGCAGTTCTTTGCAAAAACTGTTTATTTAGCTTATGAATTATTTGGTGTCTGTGTCCCATGCAGTTAAGATGCTTTATTTTCACAGCAGGTGCAAAGAGGTATTTAAATTTGCATTATGTCCCGGGTATTTGGACTCAGTTTGTGTTAGATGACAGCTTCTGACAGCAGATGGGCCAAGTGGAGAAACGTTTGACCGGCATATGAAAGAGCTTGGGATACATCCAACACTAACCTTGGTTTCCAAGTTATTTCACAAGCACAAAGTAACATTTTGTGGAGATTTTATAGCTAACAATGTCGTTCTAGCTACAGTACAATAAATATTTTGCTCCAGTTATGAACCCACAAGAGAGACCCACAACATACTTTAGCTACAGGGTAAGTAATTTCTTGCAAGCCCAGCCTCGAAGCATGTTTAAAATTGGGACTCCTTTAACTCTTTTTTTAGCCTAAAGAAAGACCTGTCCGTACTTCCAGATGTGATACGAACCTGTCCATATCAGTTGCCCATTTCTGCCTCCCTGCTGATCCCATCTGGGTCACTGATGTTTGAGCTAAAGTAGAGAACAATATCCCTGCAATTCTGAAGGATCTCCAGGACACCAGCCCAAGGGGAAAAAAAGAAATCTTAATGTCATCCTGAATGCAGGTATGAGAACACAACAGGCTGTTAAAGAATGAAAGATACCACTGCCTATTTTGAAACTCAGCTACAAGAGACAGCAATGAAGATCTGAGTAATAAAATAATACCACACCATAATGTATTTTGTTTAAATTTTGAAGTGTTCCTCATAACCTACTCATTCATCAGAGTGAAAAATGCCTGCCAGGCCCTTCTTGCCCCTCTGCACCAGCTCCACAGCCTCCAGCAACTTCAACAGTCCACCATACGTCCCAAGCAGTGCAAATACTGTGTTGCCGATTTCATTATCATTTAAATCACCCATTTGTGCCTTTCAAAATCTGCAGAATTATTTTGGAGAATCATAAGAAAATTTTGCTTCTTGTATTCACCAAATGCATTAGAGTCCTAATATTTGTAATATTCATTATATATTATTTTACTTAAAGTGGTTGCTTTGGGTGATGGGAGGGCTCTTTTAAAAATAATTTTTAAGGGCTAGAACACGCCAGAGAACCAAAAGAAAATTACAATTATTTATCATCTTTTTACCACTTATTTGTTTCTATGGTAAATCACTACTTTTGCTTCCTAGCTCATGCCTTCACTTTGCATAACATTCATCCAAAAAGCATACATTTGGAAACCTTTTCTTTGTTTGTTTTGGATAAATGAATAATGGAGTGCAGACACAGTTTTGTGCGTAATCCTTAATCCCACTTTCTTTAGGCCTGATGCAGCAGGAGAGGAACTTTACAGTCAGGTTGTTTTGTGGCTGAGTACCGTTGATGTGGGACTGGGAGAGAAGACTGGGCTTCCAACTGCAGCTCTGCCGTGTTTCCTTGCTGATTCCCTATACTCTTCACAGGTTTTGCCTGTTATAGAGGTTAGTTCTCTAAAAATCATGGTGAAAAAGTTGTGTGAAAGATCAAGCCCACTTTCTACCTGATGTGCCTCCCCTCCACCCGTGTCCATGCCAGCACGGTTATCATGCTGAACAGCCTCAGCTGCCAGTGGCTTTCAGTCCTGACAGCAACAATGGACATTTCATGAGGAGCAGAAGGACTTTGCTTCTCAGCTCCAACATGCCTTGCTGGGGGCTGCGGGCCCAGCGCTGGTATTAGGACAAGGTCAGGGGGCACATGTGCCAGCACAGGCCCCACAGCTAACATCACTAGACTCACGATGGGTGCACTGGTCAGAGCTGTGAGCACGGCAGCCTCACGCAGCAAAGAAGGGAAGTTTAAATACACACAGATCTGGAATTGTATTCAACAATTATTAATGTTATTTAGAGATTTCTATCCCTACCAAGCTCTAAGTTTGTTCATGTGACTATATCATCTGTTTAGTCTAACCTGCTGATATGGTAATCTGTAGTCTCCAGAGCATAAAATGATTTCATTTTTCTTTTGAATGATGGCACTTTATGCACTTTTCTCTCCCCTCTTTCGATGCATGCTCTCTCTCTCTCTCTCCCCGCCCCACTGCCCCCTTCTCTCCTCTCTCCCCCCCCGCCTCCTTATACAGCAAGGACAAGTAATACCAATCCTTCCCCTTCCTCAGTTGTTTCTAGGATAACCCTCCATCCCATATTGGTTCAGCTTTAAAGATCACTGCCCTTCTGCCCAGCCCATACCGTACAGACTCTACCCTAATGAACACACACCATGGGAAGGTTATCTTGCAGGTGCTACTTCCTAATGGGCAAAGCAGTGAACAACACTCCTGCATCTTACTTCTAACTTGGCCGGTGGCTGGACGGATGCACCTTGACACATGGAGAACTGCAGTGTCGAGTGAGTGAGTGGTCCTGAACTTCACTGGTGCGTGGCTGAGACCAACAAATGAATAAGGGTGTTAAAGTGTTAAATAATGTACAGTTGGTTTCGACCTTCTTACATTGGTCTGAATTCAGATGAGCCCCTTGGCAAAAGGGTATTTCAGATCAGTGGCAATATGATCAGCATCCCCTTTCCTAATTCACAAGTTTTTGCCTATGCAAGTACAGAAATAGTCACCCAGTGCTTTGCTAAAACACAGGCAGTGTACAGAGTACTATACTGTACTTAAACTTCTGCCAAGTCCACCTGGCACCAAAACTTCCAAGTGCTCTACTATATTATGATCTTTTTACAGTATATGTATTGGTCATGAAGGCATTTTCACCGAGGCAACTGGCAAATCCATCCTGAACCTGGCAATCGCACCAGTATCAACATTTTAGCCCACACTAGGCTTTTTTCTATTAAAAGACATAAAGAAATGGTCATTGAGTCAGCCAAAGAAATTCCACCTGACATCAGGCATAGCTATAACACATGCACAAAGAGATTAAATTAGTGCTGCAGAGACTTATCAAGAGTGCTTGCAAGAGTGACAACCCTTTCATCTTTTGTGAGATGCGTATGACTGTACCAGTACTCACCCCTCCAGACACTAAATTGAGCTACAGGCTGATTTTCCATAAGGACCACTGGACTTGGTAGTGGTAGGTTAACAGTTGGACTTGATGATCTTAAGGATCTTTTCCAACCTATTCTATGATTCTATGACATAAGAACAAGAAGTAAAACTATACTTACTTACCTCAGAGGCTCACAAATGTTTATATGAAGCTATTAAAAAGCTGAGATTTAAAACAACACATTCATTTAAAATAAAATGAAAGGTTGTTTCTGGTATGGCTGATGCAGTTATATGTTTTCTGTTGGGGGAAATTTATAGCCACATTATTGCTGTCAAGGAGGGTAGTGAGCCACAAGGATTTCCAGACGCCATGTGTGAAGTTTCTCATTTCCCCTACTATACTAAAGTACATTATCACCCAAATGCAAACAAGCTTTAAAAAGTATCTGTCATTAAAACACGTGTGGCCCCCTTGCCTGGAGTTAAGGGATTTGTTTTTTTCTTTTCTTTTCCTTTCTTTTTAAGCCAGATGGGAGACTGTACTGCAGCACTCCCCAGGGGCCTAATACTGATCATACTGATGTCGACAATAATAGTTTGGGCTGTATCCCTACTGCACACTGCACCCTGCCAGTGAGAAAACCTGGCTCTGCCAAACAGCAACATTTCACTTGTAGAACGTCAGTCAGAGGAGTGGAAGAATTGCTGCCATGACATTTCTCAGAACAGCTACGAATGTGAAAACAGAGATTTAAAAGGAACACAGGAGATAAAAGAAAAAAAAATGTTCAAGTTTCTCCTGTACCTGTAAATACAACTTGCCACACCAGCAGACAGCTGAGGGATGTGTCCCACTGTATGGACACCAGAGAGCAGCAGGGACAACTTACTGCACAGGAGACCACCCTCACATCTAGCAGTGTGTTCACAGAGATGGCAACCTCATGCCAAAAGGACATTCAAAAGCAAAGACCACCTCCAGGACAGCTTCTGCAAGCCTGAAGCAGAATGATCTCTCTCTTATGGCTGTCTAGGACTGTTGTACGCTCAGGCATGAGGCTTTAAAGTAGGAATGGGTGCAAAAGAATGCCTTGCAGTTAATGACCTTTCCAACTCTTACTAGGAGAATGGTAAGGGAATTAAAGCTAGAAAATCTTATGCGTGAACTATTGTTCCCAGCTGGATTTGTTTTAAAAAAAGGAAACACAGAATTTATGCAAAGGTCCAGCACAATGGTGCTGCAAAGAAGAGAGGTGGAACCATCAGAAGGCTGATGCTGTATAGTCCCCACTGATTTTTTATCTACAGTGAAAGCCACAGTCTCAAAGCAGGTGTTTGGTTAAATGATGTTAACTCGAATCTTTTGCTCAATGTGAAAACTAAATGGGAGATGCTGAGTCCAAAGCACAGCTATCCCTTCTGTCTCACATCTGGAAGCACACCAGCAACAAGATCTTGAGTGGGAGCAAGAAAACAGTTTTGCTCAAAATCCACAATGAAACAGAAAGTCTATTAAGGAAACAGGAACATGCCGGCATCCCTCACTCCAGCTGGAGAACTTCGCCACTTCTACAGGGTTTCTGAAGTATGCTCAGCACAATGAAGGCTGAGGACAGCACCGTGCCAATGTCAGCCAAAATGACTGTATGACAGTTTTATCACATAAGCTTTTGTCCATTATCTCAAGAAACAGTTTCCATGTCTTCAAATCTTTCTTATGGTCCTCCCAAAGAGGGTATATATAACATAAGCCTCAGATATCAAAAGAACACTCAATCTTAGAAGCATTAAAGCAAATCACTGAAACTCTGTTTTCCTAAACACATCAGACACTTGGCTTGCAGTTATGCTGTAGCATTTTCTGAAAGAAACAAAGAACCTGGGTAACAAAAACGGTCCCTCAGAAACTCTCATGCTCCACATTAATATGTCAGAAGAGAAGAACCGAATCTCTGCTACAGCAACTGCTGCAAATGGCTGAAGACTCAAGTGCAGTGTGTGCATGCTTGATGAAACAGAAAACAGCCAATGCAATTATTTCCATAAACTTAAGACAAGTCAATATGGACACACCCATTTTCAAATCTGTACAGGGCAAATCATTGCCTTGCTGTAGTATCGTGATTGAAGCTGAACTGCCCGAGTATTCACAGCACTCACTTCTAGCTAAAGAAACTCATCATGAGTGCCTACCACACCTGTCAGTGCTTGATACTCCAGTCTTGTTAAAAATCCAAGTTAATACATTGAAAATGAAAGTGTCATTACAGTGCTTTTAAAACGATCACTCTGGCTTCTCCTTCATCTTTTCATTTCCACTAGATTAATTAAAGACTTCAATTAAAATGTAAGCCAATTTATAAGTTTTTAAAATTCAGTAACTCAGATCTTTCCATCCTAGTATTTATGTTCTATTCTAACATCTGACGTTATGGCAGGCTTTTGTTTGCATCTTTTCCTATTCTTACCTGTACAAAGAGCTCTTTTTTATTCTCCAGATTAAAAAAAAAAAAAAAAGTGAAGAGAGAATGTAGTCAGACTGATCTATGTCTACCAGGCAGGCCCTTGGTGGTGTACGTATACACGCTGCGCAGGGGAGGCATGGGACCATGCTGTGGCAGGACCAAAGTGTCTCACATGAAAATGCCTTTTCTTAGTCTCTGCCTTTGCTGAAGAACTCCTGACTGTTATCCTCTGCCCACAGTTCATCCTGCCAGCCTTCCCTCTTCAATTAAGAGTTGTCCTTGTATGGCTGCCAACAGTAGGTTTGAACAAGTGCTTCTGCGAGCAGCAGACCAAGGAGGTCTGGTTTCCTATGGCTCTGGGTCCCGACAGTGAGCTTCTGCATGGATTCTGGTCCCTCACCTCCCGAGGGCTACATTCAGCCTTTCCCCAGCAAGATGCTCACGGGGTCTCTCTACCATCTACCCACTTTCCTGTTTTCAAGGAGCTTTAAAAGATGCTTCCTAAAGAGCATCACCTCTCCAGTTTGGTCAACAATAAGCAAAGGATTTGTAGAAGTGACCGGGGAGAACTGACAGGCAGACATTTGTGGACCACTTTGGAGCTGTGGGCAAAGGAAAAGTTCAAGAGAGAGAGTCCTGTTTCACTGTCGTATTCAAATTTGAATTTAAAGCTCAGCTGATTATGACATTTGAACATGATTGCAAACTGTGGGTGAAGAAAACTCATCACAGCCATCTAGATCCTCTATCCTTGTATTAAGCAGTAAAGATCACAGGAAGAGAACAGACATTAAAGTAGATCAAGAAGTTTTCCTCTTCAAAAGTATTTTCTCTTCTAAACTTGTAGTTCCATGGCTGTGCTTGAGCAAAGAAGGTAACAGAAACTTGGGATAAAGCTCTGGAGACATTAGTGGACAAAAATAACAAATTCAAATCCAGTTCCTACATCTGGTCTTTTGTATAGCTGATGGTTCACATACTCAATACATACCTCTTACTAAATTTGGGCTTAAAATAGTTTAGTATTAAGTAGAAATTATTAATATTTTACAATGTCAAAATATTTATGGATAAAGAGGTTGAGATAGTAAAACTGTTGACCTTGTAACATTAAATAAATTTTTATCTGGCTTTAGGAATGAGTAAATTGCACTATGTTATATTAACTATTATAATTTATTCTAATTTGAGAATCTTAAAACCAGTGCAAATTATATAAACTAGGCAAACAATCCCTGTGCTTAAGCCCCCTTTAAGGTCAATCGTGTTCCTTGGAATTTGAAAGGCTTCATTGAAGTTGCTGTCAGTGGTATCTTAAGGTGTGGATATAATGAAGAGCTTGATTTTAAATACAGGGGTTTTAAAATTGCTGTCATAAATAAAATACACTTTAAAAAAATAATTTTTTCTTTCATATAAATGTCTTTTCTTTATCCTAAAATGTGAGAAATAAAACCATCTAGCATTCAATACTGGGCTCAGTAGAAATCATTGGCCCTAAAGTTCAGCATTGTTTTCTACAAGATAAAATCCAATACATCCGATAACAGATTACATCAAATCTGACCTAACCAGTGGGCAGGGTTCCTTATCCAGAAATAACATCCCTTTACACAAAATTGGTATTTTGAATGATCATAATCTTAAAGTGACCTACGGAAATATAACGCCTCTTGTATTCCCAAAGGACAGTATATGCTTACATCCAATAAGGCAGAAATACCTACTGAGCCATGTAGAAACAGGCTTCAAGTATAAACACACACCACTTTTTTTCAGGAACAAAGAAACTATGTCACTTCATCTAGGAACAGTCTCATCCAAATGCAGGTCAGTCTATAAGAACAGAGAAAGGGACCCATTTCACGAGAAATGGACACATTTCCAGAAGGCTTTCTTTGGTCAAGATTTTTCCCATTTTTCCTTTATCAACCCACTCAACCTGCAACACAAATGCAGGTTTCAGTTCCAAAAAAAATACCAGCATGCTGAAGGCATCTGGGAGAGCAGTAAATTACTAGTAGATTGGAAAGATTGATTTGTGAAGAAGTTACAACGAAGTGGAGACACTGCAATCAGCATGTACATGGTGCAAAGGCTGAGTCTCCCAGCAATCTCTGAATGCCCTCAATTCCCACTAGCAGACTGAAATCAGTGGGAGCTCAGGACACTCAACAATTCATAAAAATTAAAGCAGGGCAGCGACTGTTTTTATTGTTTGTTCTTGGCAGTACCCTCTAAGAACTAGATGCTGAAGGAATGCATGATCTATTTTGTGACAACTTTGCAATTTATAAAGATTTAAGCAAAAGGGATAGGGTGTAACAAGTGAATAAAGTGATCAAAGCTGATGGTGGCTGGCATCCTCTATTAATACAGCAATCTCTGTATTATGTTTAGAGACTATTCCCGAAGCAGCTCAACCTACCTGTTATTGACATACTCATTTCCTACAAATCACAGTAAAAGTGCTTCTCGCGTGTTTCAGAAGGCTGTAATCTAGAGGGCTGTGGGTATTGTATGTGGAGAGGTTTGCAGGCCGGCTCTGGCACTACATTGCACTCACGGGGGGGAGCGTGCAGCAGGACGTACCCACTGCTGGTGGAGTGAAAGGGGCTGGTAAAGGGAGGCAGGGAGGGCAGCGCAGGGGGCCAGGGGCTGCTCTCTTGCCTGCAGCGTGAAGGAAGACGTCCGAGTAGCACAGAGACAGAAGAGAAGCAGAAAAGAGATTTTTTTTTTTTTTGATATGTGAGAATATACACAGAGGAATGATCTTAACAAAGCAAAGTTTAAATATTAAGCAAGAAAATACCTTCCAGATTTAAAACAAGCTCCAAAGAACGTCCCATGTTGAGGCACTAAAAGCTAAATTGGGAAATGCACTAGAAAAGATACCGAGAGGAGGAACCTTCCACCAATTCTTTTTTTTCCCCCAATATTTAATATTTTATTCCTGTATGACCTAAAAATCTACACATATAACAGAGCCCCAGGTGATAAGTACATCACAAACCATGCAATAAGCCTGCAATACAAATATCCCTGAACCAGCCCAAACTCAAAACTCTATGGTACCAGCACTGATATTTAGTTAGGCTCATATGGTTTAGTTTTAGGCCGTCCTGTGAGGAGCAGGGAGTTGGACTCGATGACCCTTATGGATCCCTTCCAACTCAAGATATTCCATGATACTATGATTCTTTTCAGTTACATTCCTCTAAACCTGGGAGTTTAATAGCCACACCTGGAAGACACTCCTTGCTTATCTTTCTGGTTTTCTTGCACAAAACAGAGTAAGAAAAGTAGGAGGTGATAAATCACTTGCTGATTCCTCTTCAAGAACAGCTGTGGCAAGTTAGTATTGTATTGATGTCACTTTCCTTGTTTGTCTCACTTTTTCTAACAAATTACACTTTTTATTTAAGCACACACTTTGCATTCTTACACACCTGGAATATGCCAAAATACTTCCACAAGTAATCTCCTTTTCTTTGAGGGAAAAATAAAATAAAATATAAAATAAGGACCCACTGTAAATGCAAGGGCCTGTCCCACCTTTAAATTCCTTCTAATGCTTAACACCAGGCTTAAAATTGTACCATATAAACACACAGAAGCTGAAACACCACGAGCAGCCCTTTCATCTACTTCGCTTTACACATTAAACCACGATTCAAACAGAGTCCATTAAGGCATCTAAATGTGACTTACCACATGTGTTAATTGGGTGGGGGAAAAAAAAAAAGAAAACACAACTCTAGAATGTGGACATTTATGTATTCCCATTATTCAGACCCTCTTGATGCCACAATCTCCCACTTCTATAGTTTATAAATGTTTGATTTAAAATATAGCCATTTTATCATTTGTACCACATTTACCTCATCTCACCACTGTTCCGACTGGATGAGAAGCTAATGTAGCCTACACTGTCTGGTCAATTATTGCATGGACACCAGGGACCAATTAATGCCATCCATAAAAGCCTGAATCATTCTGTCAATTAACTAGAACTAACTATGTCATCAGATATATTACTGGTGAGCAAGTCTATTTGGTTGCAATATGTCTTGAAGGAGAGCAGTATCAAATGAATCACAATTGACTTGGACAACTGCTAGCATAATTTCAGAAGATGAAAAGACAAATGTGGTAGTTATTAGTGGTCCCCTGAGGAATTACGGCCAAGCAATTGTAATGTGCTAAGACTGTACTAGCAGGTGCCCACAGCACAAATCAGGCAGAGGGTTAAATCAATATTTTCAATTTCTTAGGATCAATCCAGTGTTTGAACAAGATGGAAACTTGTTAGCAATTGGCAGAATGTGTAAATGAAAAGTCAAACTTCTTATTATTTGTTAAAAAGGAATCAGTGCTCTGCATCATGCCCTTGGCACAAGGTAATGCTTTCATGATCCAGTTGCTTGGGCATTCACTAAAAATCTAGCAGTTCTTAAATTTTAATAGAGTGCAAAAGGTTACTTTAATACATGCCGAACATTCAAGATCTTTAAAAATGATTGAAGTGTCAATAGGAAAGTTTCTGAGCTGTGACAACAGCATAGTTATTAATGATTAGTGCAAGAAGCAGAAGAAACCTTGATCGCTTTAGGAAAGTCTCACCAGGAATGCAGCTTGACATCTTTGGTACAACTTCACATTTATCCTGTTTCTTACGGAAGAGCCTTAGGATCATTAAGTGATCCTTTACCAGTGAAACAAGAAAGAAAAAAGTGACCTTACAAATTGATTTGATTTAGCACTGCTGGGTTTAAAGATGCCTATAGCAGGACCGAAAGCATTGGCATCATATTCTTTAGTTTTAACACAAAGGTATCAAATGCACCCTTACATTTTACTGTTTTACCAAAAAATGGTCTCCAGCTGCCCTGACAATCAGGGTTTGGATAATACACTTAAATGTGAGTTAAGGAAACATACCCTTAAAACGACACCTTAGACGGGGCACGGACAAATCTCTGGGATTTGGAAGCAGAAAACTGGCAAGTAATATTATTGTACTTAGGAAAAAACAGGTGATGACAGGGAAAGCTATTTTCATGATGCACACCCAACTCTTTAAGCCCATTATTTCAAACAGATCAAAAACGTGAACCCATTTTTCATGTTATAAAACTAAAGCAATTTTTATTAGGAAAACAAAACAAAAAGCCCTGATGGTTAATTAAAAAGAGCACATACAACAAAACACAGTTTTGAAACACAAGTGCCTAAAGAAAGCACCTATGCTTCAAACATGAATACATTTCTCTATATGTTTGGCTGGTATAGGAATTCTTTGTATTGTCTTCGGTGGTTGGACTTCAACTCATGGACACAGACAAGTGAAGAGGTAGGTGAAGCTCCTCTTTCACAATTGCCAGGGACAGAAATATTGTTTTTAATGTTCTTTGTTGGCTGTTCTTTAATTGTGAAGATAACAATAATTACAATACTGGAAAAATGGTTCATCTGACTGGAGTGCCTTTCATCCAAAGGATCTCTGAGCACTCTCAGCACCATAGCAGGGAAATGATCTCTCGCTCAGCATATGGTCAACCTGTGAAATCACTGCTACAGAAAGTTATTAGCAACACCTCTCTAGCTGCTGTTTTTAAATAATAATTGCAGGCTTCACTGATACAGGCCAAAATAATAAAGAGCACTTGAACTTCAAGAAACTGCAAAGCTTTTTAAAAGCTTTATATTAGATGTTGCAGATGAAGTGGGAGATATTTCTTCTTTCTCAGCCTTTTCACAGGAAAATAAGGGTGCTGAGTCAAATGACATAAAAAAACCTCAAAGCGGATTTCCCTATTTCAGGATTGGCCCAGCTAATCTATTATCAATGTCTAACTCACTGCAGCTTTGTCTGATTTGTTCAAGACGTTTGTCAGGAAGACCTTTTTCCCGATGTACATTTAACACAATATGGGGGATGCTCCACACCACAGAGCATCGGGTCCAAAGTACACAGATACGCTGTCAGTGTAAGACAAGTACGGTAAAACTATGGGAATGCAAAACATCGCAGTACTTCCTACTAAATTGGCCCCTATTAACTACAAAAAAATAAGAGAAAAAACTCATTATAGTAATGAGACGGTTATTCTTTGAAGAATAATGCAGGGAAGATAAGCTATTTAATCCAAGATACACAGCCAATAGATTTTTTTCTTGCCTAACCCCTCTATCTACGCACTGTGTGTCAGTAACAACGTGTGTTGTTGGCTCCCTGTACACACCCTCAGGTGAAAACCATTAGCTGGCTTTATGGAGGATACAGCGTACATGTACTTCCTTGTGTTGGACTGGGGGAGCTCGAAGAACCTACACCTTTAAGAAGCACAGTGAACAAGCACAATCATTTGAAACCAAGGTTCAGCAAATAGGAGACAATAAAATACGGAGTAACTTGAAACCAGCCCACGCACTGCCCAAGAGAAATCTCCAGCTTGCCTCACTCTCAGACACACCCTTGCAGCTCTTCTGGAAAGCTGTGCCCTGTTCCCAAGACAAGGAGCTAATTGATTCAATCGTCTTCTGTATGCACAACTATAAAATAAAGTGCATAAAGAACAGTGTGGACATACAGCTCTGCTGACTGCATTAAAAGACTCTGCTGTCTAACAACGTGCTGATCACAGAACAAGTGCCGCAATTGTTCCAGCCAGACGCCACGGGACCAAGAATGCATAATTTCAGTCCTTGTGTGTCCAACAGTAGGATATATTGGCAGCAGAATAGCAAACTGGCTGCAAGTCCAGCTATTGTTAACATTTTTCTCTACCATCTATGGAGTTACCGAGACAGTATAGAAGTGGGCCTGGTCCATCCTCCGCTACCAGCTCCCACACCTGCCAGAACGCCTCCTCTCCCTGCACGCAGCAGCAGATTTACATCTTCACAAAGTGTCGTTTTTGTTCCATCTAGAAATGATATTCTTTAACTTGCTCTGTAACAACCTTTGAGTTGGGGTTTCCATGGTCGGACAGAAACAAAGTCAATCTTTTCAGACTGAAACTGATATACCACTGAGTACCTTCATTTGATTTCTTTTACAGCACAATTTATTTCACAGACTTTCTTGTTCTGACCCAGTAAAACTCACCAGGCTGAAGGGAAACTCTGACACTGGATCTATATGAAAGTTCCTGGCTGTGCGAGGGGACAGTTGTCAACCACAGAAAGGAGGAGAATACTTCTGCTGTAATTCGACCCAAGCTGATGGGTGTAAGGGCTCTAGCATTTCAATTCTTCTGAACTACATGCTTAAAAGCAAAATGGCATGAGATGCATTTTAAGCAGATCAAGAAACATGATGTCTTTGTATTCATGTGGCTATCTTTCTGCTAAGCAAAGGCATCAATCAATTCCACTAATGGTGAAAGGAAGAAATTTTATGTCAGAGCCCATACTGCAAACTCTGAATTCAACCACTGCTCTTGGATTTCAAACACGACAGAACTCGCTATTAAGAATGAGTTATATAAAGCTGGATATTAAATAAGTCTAAAAACACAAGGGTTATGATATCTTTGAAATGTTTTTTTTTCCTCCAGAAATAATGATATGAAAAAATATTTGGTAGATATATTTATTTTCTCTATGAAAAATCATATTGAAAATTCTGAAAATCTAGGAAAAAACATACAGCAGGCAAATAATTCTAAGCAAGTTTCCACACAGTCATTGAGCTTCTCATATCAGTTCTTCTGGTTTAAATATGGAGTAATTTCACCAAACAGGGCAACAAAATCAAACTGATGTAAAACTGGGGTCTGTCTGAGGAGAATCAGCTCTAAAGTATTTATCAGATTCCACAGATTCTAGACACATAACTTACAATCCCCACAAATGCAAGTTAGTGGGGAGCCAGCAGTTCTCTACCAGGTAAACAGGAGCTATGATTTTGGCCAACCTAGAAACGAATTTCCAGGTCTTGGCTAGATAAATTGAGCAATCAGAAAGATGATAACAAACTAGTGATCCCATGAACATCATGCCCTCTGCTTTCTGACAAAGTCAGCAAGAAGCAGTGTCTGGCCAGGCATCCCCATGGACTTCAAGACAGGATTCCACCTCAGTGTCTCAGTTGTCCCTGCCCCACAAATGAGTGACTTCTTCTGAAGTTGCCAGCAGTGCCATGATTCAATTCAGTCAAATTCTTGCACATGAATAAATTCAGACAAATTCTTTCTGGAATAAAGACAAAGTTTGAGGACCACAACACAGGAGGGAATATTTACATGTTGCATCTGATCTCACATTGGTTTAAGCTCACTGAATTCAAAGGACTCGGTGACAGTTTGCTCACAAAAAAAGTGACCCTGTGTTTTTTCCTTTCCTTACCTTCTTGCTCAAGCCCCAAGCCCTACACTAATGAAAAATAACGACCCATACAGTCAGCCATACACTTGACACAAGAACTTGGATCTGATCTGCTGTTAATGCTCTTGTCCTTAACTTGTTTTTACTATTCACTGATCTTTAACATACCCGAGGTCTGACTCTCCTCCCATCCCCCATGTTATGACTCTGTAACTTTGTGATGACTCCCCATGAGACTTCTCCTTCCTTGTCAACCAGCCTCACAGCCTCTGATACCAACATGATCCATCTTGATCTTGCTACAACATCTTAGTAGGGCATTTGTAGAATAACGAGTCTAGGGAACAAAAAAGGTAGGAAGCAGGATTCTCTCCAAGGCCGGAGTGTGGCACACCAGCCCTCAACTGCACATTAAGAGGGGATAAGGTGATGACCCCTCACCCCTCAGGTGAGCTGGGAGAGCAGCTCCCCTCATCAGAATAACCAGCAAGTAGGTCTCCACATTAACACCCAAAAGAACATTTATGAAGAAAATAAAAGCTAGTCTGTTGCTACACATAATCTATTACTTCAATTGTTTCCATCGTGTTACCAGTATATTTTTGCCATGTAAAAAAGATCCTCAAATAAAAAGACTTGAATCTTTTCGTTCCAAAATCATGTGCTTTGAAAAGCAGAACCACAACTCTGCACATTCTTTCTTCTTCAACTAGAATTTCTCTCCCATAGTGTGAAGTAGAAAACAGTATTTTACCATGACCTATTAATGTTTTACTTGAATGTGGTGCTGCTGTTAGCCAAAATGCATGGCCACAATAATCCTGACTGCTCATCACTCCAGAAAAGTCACCAGAACAAGGAAAATCATTGCAACTAAATAACAATATGAAACTAAATGCAATCACTTTGTGATCAATTCTATGTCATACATTTAATTAGAATAGTCATTAAAATGTATCTGATTATTTAAAACTCAAATCTAGCATGCAAGGTCAAAATGGAACCTAGTGCACCCTAAACTCTGCTTAAAAAAAGGAGACCTCTGCAGTTTTAAAATCAGCTGATAAGTTACTCATGCTCCTGCATAACTGATTCTGAACCCTGCATAGTTTTGTTCAAGTAGATTCACCGAACAAAGGCACTCACTATACAAATGCTGATTAATACTTATTTTATTTACAAGACAGTGTCAGATTTTTAAAAATGTGTTGCAAATTATTCCATTATTTTGATGAAGATGTTGAACTGCTGCATCATGTTGATGATGTTCTTTAAGGCAGATGTGTATAGTCTGCATGATTTAGACTTCACATAATAAACACTATATTTTTATGTTTGATCAGAGTAAACCAGTGAAATCTATTCTAAGTCTATCTAAGGTAATGAAGTTGTCTCCCTAGACTTATTTACAGAAATATGTCCAATCACTTTTGGACTCGTGCAGATTTAATGTTTATACAGAAGAAGTGACTTCTTGCTTAAACTGAACTTTGCATAAGTTAAATCCCTGGGGGAAAAAAAATCCATAATTATAGGTGCAATATCATTCACTGAAGAACACAGCTTTTCAGATTTAATTATAAACCCTAAATGTACTTAGCTAATCGAATCAATTGCAAGTCACAGCAAAGCACATTCTAATTTTCAAGACAGATGAAATTTTGCCACCTCTCAGCTGCTGTGAGAGCCAACGTCAGGTGAAAAGTAAGATAAACCAGACAAGCATGTTTTCCAAGCACCACATTACAGCAAATTTTATGACTGTGTCTGCAGAGATGTTCCCTGCAGATCTTTGATTTGCTAAGGCTGGTTTTATCTTGCTGAACCTCTGCTGAGCAGCAACCACCCTTTTGAGGAGGTAACAATACCTTTTTTGACAGGTCCCATCCTGCTTTCTTACCCCAGGAATGCAGCAGGCCACTTCTCAAAAGCCTCTTTATGAATTTATGGGGGCAAAACCAAACTTCTCCATATAGAAACATAGGTGAAATCTCAAAATACTTCCTAAAAGGTCCTGCTCCAGACTATAAATGCTGTGCTTACTCTAACAGACCTACAGCACAGACTGAAGTCAAGTCTTTCTTCCTTCAGGCACTTGCTCCAGCAACACGACTTTGCCACTGTTCTCCTTCCACTGCTGAGCTGAGGAGGCTGTAGTGTCAGTCCACTCTGCGGGATCTCTACTGAATAACCAGTCCCTCACAACAGGAAGGCAGCTGACGTGTTGTGACTCTGCATCATCAAACCCTTCTGGCTTCCTTTATCTTTTCTGTAATATCAATCCGTTCTCTTTTCTGCAACAGTGAGTTCTTTCAGATGGAGACCACCTCCTCCTTGTGACTGCACAGTAGTTAGTATAATAAAAATAAAGTTTAGAGTACTGCAAGACAATCATATTTTCAGTGCTTCAGCTAGGTAACAAGCCATCAGACCATGCAATATATGGCATCTCTTCACAGGCCTCTGGTAATACTGCTTTGGTTGCATAATCTATCGTTCTTATGAATGGTCTTGAGGGTACTCTGGTCAAAAAAGGAAAAACTGAGCCCAAAACAAATGGTTTGCAAATGCTAAGATCAATACTGCAGTCAATCTACTGTAAATAAAGGCAAAAACTAGCATACACAATAATTGCCAGTTTGTTTCATGGTTGTGTTTCCTTTTACTTTACACATCATCTTAAAAACTCCTGATGACACAGCAGTTGCAAAATGAACTGCTCTAATCACAGCACAGTCTCAGGTTGACACAAAGGCCCTCTTAAAAGGAATTAGTATCACATTATAATTACATAACTATAATATTATTTATTATTTGCAATCTTTGCAGTTACTTTGAGGTCTCAATTCCATGGTACTGGCTGCTTAAAAACACAGTTTCTCTAAGAGCTTGCTTAGCACAGAAAATCAGAAACAGGTAGATGTAATGGGCAGGCGAAAGGCACAGCAGAGATGTAAGAATTGCCTGACAGCTGTGCCAGATAAAGTAACCAGTATTTTCCTCCTTTTAAATAAATTTTGGCACATGTAGGGGTAGGCAAATCAAAGCAATTCAAACACTGCCAGAGCTCTATTGACATCTATACAGTGTGCTGCTTCTCCATGAAAAAATGAATTTCCTCTAAAACACTCCACAACCTCCAAGGACAGGGAACGTGCCCCAGCATCAGCCTCTCTAATCTCTAACAAACAGAGGAAGTCTGGGCTGGGAGAAAAGCACTGAGAAGCACAAGGATCTTGAGGAAAGACAAACAGGTGGACGGTCAGGAGCAGAACAGCAAGGAGACCTCTGGCTGGACAAGAAAAAACACTGAAGAGCAATATGGTACTAGATGCATGAGATGGGGCATCAGGCCTGGTGAAAGCCCAGTGAGGCCAACATCTCACCCCTGAGTAAAGGAGGGAGAATGTGGGGACAGCTCAAGAGAGTTCTCCCAAATTCAAGTAATTTGCAGCTCAACAGTGTCCTGAGCCAGAAGCAGTGCCTCTGGATATAACATGGGATTTTTCTCCTGTCCATTTGCTTTCTGACCCTACATAAGCATTTAGCTTCCACTATATCTTCCAAAGAGTTTCATAGCTGAACTAGATCTTGTATTGAGAGTTATCACCTTTTGTTTGTTTTGACCCTCTCACCTAAACTTTAAATTGATGCAGAAGAAGCAGTGAGCAGCTGCTCCTCATTCACCTTCTCTGTGCAACTCGATTTTACAGACTTTGACCCTAGCTGCCTTGAGTCACCTCTTCTGGACTGAAGAGTTAGTCCACCGAGTCACTGCTTGTGCTGAAGCTGCTCATAGTGAAATTCTTTGATCCTCCTTGTTACCCTCTTTGAATCTTATCCACGTATGCTGCTCTCCTTTTTGAGAGGAGGAACTGAAGTACACAGAGCATGCAAGGCTGCCCAGTCTTCCAGACACAGCAAACTTCCTCAATTCTGCAGCACCAAGGAAAAGCCAGACTTCTTGAAAAAAATCCTGGAGCGCTTTGTGCAGTGCTGCCACAAAGATTCTCGCTTCCATCACCTAATAAAATTTAAGGCTAAAAATCAAATAATCACTTGCCACTTTTATTTCCTCACATTTTTTTGCTTACTTGCAAGTATGGGAACATTAGCATGGACTGGATTGTTTCAGTTTTTGAAATGTGTAGTCCTCTCACAATATCTTTTGATGTTTTATGGACCTCCAGACATCCACAGACCACATGCTGAGTAACACTGCCGTTCAGTGCTTTAACAAACAGCCAAATGGGAGTTAAGGGGACAAAACAAGTTTGACTCAAACTGCCCTCTACGGTACGACTAACTGCTCAGGAATTTTCTGTATATATTCAAAACCACTTACACACAATCTGATGCTCATTTCCCATGCTATAAATTCACACGTGTAGGCTCAAGTGTGGTACACTGTTTTGGATCTGAGGCATGAGAGAGATTAACGCTTGCTTGTGAGGATGCATCTTAATATGGAGGTAAACCCAAGAACCATAGGGTTCGTAGCTGAACTAGGTATGAATTCCCAGACACAGTGAAGAATATGGCCAAAACCCTGTGAGAGACATCGTGACTGTGTTTTTAGGGCAAATATTAACAAATATCAACTATTTTCTCACAGTAGCTGACCTATGTGCAATATTTTATGACTCACTGAAAACTTGGAACAGCTGTAAGAAATGGTCAGTAAATTTAAGCAAGACCAGAGTGGATCAGCAATTGTACTGAAACAAAACATTACAAACCTGAGTGATAAATTGCATGAGATGTCCATAGTGGAAGGCTTATGGCAGCTGTTGCAAAGCAGCCATGAAGATGAAATCACTGGACAAGAGACAAAGTCAATATATGCCTATGGATTTAACCATTTTATTGCTTCTAACTAGCCCTGCCTAACTTTTTAGATCATAAACTGGAAGAATTTTGATTGAAAGAATGAAAATTTCACATTTGCTTAAATTTATTACTAACTGACATCACAATTCCAGCAATTCATAAATTTCCACACTGGTCAGCAAGCTATGACCTACAGGGAAAATGTTATGCTGACCTCACTGCAACAGCAATGCTGAAACCTAGAAGACACAGAGTTATCAGCACTTTAGTAACGGCGTTTAGATGGATTCAAGTAGGTGAAAAACTAGTATAATGCTCAAAGGTAAATGTTGGGAGTTGTGGAAAAGAAAATGATTGAGTTCATATGTTGTGGAAAAATACATGGGATAACAGCTCCTTGGGAGAAAGGCTGCAAAGACTAGATATGTAGATTGCAAGTATCATATTTAAAGATTATAAATATTTATTTTTATCTTATTTAGACTTGTCCGTAGATCTAAGGAAGCCACAAAGAATAAGTTCATACTGAACGAAAGTCTAGTGAAAAAAAACAATCCAAACACAATCCCCAAAACCCTACAATGGAGGAATATGGCAACATTTTTAGCATTTGGTATCATGTAGTCCTTTGGAAACTAAGAACTCCTGTTCTGCCTCAATCAGTAGCTCACCTAGTTTAATACCCTGTTTCTGTCAGTTACAAGCTTTAGATGTTCAAATAAGGTTCAAAAACATGACAGAATAACTTGCCCACAGTTTATTCCCAGTTTGTGACATTTAGAATATAAGGTTATATTCCTTATAAAACGTTTATTTCCTCTAGCATAGTTGCATGTTCTTACTATCCACATAAATACCTGATCTTCCCTTGTATCTCACGTGCTACAGTTATAGTACTGAAGAAGGACCTGAATTTCTCAGGATTACCACTGTATCCTGTTAAAGAAAATCCGCTTCCTTCCAGCCCTACAGTTCAGCAGTTAAGTCTGTAAGAGTCCCCTCAAAATATTTATGTGTACGGGACTTGTTTTCTTTAATGACCCAGGTATTCCATTCTGCAGTTCCATTTTGCACCTACAAATACAGTTTTACTGACTTGGTGGTAATCAAAACCAATTCCTGCTCCACACCCCCCCCCCCCCAGTTTACTTAACTTCACACATTAAATTCAATGGGATTACTCCTATGGATCTATTCTGTTCTGTCTGTCCTAGAGGCACAAGAAGAGAAAATGGGTGAAGATGCTCAGTCACGCCTGAACAGCCTTCAGCCATCTCCAGAGCACTACAGGGAGTGGGAAGGAGACTCTCAAGACTTCCCAACCCCTGGGAGCCATGCAGCATCACCACTGCGGGTGCTTTATTCCAAGTGCACACTAACAGCCATCAAGCCATAAATAGGGATGATATTTCAAATCAGTGAAAACACAGACGCATCCAGTAACAAAGTAGCCATCCCAAACGACAATTAATTAAACACCACCATCAGAATTGTCTCTGGGGACTGGAGGACAGAACCATCCTCATGAACTCCTGGACATACACAGAGGAGGGTGAGAAGGGAACTGTGGCCCACTTGCTCCCAGTGAGCCAAACCCCTCAGGTGCAGAGAGCAGGGGCACCCAGCCTATGTGCCAGCAGTGCTGTGAGTCTCCCTCAGCATGCCTGACCCCAGCCTTCACTGCAGGGCTCAGCACCCCACTCCCCTTTCAGGAAGGTTTATGTGCCAGGAGAGAGCTCAGCACTGAGTTTTCCCCTTTCTTGCCTTGTTATATTTGCAATACTTAATGTTCCATAATTGATTACATGCAATCTGTACCAGCTGTAGCTACAACATACTGCAGATTCACTTTGGATATAGAGGCAGTAAAATTAGAAACACTCAGGCCACCACTACAATTCAGTGAATACGTTTGGCAAGTCAGAAACAAAGAATTAGTAGTTCACTGGAGACTAACCTTGCAGGACCAAGACAGGTTTACTCTGAGCATTAATTCTGAAAGGAATGAGGTTGTGGTTTCAGTAGAGTCTTTAATAGTCTTCATCATAAAAGCACTACAGATAATATCCCATAATCAGTGATTTCTGATCATGAGAGTTCAATAAGCAATTTTCCAGCACGTACTGGAACTAAGCTACTGCTGTAATCTGAAAAAACAAACAAAACAATGCTCCAGTCTACATATATCAACAGAAAACACAAGCAAAACAATTTAAGTATTTTGGCTGTCAAGCCATTTGAGGGTCTAGCCACATCTTCCATTAAAATTAGCTGTCAGAACCTCCAGTTCTGCTTTGGAGCACTCACATATAGAGTTTTCTTAGCGTGTACAAAGCATCATCTTTTATTGTTGCTTAGCAGTGGTGACTCCCTCACTACCAGTCTTGGTCCAGAAAAGTAAAACTATGCCAATTTAATGCAAATTAGTTTTTTATCTGTTTTGTTGGAAAACTTTTGGAAAAAATAGTTTGAATTAAAATCAGTTCAGCTGGAAAGTTCAATTTTACACCCCCTCTTTACAATTAGTGTATATGGTTATTATTAATTTCTGAATCACACCATGTGCTCTTTCCTACAATAACTGCTAACTGAAGTCAACAGCAGTACTGTCATCCATTTTAATGGGCTGGGATCACACCACAAGACACAAAATAAAGACACTTCTTGTTTCAAAATGCTTAGGATCAAAACAAGAAAAACACAAGAGACACTCTGGGAAACCCAGAGGGATGAATGACTAGGAATTTAATTTCTCATTTATTGCTAATATTATTGTTGACTTGCTTGTTAATGTAACATAGCACTTACATTAAGGGATCTGTGTCAGAATGACCCACTAATGATGATTTGTATCTGCTGCCAGGATAGGCAGACATAGAAGACTGTTTTGGTGGTGTTCAGGGCCTATTTCCCCATCATTTAGGGGATTTAAAGCTCTTAAGCAGTTACAGGGTTGTTTATTTTTTAATAATTAGAGCTGGCTGAATTGTAAGTCAAAGGCGGCAGAGGCAGCATAAGGGGTCTCTGCTATCTGTAGTGCAATCACAACACAAGGGAGAAAGCAAGAGCTACAGGGCTGTTTTCCCCCCTCTTCACCAGGGGGGAAGGTGGAAGAGCCTTCCCATTTCCTTGCGCAATGCCCCAGCCAGCAGAGCTATATCCCTCTGCAGGGAAAGGCAGCTCCTCATCACCAAAGCGAAATGAAGGACAGGATTTCCTAAGCCACAGCTCTCTCTGAGTGCATGACTGGTGTTTATTCCTCACGCAGGAATGACCAGACCTTCCTGCTGCACTTTTTCTGTACGGCTGCGTTAGGCACCGTCACTGGGTGTGTACTTGGCCCTGTGCTCACAAAGCAACCGAAACAGTCTGCTGGAACTGAGCTGCCACAGGAGCACAGCCTGGAGCAAGGAGCTCCCTGCTTATAAATATTACATTTTTTGTGCCATGCTGACACATCATCTTGGCTTCCAGGTTAGCATGGCCAGTGCTGCGATCAGTGGATCAAGGGTGGTTGGGGAAGAGTCCGCTGGAGGAGAGGAGGGAGAAACCTCAACTTTGCGTAGCTAAACTGGACGCAAAATTTGGTCTAGTGAAGCCATAACTATCTAGCAAAAAAAAAAAAACTCTACAGCAGATACATCTTGTCTAAAGAACAAGCATCAGACAGCAGCAAATGCCCTCTTTTGCCAGAACAACCTGCATTCCCCATGGAGGGCTCATCAGCACATCTGTACTAGCAAACCTCTCCTAGCGTATACAAGCCTAAATAAGTCACAGAGATACACCTCCAGCCCAAGCTTTGCAAAATGCCTTCCACCAAATTTATTCTTTATTAGGGGTCACTGATCATGATTGCATAATAAAAAGCACAAGGGGAATACATACTTAGAAACATCAATTTGTAAGACAAGGGAAAAACAGCTGCTTGTAATGGCAGGCATGGATGGATGCACAGGGAAGACTGCCCTAACACCAGTTTGGTTTGGTTTGGTCTGGTTGCTTTTCAAAACCGTATACTTACTATTCCACCTACGAAACTGGTATCCCTTACTGATGAAATTTGTAACTCTTTACTACAGTAAGCATTCATGGACACAAGCATCCAAGCAGAACAGGCCAATTAAAATAGGCAGAACACAATTACAAATATTTGAGTGGCAACTAAACCACTGCTGCTTTTGACCATATGTGACGTTTATATCTGTACAACTGGGTGTAAAATTCTTTTGTTATTAAGGCCAAGCAATGGGGACTCAAGCCTGTGGTTCACACTGCAACGGCAATCACGTTATCCCGCCTCCCATCCTTAGCCTCCACTAGGTCTGTAAGAGCCAATACCAGCAATAAATCAATAAATCTTTACTCTTCACATCTGGGTGTTTGTTTTTAAATCAGCATCATACAGAAGCCCTCACATAACGATAGCAAACACTGAAAGGAGAACTGGGCAACAGATACTATCCAGGCCCTTGCAAAGCAGATGCAAACCAACAGTGCTTCTTGCCATTCTTCCCTTAACTGGGCTGGTGCTTTATCCTCTCCATCTATGACTATTTAGACTGCAGGCTCTTCAGGCCAGGGACCACCTACTGTGTGCATGTTTCTTCAGTCTCCGGAACAAGGCTTCTATTTTTGCTGGTTCTCCCTAGGCTAGACCGTAATAAATATGATTATTTTAACAATAACACACATTAATAATCGTTAATGCATTGCTTGAATTTTCCTTTGAAATGCCGTCTGTGCTCTCCTCCCTCTCAGCAGTTTAATCGCTGGCTGAACTTTTCTCAGTTAACTGAAAGTGCCATAGGTAAAATTTTTTCCATTATCAGCACTTTTAATCTTTGAGTAATTCAAAGCAAATACATCTTTCTCTATGATTGCAAATAAGCCCAACTGTTGGGGGTTTTCTTTGTGTTTTTTTGTTTTGGTTCTGGTTTGGTTTTTTTTTTTTTTTTAACTTCTCTCAACTTCTAACATCAACCTGTCCTGGCAGCAGTAGTACAGACATGACATAACGCTGGCTGTTAATGGCTTCCTAAGGCTGACTGTCAGCTCTCCCCATTTCAAGGAGCGCTCTCAGACCCTCTTGTGCCTACCAAACTCACTGTGCTCCAGGGCTGGGCCAAAGTCACAGTGCCTGTGTAAGACAACCAGCTCCTTTCAATGCCCGTGTCTTCCTGGACTCAGAAATGGGGCTCTACCTCGTTTAAGTGCACCAGGCTGCCTGCTCTTTCATAGGCATCTTCAAGTTCCTGGGGCTGTGGGAGGCCACACCATTCTCAGCTTTCCAGCACGTCGCTGTGGGAGCAGGTCCGGGGCCGGCAGCACTGAAAAGCTTGCGGGGGTGTTGGGGGGGCGCCGGGGAACAGCTGCCTGGCACAGAGCGATCACCTTTCTGGGCGGGCATCCGCCGGCCAGAAAAATCTGCGTAAATGTTATGAACTTCGCTGGCATGCTGAGGAAAGGAGAGTCAACCAACACCACCCTGGCCCTGAAAATAACCCTGCTCCCAGGGCTGCTGGTTGGCGTCCGGCTCCTGCGTGCCCGCAAAAGAACACAGCGGTGTCACGGGGCTGGCGGGGGGCTGCCCATACTCCCGCGCTCGCACTGCGCCAGGCTCTGCCATGCCTGGCCGTGCCAGCAGCCAGCTGTACACCCTAAGGAGAAAAGCCCGGTCCCCTCAAGGAGAAAAAAATCCAGCATTTCAGCTGGCTATTTAGGTTTTAAAGAACTATCTTCCTTACACAAAGAATTCCTCAAATCTTACTCCACATCAAACACAATTATTTATAGGAGTGGTACGTATGACAGAGGGACCGAGGGGCCCCATCACAGACCAAAACCCCACTGTGTTAAGCACTGTACAAATACGGAGCAAAGAGATGATCCTTTCCCCAAAGAGCTTACATCTAAGCATAAAATGGAAAAATCTCATTATTGACAGATTAATGACAATCTGTCAGAGCAATCATTCCTGTTAGGAGTGTCTTGTGCAGAAAAATAGTACAGGGCCCTTATAATTAGCTAAGGATAGCTAATCTGATGAGAAAATTGAACAGTAAAAATTAAGGACTCACCTCCATGGTAATATTACATTAAAAATGGTCAGCGTCATATGAGCACACAGAAACATTTTAAACAGAACATGCAGATAGGTAACTCCCAGGGAAGAGGCTAACGGATGGATTTCTTTTGTGAACTTCATAAAAACATGCAACATATATGTCCTTAGAACTGGTGTTTTTAAATAACATCTGTGGATTTTCCTTTCAGCCCAGTTTGCTGAGCTAGTTTTAATACTAATGCTACAAAAATAAGTAAGTCACAGGCTATGGGTTGGGGTTTTTTTGCATATTAGTGCTACTTTACATGTATTTGTGAAAAGAAGATTTTCCTCAAATTAGTACTTCTTTTACCTGATCACCTGTAATTCCTTAGGTATTGACCAAATACAGTGCTAAACTTCCCAAGTCACACAGCTTTCATAATTACAAGAAGTTACTATAGAAAAAGTCATAACTATTTGTTCTGCGTGTACAAATTGCATTCACACACAGGGCTTGCAACAGCCTAAGGACAATTTCACACTACTCCCGTTCAGTCTCACAGTTGCCATCTGAGATGGAGAAGCCTTTTGATATTCAATACAATATTTGACAGTGTCGGCACTTAGATGATATCTAAGTATATGTCAAGAAACACAACTAGAAGGAGCTTGAGAAAAAAAGATCTTACATCCTCATGTGGTGTAAATGAGCACGCACTCATGCACGCCTATGAAAATCATGCTGATTTACACAGTGTGAGCATCTGGCTCTTTTCCAAGGGTAAGGACTTACCGCCCAAGGGCAAGAAACAGCCCATGACGTTATTTCACGTGGGCACATGATTTTCGCTGCATTATTATTGGGTAACTCCCACGTGGCTTCTCCCACCCTCAGGAAGGAAAGATTCTGACCTCGACTTCAAATTAAATCATTCAGACCAAAATTACCTTGCCCATAAAATGTTCAGGGCCTCAGCTAGGGCCCAAATCACTACTGCTGTACCATCAATGTCTAACTTGAGCATTAGGACTTCTGAATTTTCACACATTTATTGTGACCAGTCTTGCTATTTACTCCTGTTACATGATCACCAGGATACACACAGTGTTTAGGTCTAATCCTGAGTCCTGACATTAAAAACCACCGTAATTACGCAAAATTCAGTTTCAGTACTGCATTAAGCCCTTCATTACAGACTTGTAAAAGGTGTCTAAAACCAAACATCACAGCAGCAAGCAAATTCTTTTGTGCTGAAATGCAAAATATATGCGTTTTCAGTAGTTTAATAAAAAAAGGCAATCATTCTAGAGTGCTTGCTGATCAATAGGATGAAATGAGTGTGCTAACTATGAGAAGAGCAAGCTTGGAATTGACTGAAAGCATATGACAGAACACAAATGGGGTAATTCTACTTTTCTAAAGATTAAGATTTGTCAAATTTTGAAATGACAGCCACTGGTACTTAAAGAAATCTATTTATGGCTTATGCACTGCTTTAAGAAACTTCCAAAGATGAAGGAGAAACTGTTCCAGATTTCATACAGTTAATGTATTATACCAGAAAATGCCTATTTTTGATGTTTTTCATTGACACACACTGATATACATTATGCCATTTGAAAAAATGGCAGCTTTGTCTGCACTTAATAACTACAAGGCGTGGGTAAGAAAGAGCTAAAGCATAAAACCCTAAGGACAAGGCTTCATTGTGAGCATTAAATAATTATTACAATGCAAAATTAGTCAGAGTACTATCTCTGTTTTACTTCAAGCTATGTGAGGTCTGATCCAGAGCCGAATTTACTGTCAACTCTAGTTAGGATGGCATTTCATGTTGTATTTTTTGCTTATAATTAAAGGGGCAAAATCTTTTTTTTTTTTTTTTAAACCAATCAGTTTCATTTATTAAATCTGGTTTCTGATAATAATTAGTTTTAAGACTTTAAACTTGCCATAGTTTTATTTGTAAGTGTATCTGAATTTGTTTCTTCTTATATAAAAAGCTCTTTACCATAGCAAATTGACTATGCAGGGCAGAAACAGTGGAGTTTCTGTCTGTCTTCCCCCAAAAGTGACAAATAGATATTAGGAATTTTGAAATTAATAATTTTGAGAGGAAAATAATATTCTTTCAACTACCATTATAATTTTTACACAATAGTAGACACAATGTAGGGTCTTGCAGCTGGCACTATACTTTCAAATAATGCCCGTATTTAAATTCAGTCAGTTTCTATATTTGCCAAAAGAAACCTGGTACACAAACTCTCTTTGGTAGAGGAGCTGTGGAAATGATTCATAAAAAATGCTGCATTAAACTGAATGTTAGCATTAAGAAACCTGTTACATACCTATCTGATTATTATTTATATGGAGTAGCACCCTCTATTTCAAATCCAAGAGCAGAATCTCACTGTGCTACATAAAAAAATGAATAAATAGATGAATAAATACACTGCAGTGGCTCCAACTGGCAGGGCCAGCAGGGCTAATTGCCTCCTACTTCTGCCACATCTATAGAACAAAAACATCACACCCAAGAAACAAGGGAAAAAAATCCTGCCAGGGCCTGTCATGTGTGGCCCACCACCCAAAACCTATACTGAAGGGTCTTCTACTCCTGCAGCACAGGTCTTTTCTTTGAGGAGAGGAAACACTTTTTTTTTTCTGGAACGTACGCAGATCCAAACCGATGACAGCTGAAATATATGTCATTCTAATGGGTTCTGTCATAACTGGGCAAAACACAGCAATGTTAGAAAGCATTTATCAAAGATATGACAGGGCTTTCAAATTATGCTGCCTTTCAACTCACTGCTTAATAAAAATGTGTGAAGTGATAGAACACTTTACCTCGTCAGCATCACTAGCAGCAATAGACTTATTTTCTTTGGGAGCAGCTATTCAAAAGTAACTTGACTGAACTTCAGTCATAATTATAGAAACTACAGTTGAGGGATTTTAAGAAAAAACAACACCTGTGCAACAAAGTAATTATATAAACCTATTATCTTTAAAACAAACATTGAAGCTCTAATAAAGTTGCTTGCTTTCCTCTCCCAAGATGAGCAAAAATTCCCTTGTTCACGTCAGTCCTCTGCAGGTCCCATGAAATGGGAGTTTGGCCTGAACAAGGGCTGGAGCACAGGCTGTGACACCTCCACTGCACTGCTGCCATTTGAAAGACGATTCAGCTAAATAGATTTGGATGGTAAACTCTCGAGCTTTCTACTCTACTCGGTGTTTCTTACATGCTACCTTAATACAAATAAGAGTAAAGAATATATTACCATAAGTTTTCAAAAGCTTGCTATGAGCACCACCCCTTATGCCCTCGGAAGCCAAGAGAATTTTTTGAATTGATGTGAGTTGGGTCAGGAGGAGTTGGAGAAGCTCACATCCCACTGAAGACACTGACAAGTTTCCACTAATCTCAGCTACAAAACCAAGCCCCCATCTTGTGTCACCCTTCAAGCACACACCAAACATCACTCAGTTTTTACACATACACAAGAAAGCTCTTTCAAAGTCTGCCGATTTCACTGAAACCAGGAACTCACCAACAGTGTTTAATCTTGACAGACTGCAGTTCAGCAGAGTATTCAAGAACATGTCTAGCATTAGTTGCTTGGAAGTTTTCTGGCTGGCTTTTGGGATGTGAAGCATTCTCAGCTACAACCCTGTACGTAGCAGTTATTTGTAAAGCTCTGGTTACTGAGGTGGCACAGCAACTCACAGTGAGCACCTCTGACAGGCAGGTCATTTTTAGTTCTTGCCTGTTTATGGATTTAGAGGTCTAGATTTAAGCAATCAGTTTTGTATATTTTGCCTTTTGGGTCTGAATCTGGCTGTTATCACAAATATTCACTGTGACTTAACATGTTAAAAAATACAGGGCATAAAAAATCTTTTTATATCTTAGTTTTTATATATGAAGGACTCCACTGCTTACAAATACACTTAGGTTTCCTTACCTAGTAACTTTATGCATTATGGACATCTTTCCCTCTGTTTAGTACCAACCTAGAGTCAAGAAGCCTAACACCAAATTATTTCCATTGCTTAAGCTCCAAATGCTTTACATTTCTCTCATGGTCATTTCACTCCCTGTCTTCTACTTACAGCCCAGAAACAGAGCCAAAATCTGAATTCATCTTAGTTTCTGAAATCTCCTCCTCCGGTTCCCCATTTCTTTATTTCTACAATGGTTTTTTTCAGTTTGTTCCTATGTTCCACACCTGACAAAGCAGCCATTCCTGTTTAACCCACCCTGACTCCTTCTGTTAAAGCCCTGCCATCCAAACTCATCAAGCCTTTACCTTCACTGTTCCTCACTGGTTATAGGTGAGAGATGTGACCCATCAGCTGTGACAGGGCTTTCTGCAGGCACCTGTGTTACCTTGCTGCAGGAGGTGACCTCCCTCATGCCATGGGTATGCCAGGAAGCTGAAGAGGACAGCGTTGTTCTGAAGGGGCAAAATCTTCCCTTTAAACACCCTTTCAGAAAACCATCATGAAGCCTAAAATCCCATGGATGACCCAGAAATTCTGTGAAGCTGCCCATGCCATGAAGAACCTGGGTACTTAAACAGATATCAGTATTACACGTTTTAACTAGAGTGGTACTAAATGATATACAGTCTTGCTCTGTTTCTACACATAGGCTTGCATTTCCCTCTAAGTGAGGCACCAGTGCAGGAAACCCAGACACAAAAACTATGTCCCTCCCTGGGCTTTCATTTCTCCCCTCAGGTACCAGCACCTCCTGTCCTAGGCTCACCACACTCACAGACCTGGGGATTCACCTTCTGTCTCACTGCACTTCAGCCTCCACTACAGTCTTGGTATCTTAGATTATAAATCAAGAGGGCAATGCTGTAAAATAAACTCACCGGTCACATGCCTCTCCCTCGCTGATTTCTCCCAGAGCTCCTACTAAAACCCATTATGTTAAAACACACACAAAGTGGTCAGACGCATACAGACAAACATGCACGCACACCCCTATTTATTAGGCATAGTAGCTTTATCTTTTAAGTAGTATGTCAGAGCCTTGAACAGAATTTTTAACTCATATATTAAACAGTTATTCCTTTGCCAATAAATTAATTTGAGCCTCCATTTCCAAGAAGTTACTGATTTTGTATGGGTTCTCCAGGGGTATTCAGACTAAACCACACATGGCACAGGTGTTCAGCCCCAGCTGCGCGAAGGGACCTCCAGCAGAGCAGCAGCTACCCAGACAACAGGATCACCAGGCAAATTGTGCAGTGGGCTGGGTTTTCTCATGCATGCAGCATCCTCACTTCCACAACCCTAATTTGGAGGGAATGTCACTAAAAATAACCCATGACCTCAGTTCAACCTTCCAGGGCCACACAGTTTTGCCCATGAGTGGTCCTTTACTTATATTCAATATGTGAAATAAAATAACCACCCTGCCAGTTTTCAGTACAATGTGAAATCCTGGCTTGTGACATCCTAAAACAGAACAGTAAGAATATATGCAAAAAATCCTTGTCAGCGCTCTCCCAACTGCAGTGGCTATGGGCCAGATTTTTCATGATGCAATTTCCCAGAGGAGCTGGTTTTCAGGCCAGAATCTCACCTCATCTGTGCTGAAGAAACTCTAGTGGAGCTGCACAGGTGAATCTGGCTTTTTATGTGTAACCTGCTATCACATTTTTGTCCAGAGAATTTTGTTCTGTATTTTAGCATCATTCTTCTTAACAACCTGTAAGACAATTTTCTTCAAAGAAAGCTCTTATTAGGCTTTATATCTATGACCTTAGGTTATCTTTTATAGTTTAATCTACACAAGCTTAGAAATCAAGTTTTGCCTGTGGTAGCCAGCCCATCAATTCATTCGATTGTCCAGTACAACTTCCAATTCTCACAAGCAATTTGACAATTGCGAGTATTTTGCACTGCATGTTATGAAGTCTAGTGTTGCAAAAATAATGAGACCTGGAATTACACACAGCATTGCAAGTCTACTCATTCAGCCATGAATTTTCAGGTAACTCAGATGTTTCAATAACAGGCATACTATAGGCCAAGCTGTCATATTACTCTTATCACAAAAACGTCATGTGCCTGTCTCCTAGCTTGCACACATGCCGACTCTCAGACTCCCATTGAACCTTACCCAATTCACAGGATACATAAACAAAATACATTCTTTTTAATGGGTGGTTTCATAAATAGCATAGTCCTCCAGCCACTAAATAGTGCTCTCAAGTCATTTACCAAGGTTTGTCATCTATTAATAGGGGATAGATGAATCTTTCTTGATGGGAAAGTCAGAAGAAACCTGGGTCAGCTTGTCGCACTAGAGGCACAGAGCTGGACTCTGCTCCTGGTGACTTCTGTCAAGAGTTGATGAGGAGAGGGGTGTCCTGCCTTTCCCCTTCAGTCCCGCACAACAAAGGCCCCTTACTTGGCTACCCTGGAGTCAAATGCCAGTGCAGGCTGGAAAACTACCACCAGTGGCCACCCACTCCAACCCTTTGCTGGGGGTTAGGATGCTCCTCACCAGATCCTAAAGAGTGGACTGGCCACACCAGGTCTTGCACACATCTGCTGCTGAGAAAATAACTTCCCAAGGGCAAAGGTGGTCCACAAGGCGGGAGAGGGCAGCAATTGCAGGAATGGCTGGGGCATGAGTCATTGTGGCAGGGTAGCAAGTCCCCACTCCTGCCAGGAACTGGGGAGGAGGCAGCTCGCCCCAGCTGCCAGGACAGGGTGCCCAGGAGCTCCTGACAGCAATGATGCTGCAGCTGGAGGCATCATAAATAACATAAATCATAACAGATCATAACTCACATGATTTATGGAATGTGAAGAATTTTTGGAATGTCATGTGATTATATGAAATAATAAAATAAATCACAAATAAATATAAACAATTAAGAAGGTAGCCACCCAGCTCCAGCAGACCAGAGAGCGGTCTGGTCTGGCCTGGCCGCACCCACGCAGTGATGGCTGGCTGTCCCGCATCACCAGACACAATTTGTCTCCCACTTTCTCTTCCTTCACCTACTGGCTAAATCACTGCATGCCCCCGTGGGTGGGAGCAGAGACAGGCTGCCCATGCATAGCTCAGCGCCTGTCCTAGAAATGTGACTTCACAACTGTTTGCATGGCCCAAGTTTAGCAACCTGTAACAATATCTCAAATCCCCCTTACTGCTTTACTTCTTACTGCTTTTATTTCTGCAGTTAATCTGCAGCTTGGAGCCAGTGTACTCTGAAGCCTTCCAATATGCTATAGTACAGGGTTAACCTGCAGTATCTCCTTAAATTACATGGATGGTTTAATTCAAAGAAAAATGAGCAGGTACAGAAAAGCCAGCCTGAAAGCAGATTGTAAACACTGTGTTGCTTTTGGCAAGTTCAATTCACTTCTAATTTTGATCTGATATTTTTACAGATTTAATGAATCTGTTGGGTTGATACAATGCAGCTGGATAAGTGAGCAGTCAACTCTGTTGTTCGGGCTTTGTTTTCATGTTTCAAATTAAAAACAAAAAAACCCCAAGCAATTAATGGGAAACATTAAAATGTAAGAATGCAACAGCTTTTAAACATACGGGAGCTTTCATCTGAGCAAGAATTTTCCCTGGAAAAGATTGAGGTGAGCTCACAACTTTCAATCAAAGATCTATTTCCAAAAAACTTAGTTGAGTTTGGTTAACGTTATCACATAATAGGTGGATTTACACAACTTTAGAGACTGGCTTTACTAGAATGAATTATTGATGTCTTACTTTCATAAGTGAATGACTTGCAACAACCAGCATACAGTACATTTCACCACTTCAAGCTCTGCAGACTTAATGCAGCTCTGGGAAAGCGAGCTGAATTCTTTCTCTGAATTGCACATCAATGAAAACAAGACTGTAAAGAATACAGTTACTTTGGAAATGGATCAGTCTTAAAAATGTTAAAAACAGTTTCTGTACCTGAACCCCATCGATAATTTATGTGGCCTTATAACTGTTTTTCCTGTTTCCATAAGTTTTTCTCTTCCCTGCTAATTGACAGAAGCTGAACATCTATTTCAGTGGAGCTCTGCCAGTTTATACAAGCTGAGGATGTGGCCCATATTTTTAAAAAGGGAGGTCCTTTCCACTGTTTTGCCATCTGCCAAGCTCTACTTTAAGCTAATTAAATAACATCAAGTTCTAGCAGGCGTTTTCAGGCCATTAGAGTTTTCCATTTCTGGACCACTAAAGGTACCTAGCAAGTCTAAGCCATAGATTCAAAGGTGCTGACAATGCTAAATGCCTTTTTAAAAGTCAGAAAATATCCTGAGAGTTTGGACACTCTGTGGTTTCCATCCAAAGTGAGTCTGTGTAAGATCTGTGAATGTGAGCAAACAATCTTACACGCTCAGAGTTACTGGGGGATTGCCTTCAAGTGTCTTGTGGTTTCAACTGCGTCGGTTGCTAAGTCGGACAGGAATGGACAAACCTGTGCAATGCCCCCTGGTAGACCGAAGGGTGCAGACAGCTTGCTCCTGATAGACAGCGAGGCTATTTACCACGTTGATTTGATCCCCCCTTCAGCAGCCCTCGTACTACCAACCTTGCCTACCCCTGGGTCCAGCGCCTCCATGAGTTGTCTGACCCACCGCCTCCACCCGCCCCCAGCCCCCGGCTTCCTCACAGCACCCTGTGGCCAAAGCGCTGGCCGTGGAGGTGTGCAGCAGCAACTGCCCTCTGGGGAAAAGAAAAGAATCTTATTTACCTTCTACTCTACAGCTACGAATGTAACAAACACCGAATGTCTGAGAGATACCTAAATGAAGTTAACTCCATGTAACCATGGATTTCCTATCATTTGTAGCATTTTCTTTCCCTCTCTGCTATTCATATGATAAACCCACTTATGCTACTGGTCTTAAAACAGACTGTAAACAGCCAGAGCAGAGATTGTCTCATCTTGTGTGCACAAGATCTACTACAATGGAGCCTTTATCCTGCCTGCAGACTGTCAGCACTGCTATAATTCAAATACTACTAATAATGATAGCGAATGTGGAATAGTATGAACGAGACATTAACATGAACAGAGAATAACTCTCTATCAACCAGAAGCTCTGTAGGAATAATGGAGTACACCAGCAATACTGGCAGAGTTTGCACGCATCCTGCTTTTTATCCTGAAAGAGCCCAAAACACCTTCTTCAAATCTATGGAAAGACTGTTTCAAACCCATCATAGTGAATGAAGCCTTTTTATCAAGATGCAGCAGCCCCACATGCCATTTGGGGCTAAAAAGGAGAATGACCTTTGCCAGCTGAAGCTGTAACTGGAAAAGGGAAGGGAGGCCACTGCGTACTGGCATGACTGAACGACAAGCTCTGTCTTCTGGTCTGCCTAGGATAAAATGAGAGTTACCCCCGTCTAAATCAGCCTCTCATCCAACAAACCAAGCATTAAAAAGCAAAATACCCAGAAACCAGGAAAACGGTACTTCTCACATAGCCTCTCATGCCAGGAGCATCCTGGTTTCAGGACACAGACAGACATAAATGTCAGATTAAGACACCATTAAGATTTCACTGTCATTTCAATGACACACACCTTCAAGTAAGCCTCTATAGAGGTGTGTGCATATGTGGACACACCTCTGTATAAAGTTCAAACGCAATTTAAGTACGTCATCCTACACTGCCAAAGTCATATTAGTACAAATCCATGCCTATTGTAACTGAGTCATAAGTACATGGCAGATATTTTAACACCACTTTAATGGCTAATATAAATAAGCCTAAATCTCCAGCATACTTTGATTTATATGACCACAATAGCTCTTCTCCTTCCCTTCCTCATTAATTTATCATATGGAACCAACAGCCACAGATTTCCCTTGAAATGATGTTAACGTAAAGGAAAATGAATAGGACTACAACGTTCAATACAGCTGACCAGTGTACAGTGACATCCTCTTAATGAACAAGTTGAAGCTGCCTGAAATGGCCCGGGTTTGGAGGGAGGCAAGTTTCCTCACAGACCTGGATGAAGGTCTGTGCCTGCAAGGCTCATAGGCTTGAGACTGTGTAACAGGCAAGGGAACACTGTGTAGAGTAGGCTGCAAGACACTGTAAAATGGCCCAGAAGTAAAGCAGTATTTCAAAATGCACAGTATTCCTGGCAAGTCACATGCTTTAAAACTGGATGTAAATCATTGCAAACTTCAACTTTTGTTTCCACAGAACTTTTAAAATGTTTTTGCTTTCACACACAGGGCTCTGTTCAGCATCTTGCTGCCATGGTGTTTTTCTATCTTGACAATTCACTTCCGTGAGCAGGCATGCAGCCAACTCAAATGAGACTCAACGCAGTGAAAAGCCCTTCAGGTAAACAGTGTGATAAGCTAAACTGCAAAAACGAGACAATGTTTTTGGACTATGAGGCAGTTGCTATGGAGACGGTTGCTAATTAACTGCATTCAGCCAAGAGAACAAAGGGTTTAAGGGCAGACAGGACTCTGTATCTTAGAGTGAGCAATGCATAACGTCTTATGCAATCTGCACATCTATCATATCTGGAATACCTGAGCCTTTGCTTAGGTTGCAAAATACCTCAAGAAATGACAACGAAGTGGTTTATTCCTTTAAATTTGAACTAATTTTTAGGTAATTAATAATCTATCAGTATTTTAAAAACAAACAAAATCCATACTTAGAAGTCACAGGTATCATGAATCAATGCATCAAGTCAGGACTGTATTAAACACTGAAATGATTTATGTTCATTCAGAGTTTCTGCTTTCACAATGTTTTGGGTTTGCGTGGCAAGGTTTTGGTAGTGGTGGTGGGGGCCTACAGGGGTGGTTTCTGTGAGAAGCTGCTAGAAGCTTCCCCCATGTCCAACAGAGCCAACACCAGCCAGCTCCAAGATGGACCCACCACTGGCCAAGGCCGAGCCCATCAGCGATGGTGGTAGTGCCTCTGGGATAATGTATTGAAGAAAGGGGGAAAGACCTGCTGCACAACAGCAATTGCAGCTGGGAGAGAGGAGTGAGAATATGTGAGAGCAACAACTCTGCAGCCACCAAGGTGAGTGAGGCAGGAGGAGGAGGAGGTGCTCCAGGGCCGGAGCAGAGATTCCCCTGCAGCCCCTGGTGCAGCCCCTGGTGAGGCAGCTGTGCCCTGCACCCAGGGAGGCCCACGGGGGAGCAGAGACCCACCTGCAGCCCGGGGGGGACCCCACGCCAGAGCAGGGGGATGTGCCCGAAGGAGGCAGTGACCCTGTGGGAAGCCCACGCTGAGCAGGCTCCTGGCAGGAGCTGTGGCCCCATGGAGAGAGGAGCCCACGCTGGAGCAGGTTCTTGGCGGGACTTGTGACCCCACGGGGGACCCACGCTGGAGCAGCCTGTGCCTGAAAGGCTGCACCGGTGGGAGGGACCCACGCTGGAGCAGTTCAGGAAGATCTGCAGCCTGTGGGAAGGACCCACATTGGAGAAGTTTGTGGAGGACTGTCTCCTGTGGGAGGGACCCACGCTGGAGCAGGGGACGAGTGTCAGGAGTCCTGCCCTGAGGAGGAAGGAGCAACAGAAACAACGGGTGATGAACTGACCGCAACCTCCATTCCTGCCCCGCTGCACTGCTGGAGGAGAAGAGGTAGAGAAAATCAGGGGTAAAGTTAAGCCCAGAAAGAAGGGAGGGGTGGGGGAAAGGTGTTTTAAGATTTAGTTTTATTTCTCATGATCCTACTCTGACTTGATTGGTAATAAACTAAACTAATTTCCCCAAGTCAAGTCTGTTTTGCCTGTGCTGGTAATTGGTGACTGATCTCTCCCTGTCCTTATCTTGACCCATGAGCCTTTTGTTATATTTTCTCTTCCGTGTCCAGTTGAGGAGGGTATTGCTAGAACAGCTTTGGTGGGCACCTGGAATCCAGCCAGGGTCAACCCACCACACACAGCTAATAAAAATGCCATTGAAAAATCACCTTATACTCTCTTGCATCTTAAAAATTATTAGCTTACAATTCTTGGAAATCTTAGAACAATTAATTCTTCAATTCCTTCCTAACCAACGTTCTTACAAACATACCTTGGACCTAAATACTGTATTTACATTAAAATGGTTATTCTGAACAGACATCAAAATACATTCCTTTTAAAGGGCTTATATTTCCAGATAGCTCTGTATTATGATTCTTTACTATTTCTACAATGCACTGTAGGCCTACAATACTCTAGAAAAAACATAAACTTGTCAGAAGTGACATAAATCCCAGGGCAGCATAGTTCCAGCCAATGGAGTCCCCATGTGTTACTGGGGAAACTGCCCACGTGCACAGCAGCCCCCTGCAAACCCAAGGGCCAGGGCATTCACCGAGACCTGATGAGCCTCACCAGTGAGCGAGAGCTGCACGGGCTGTGCTCAGGCCAGACCATGCACCTCTGTACACTATATGGGCAGATTCTAACTCACTTTTCAGATGAAGACTTTAAAAGTGGACCTCTTTTCCTAAGTGAAAGCTGAGAAAAGCAGTAAAGAGCCAGTTGCTTATTAGAAAGCCCCTTGCATTAGGATGAAAAGCCAATGGATGAAATACATCTGTGCTAACACAAGATTTCTTTAGGTCTGGTTAAATAAGGCAACGTTTTTCCTTTTTAAGTCATTAAATACATGATTTAAATAAAAACAAAACAGGGAGTATTTTTTAAAATTATTTAGATATTGTTAGGATTTAAAGGGTCACAATCAACATTGAAGTTAAGTCCTTACTAAGGGGAATGGGATGAGTTCACGCCTCATCTGAGGGTATTACTTCAGCAAAGCTTGCTGCACACTGAACAAGCAGTACATTAATTTACTACATGAAGGCCTAAGGTCAGAGGTTTTTTTGACATTTTAAATTATGAGGCATCTGCAAACAGATCCTAAATCTGAATTGCACATGGATTTTCCACACCAGCCAATTCAGATTGCCCCTAGACATCCCCTCCAGCATTAATCACTCACCCACACTACTGTAGTTCATATTTCTTTTACAGAAACAGAGGTCTGCAAGATTCTTAAACTCTTGCCTAGAAAATAGAAATTATTACTTATGTGGCAAACTAAGTTTTAAACATAAGGGACCCAATTCTGCCTTCACTTACACTGCCATAAATCTCTAACAACTCCATTAGATTTATAACAGTGTAACTGAGGAGGAAATTGAACCCAAGATATTTTCTAAATCGGTAATTAAATAGCAGAATTTTAGCTTGGCACAGAGTAAAGACCTCTTAGATTACGTCTTTGGATAAGGCTACATACTTTTTTGTTCCTTGAATAATGATGTTATGAACAAATTAAATCATCTTATTTTCACCAGCCTCTATATTACTGTGTACATCATCTCATGGAGCATCAACATGGGGCTAAATATTGCCTCATTTTCCCATCCACTTTCTCTCTCTTGTCCATATAAATGGACAAAAGACTCTTTATAGCTGTCCATTATTTGTACATGGTATACAGCACCTCAAGGACCTTTTCTTGTTTGGTTTCAAAGAACTACTATATTAAACAAATGTCTAATAATAATAAAATGGCATTTAGCCAACTCCCTTATTAGAGGTGTGCAAGGCATCCTGCGGTCACATTATGCAGAGACTGTACTTTTTGGAAGATGCAGCCTGCTCTCCCAGCGCACAGGATGTGGTGCAGGAAACCTGGTTTTGACACAGTAGCCCTAAGCTCCCCAAGGGTCACTGGATAAACTGTGAAAGGGGCCTCTTCAGCATTAAAACATAGATACACTGGGGGTAAGAGGACTCAATTCCCAGCTCTGCTATAAAACTCTTGATGACATCAGACAAGTTATTTAATCTCTCTAGACTTCTTTTCTTCATCGGGGTAAAGGCAGCTAGTAAAACATCCTCTCTTGTAATTTTAATAGAAGTGGGTTTTCTCATGGCTATTTTACCTCATTTTTAGCTTTTCTCAGTATTTCCAGTTCTAATGCATCTTTCCTATTATTTCCCACTTTTCTAACCTCCTATGCCAGAGTCCACGCTGTCTCCACCAGCTCTGTACATGTCACACTTGCAGAGGTCAGTGGAAGTCAGAAACTTAGGACAACTGCTACCAAATGGGGGCTGAGAGAGATCAATAGCCTCTGGGGTGGCCAGGCCAGGCCAAAGGGTTTTCTGAACTGTCCCACCTCCTAAGGACACTCCTCTGGCAACCCAGCTATACAGCTCCAATAGCCTTCTTTCACAGCCTCACAGGATGGAAAATTCTGCAGGTGGCTCCTCCGTACGCTATCCCTTACAATAATTCTCCTCAGCACTTTCACAGCCTCTGGTGATTAGACTTCCTATAGCTAAAAATACACCAAGTAGTCTAAGTATGTAACAGACAATATGTGCCTGCATAACTCACCTATCTAAATATATGGCTCCATACCTATCTAATAACTACAAATATGAATCATAATATTTCTTTGCAGATAGCTCTCACAGTAGGTTGCATTCAGTCACCAAAGCAAAGAAGGAAGGTCCCAGTCAAGAGGTGGCCAATTCATTGTGAGTAGACCTCGTTGTTGAGATCTCTTACATACATTTTAATTGGCTGGAAGGGAACACATTATATGCACACACACACATATATTTGCACATATATGTGTGTGCATATAGGTACGTAGCTATTAATAAGCACTTATTTCACCACTAATTGTACTAAAAGGTTTATTGCTGGTAGTCTATCCAAGGAAGAACTAAACAAATTAAAATGCAATTCTTGTTCAAAGACTTAAATGCTGAAGTTACCAGATCACATGAAGGTACCTGTTAAAATGATTCAAAGACTACTTTCACTATGGAAAATTATTTTACTACTTATCTACAGTTGTCAACTATACCTATAAACAACAGTAAACCTGTTGTCTCCGACCACCTGGAATTGGAACTGTTTGGGTTAACATTTTATTTTTCTCAATGTCTAAGACAGTAGTGTTACCTGTTAGTTTAGGAGTAAAACTGATGCTGAATCCAAGTGGCTGAAGATGCTTTCTTCATCTGCGTTCCCTACTCACTTGCCTTGCTAGCATGACATAAAAGACAGTGATTTCTATTTAAGTAATCCTTTTCTTTTCCAAGCTAACCAAACACCAGTTGATGTTAAGGTCTAAGTAAGCAAAAGTGAAGCAGCTTCAGGCAAATAAGCTTGAAATGTTTTAGCTGAGCTGCAATGATTAGGCATGCTGAAAAACCATTTCTTTCCTTATCTGTAAATGTAGTATAATCTACCTCACCTACTTCCACACAGATTACCGGAATATGCTTTCTAACACCCCCAGGCACATATTCTGTGCTGCTGTCCCCAAAACTATTAGACATCAAGCCTGATACTGTTGCCTACAGACAAACCAAGATTCAGCCCAAGCCAGATCCATCGCTTCCTGTTAGGTCCTCTGTCTATCCCCTCCAAAGAGGGCAATCAAACAAGGAATTGGGTTGATAATCTGATCTTTTTTGATGGCTCATACACATGGTAACCTCTGGCAATCTTACTGCTCCCTTACAAAGGCAGGCCAGATTTTGTGCTAACTTCAGTTCTGTGCCAAGTTCCTAAATTCTATCAGATTGTATGGGTGCAAGACAGCCTGATCTCTGGATTTCTCTTTTGTTTTTTGCTTTTCTTTCTTTTTTAAACAAGACAGAAAGGATATCTCAGTAAAAGCTTGAAATCTGCCTACATCCAGGAAAATGCTCAGTAGGCTTGACCTAGTTGGAGATGGCTGTTGTAGGAAGGCTGTAATTAAGCAGTTGCAATAGTGACACTGACTTTGCTCACCAGAGAATGCGCGTGTTGACCACAGTTTCTATTAACAGTGCTTATTTGAGTCCTCTGTAGGTAAAATTGTAATAGTGTTTGACTGGCATCCCGGCAACTCCCATGGTGTGCAATGCTTTCTCAGGGTTTCAATTTCCTTGTGAATTTGGGATGCATTGTTGACCCTTTTACAATAGGTCTAACAAGCCATGCTACTTCCATATGTTTAAAAGAGCATTCATGAGATGGAGGTAGCACATTTATGTTCATCTCTCTCCTCCTTCCCCAATTTGTATTATTTTTGCTTACAAAAACATGTCCTTTAATCATCCAATGTAAAAATTTTAGTATGACTAGAACAAAACCAGAAAAGCTTCAGAGGAGCCTTTTTCTATTAGCTAAACCATTACTTTGAATGAAAGTCTGTAAACTGTTAATCCATTAGTGTTCAATTCCTTAAACTATATGGTCAGGCTAAAATCATCTGGAAGCCCAGACTCTGAAGTGTTTCTCTCTGATGCTCCAGACCAAATGTCCCACATTAAATTGTTTGTAGGATAGGAAAATATTCATACAATGGTATGACTACTACTTCTCAAGGGCATTACAAAAAAAAAATCCTGCATGCATCTGTGAGGAAATCCCTGTAAGACACAGTTAAGATACATATTAATTTTGAATAGCATGGCCCTCGGGGAATTGTGTAAGACTCATGTCACAACCACTGCAGCATTTACTCTCCAACAGTTAGCTCGGGCTCACTCCTGTGAGGTGTGGGGGGGAAATAAGCCTACTTCTCAGGAGACTGCATGTCCCCAGAAAACCAAAGATGCTGTAAAAAGTTCTTTGTGCTGCCACTGCTCTTTGTTCCCTGTAGTGTTATTTGTGATCACACCCACACTGAGCAAATCCACTAGGGGAGAGGGAGAACATTAGGATGAAGTTTCCCTCCCAATGTGGTTCAGATGCCTGGCTTTCACCACTCATCTCACTGGCCCCAGCACGGCCTGGCTTGAAGAGCCAGCTAGGAGTGTCCAATTCCAGCAGCTCTTGGATGCTGGTGAGAGCCATGGTGATGGTGCTGACTGTGGTGGTGCTGCTGGTGGTTAAGGGGTCAATTTTTGGTCAATTTTTTTCTGTCACTGGTCATGTAAGATGCTCTCTGAGCTGTCCGAGTCTCTCTCTTTATAAAAACAACAGTTTCTATGTTTACTTACCTCTTCTGCTTCCATAAGGATGCCCAGAACAGGGGTGTCTAACATGAATATAACTCACCTTCCACATCGCCGCATAAGCACTTTACTGGGGATGTGGGTCAGTGGGCTGCTGCTATGATTGTGTGAGATAATTCAACTGGTGTTTGAAGTGGGTAAGAAAGGAGACACTTCTACCATAATCTCATACTGGTCTCACAAAGAGGAATCCAAACCTGACAGGCCATCATAACCCCCAAGAGCATATGGGCCTTACTTGTCTAACTCAAGTTGTCCCCAGGTTGTCTGAACCAGAAGGTGTTCACCCTAACATGCTTCTAGGAGGGATACAAGTTCTGCAAGGAATTAGGTCAAATAAATAAGTACATTTTCTTTTATGCTATCTACATGCAGGATTTTCAATTATCTTGATCTCTCGGTCAACCTACTAACACACTACATCAGTCTGATCAAGGCTGTTTTAACTACCTCCTCATGCGACAACGCTATTTCTTAAGGCTGCAAAACTATGCTTTCTGCAATTACAGGATCACAAGTTCATCTTGTGAAATCAGTGCTGGAAGAAAAATGAGCTAATATAAATCATACTAGACAATCACCTAAACGTATCCTGGATGTTCCAGTGAGGTTGCATCACTTCAGTGCTCTCATGCTAACATGCGTCATTTCTAAACAAGGGGAACAATGTCATAAAGGAAAAACATCCTCTTACTCTGTTTAGTATAGCCATTTGAATAGGATTGGCCATTAAATGACTCTTAAAGTGGTCAAATGTCTGATCTGAACCCATCCTTGAAGCTTCCACTTAGTTCCAGGCAAGAACTAACGTTGCTAGTAACTCGTCTATACAAGGGTAAACACTGGAAGATGTGGGCAGCAGCCATACAGTTTACTTGACATTGTTTCCCACAAACAGGCTATAAACAACTTTCTGTGAGTTGTTCTTCATATGGATGACTGAAGAGAACATATTTAGTAGAGAGAGGATGAAAACCAAAGTGCTAAAAAGCACTTCCAAAGGATGCCCTCCTCTTTTTGATGCACAATTTTTCAGTAAAACTTTCTAGTATGACTTCCCATTTCCTTTAGAATACATCATTCTCCTGATCCAACACAGTCAAATGGAGCACTTGATCACTGTGCCATGTATGACCTTACACAAACATTACTCACAGTTTCAGATGTGGTGCTTCCCACTGCCTGCTCCCCAGGTAGCAGATGATACCCTTATCATGCACAACTCTTACAGTCCCATTTAGATTTTCTCTTGAGGATGACAGTTTATGGCAGAGGAAAAAAACCTGAAGATTCTCTGTCTCGTTAAGACTCCACCACTTTATCCCAAACCATTGACAATTTACTCTTGAAAGCCCAAAAAGAAAGATTAAACCCTGTTCCTCCATATTTCAGAAATCCTCAACGAGTAAGCCCCATACCATTGATTTCTAATGCGAGCAGGGCCTATTGCTCAGCTCACAAAACCAGATTTCCTTCTTGGAAGCGCAGCATGGTGATGTTGCAAGAACATCACCAGATTGCAAAAACATTTATAGGCAGATTTGTTCATAAACTGAGTAATTTAAGTAGTAACTTTTCAGACAGACGCTGTATCTTTGGGACCTTTGTTTTCTTCACTTTTAACTGATTGCTCAGCACACCCTTGCAGGCTGCCCTCATGCATGCACTGTGTGCCATGATGTAATACAGTGAGCAATCACAGGATTGCAAGAATGTTTCTAGACAGATTTGTTTACAATCTAAGAAACCCAAATAGTAACTTTCATAATAGCAGTCCTATCTCTAGTGCATTTTGTGTATGTTGCTGTGAGACCAAAAAGAAAAAATAAAAAAAATACAAGAGTGTATCTTTGTACAATGATTGCAATAACAGATGAATAAACATGCAACCTGATACTTCACATCTGGTATTTCATCACTCCAAATACCTTATTCGCATTCAAATATATTTAATACTTGTGGAAACTTTATAAGGTAGTCATGTCTTTATAGAAGCAGTAACTTGCATGGAACTTTTAAAATTAAAAGCAATAGTAAAAATAATTTGTAACATGTTCTTGTACTCTTCATAAAGCTAGTTACCTTGCAGTTTCCTAATACAAACCCAGAAAGACACCTAATAATAGCAGTTACCTACCGAATCACACAAGCTTACAGAATAGGATTTCTTTTGTCGATATATTAGTTCGAAGTTCAATCTTAATATTCAATTTATACAAGGTGCTTTGGAAATGAAGACTATTATTACTCATCGTGCAAAAATCCTATCATCCGAGCAGAAATTTTTATGAAAGTATCATTTTCCCTTTACTGTTGTGGTAATGCAGGCCAGGAGATTTTATGCATGACCTAATAAACATATACAACAGTTTTGAAAGGCTGCTATGCACCTTCTCACGTTAATTAGTACTCATTCTTCTCTGTAAAACAACTAAACATGCTACAAAACTTCCTTTTTAAACAATCATGAATACACTCTTAAGTAGTTCTGTTGCAGAGATGCAAATCATGATGACTAATTTAATTCATAATTGAAGACCTGTTTACAGGTCTCAAAAATTAAGATCAAACTATTTTCTTGTCTTAAAGGCAAAAGCCACCTTTGCTACCTTGAGGCTAAATTAGCAATGCTGATAGTAACATGACTGAAGGCATCATTACAATTGCTAGCAACTTATGTTACTTTGGCATTGTCCCTAGAGCTGCACTAAAGCTACATCTTGCTATAGCTAAATTAAAAAAAAAAAAAAAAAAAAAAAAAGATTACAACACGCACACAGGGCCAAATCCATTCCCGTGGTAACTCCAGTGACTTCAGTGTTACACCAGGGATAAAAGTAGGGCTGCATTTCACAGCAGCTTTCATTCTTGTAATCTTTTCCAAAACACTCTCCCAGGAGCAAAGACAAGCACAGGCAAATATCCTGCCAATAAGTGAGTTCACAGGAATTGCTACAAGTAACTAAACTGTCAGCGGTAAAAGACCAACAATTGGAACAAAGTACAAATACAGGACAGCCAATGCCCTCTAATGGGCTAGAGTTTTACTATGTGCTGGATAAACACGGACACAGAAATTCACAGGAATTGATCTCCGAGAGGGGATGCAAATTATAGGGTGTCCCGCTTCGTATTAGTGGATGATATTTATGTTTTATCAATACTTCTTTTGAAATTGTACAGATAAAAAAAATTCTTACCAATACCTTGCAAGACAAATGAAAATGGGTCTAAGAGTCAAGCCTTTCCTCCATGGGCTATGTTCAACTGCTTCTACAAAGAGTGTAAGCATCAATTTATAGATCTGTTCCTCTATCCTCCTTCAAGCTTCTGTATTTATTCCCTCACCTTTTCTTTTTTTTTTTTTTATTTACTACTAGTCAATACTTACTAGGAGCAAAACCAACACAACCACACAAGCAGATGCACAGAGGAAAGGGGAAAAGGAGTGACAGACAGTGCTCTCCCGCAGAAATCTTATCACCAGTCCCTTGGCCTTACAGCGCACTCCCTTTCTCTCAAGAATTTCCTGGAATCTGCTCCTCTGAACCAAAAAAAAAAAAGTCTCTTTGCTTCCTACCCAGTCATTTCCTATAGATTTAAAAACAAGAGTTTCGTTAAGTTTTTGTTTTGTTTTCTGAGGATTTCTTCAAGGAGCCATAACTCTGTACTGGTGGCAGGGTCAGCAGCAGCCTGAAATGCTCCTGATCTCCTACAGGTCTTTGGAAGGACTTTGTCCTTACAGCCTGAAGATGCCCCAGGGCCAAAAAAAAAAGTCAAGACACCCCCTTCCCCCTCCCCAGCCACGGGGCCCTGCGACCCTTTTCTGTGGGGGTAGGATTGAAATTCTTTTGTTCTCGTCCTCCTCTAGTGCTGTAAGTTACTTTTTTGGGAAGGCAAAGAGAGAGGAAAACGCCCTCCCCCCTTCCCTTCCCTCCTTCGTCCAAGATCACAGCTGTAGAGGAACAGCTGAAGCGGTTCAGGCTGCCCAGAGAGGTCACAGATGTCCCTCGGTACCACTGAGGCGGCTCTGCCAGCGTGAGCCCGCCGCTGCTGCCCAGGCAGCCCCACAGGCAGGCGCCCCTCGGCCACCCACCCCGCATGCACCCCAGATTTCCAGCCCCCCAGTCCTGTTCGAGCAATCCTCCAGGTCCTCCCAAGTCAACCAACCGGAAGCCTCTACACAGCCCTCCTGGAAACGCCGCTCTTGACGATTTTAGACCACCACAAAGAGCAGTGAAGAAGCTCTGGCGTCTGCTTACACGAATGTTGCAAAGCTCTCATTAAATCAAAGGCAGAGACTTAAAATATTTCTTCAAGCAAAATCTCTGCTCTTCTCGAAGTCTCTCTCCAAAGATAAAAAACTACAATTGCTTAACTTAATCCACACAGAGTGATTATTATATTGGCCTCTGTAAAGATTATATTTGTTCTAGTGCCTATATCTAAAGGTAATTTCAGTTAGAAAATGAAATGGTGCTCTCTTGACCTTTTGTCTTACATGGTTCATGAATTACTGACACATTACAATATTCCCCAACACTATGGAAGCTTAGAGATATTGCAATCTCTCTCTTGTAAGTGAAATAAACTTGGTATGCCACTAAAAGGCATTAAATTATTTTCATTATGCCACACAGAATCTAAAACACTTACACTGTTTTGATTTCAAAATCCTTGGAGAACAATTATGCTCTCAGGGCCATAAGACTCTATTAGAAAGTCCTCAGAAACCTAGCATGGTTTCAATAAATCCTCAAACACTACAAAGCAGTTACTCAGCTTGAAGAATGAAAACATGAGTTCATCCACTGCAAAGTCACAATGTAAATTCTGCTCATACGGTACCCTGCACTTCCTAACACAGTTTTTTCTTCCCAATCAGAGCAACGCTTCAAGTCAAGTTTTCAGCATCAAACATGCATACCTCCCCTTTTGATTGAAAATAAACAATTTTTGATTTAGGGTGAGTGCAAATATGATATGTGCGTATATGCTTATGGTATGACTAGCTAGCAGTATTAATCAGTAATTAGATATATAGATGCATAAATAGTTTTATACATATATAATTAAACAACTGTTAACATTCAGGATTGGGGAACCATTAAATTAAAACAGTGATTGTCAAAATGAATGGATAAATATGTTAACTTCCTTAATTTATATAATGGCACAAAGAATGCTTCAAAACACCAAAAATCAGATTTCAGGGGTGATTAGTTGTAGGGATCCCGATTTTAAAAAAATGCAGCCCCCCCGCCATTTTGCCTGATGAGGCTGTTCAAGCCTAAGTAGAGCTTTTGAGCATAAATACACAATAAGCTTGTTTGTATGTACATGCTTACGTCCTCCTAGAAAGAGCACAACCTTCTAATTAAGCAAATCATCTCCCCTTTCCAAAAGAAAATAACACCACTGAAACGCAATCAAAACAGGCAGAAACGGGCAAAGAGGACAAGAGAAATTATATTTCCCCGCGCAGGGAGAGAAGTGGAGGGGGGAAAGAGAGAGGGGGGGAAAAAAAAAAAGCAAACACCCAGGCAGGAAACCGGGGCCCGGCAACTTTCTGCCAAGGGCAGCTGAGATGCTTCTTCCCGACTCTCTTTTCCCAGACGCGGCGTTTCGCGTGGCCGCCGGGGTCACATGGCAGCTGCGGGGGGAGGCGGGGCCCGGGGGGGCCGCCGGCAGCAACAGTGTCCCCGTTTCCATGACCTCGGGGGGGCGCGGGGGCACAGCTGGTGGCAGCTGCAGCACCATCTGCTCGGGCCCTGGGCCGGGCCGGGCCGCCCCCCCGCACAGCCCGGCCAGGTAGCGGCGAGGGCCGCGCCGCCCCCCCGGCCTCGCCCCCCGGTCTCCCGCGGGCCCCGCAGCCAGAGCCAGGGCTCCGGAGTTTGCAAAACGGGAAAGAAGTAAAGGGCCGGAGCGAGAGAGCTCGGGCGAGCCGGCCGAGAGCTAGAGAGCCCCGGATGGTGCGGGGGGGGATCAGTACCCCTCCGCGGAGCGTGTATTTATGGAATGCTGTCAGCGTGTCACCTGATTTATAGCATTTGCAAGGAGGGAAGGGGGAAGGGAAAAGAAAGAAAAAAAAAAGAAGAAGAAAAGAATGGCACAAAAGCACACCCAACTTGCCTCTTTCAACAAGAGACTTCTGAATGCAACAAGAACTTTATCACTTTGCAATTTAATATTGTATATTGGGCCACGTGATCATGTAGACTGTATTTCCCATTTTCCTCTCTTCACAATTTATTGAAAAATAAAGAAAAATCCTCACTTTTTTTTATGCTCAAGAAGTGACACATTTAAAAGCTTCTTTTAAACATACCCATTCAGCCACAGCATAGCATTCATTAAAGACACAATTCTGCATCAATATTGCTTCCCAGTGCCAGTGGTGAAGGGACTGTCCTGGACAGTCCTGAGCAACACATCAGCCCAGCTGAGCACCGTCAACATCATGGATTTTTTCAAGATTTACTCCAAAAGTACCAAAATCAGAGCCGGGGACTTTGTGTAAAAGCAAGCTGGGCTTTACAGTTCTCACTGGGATAATTATTTCCAAAGGCTAAATGTGTACCACTTACCATACATTTTGCCTTCATCTGATAAGATGATTTTCCTCCTCCCACATGGTGGATAGATAGCTAGAGCCTCCTGAAAGCTCTGTTCAATGTCAGGGCTCCAGACACCTTCTGCATCATTGTCAATAGGTTTATCTGCAGAATCACTCATTCTTTCAATATCTTCGGCAGGACTCTCGCTGCCGCTCCAGCTGCTGGGCTCAATGGTGATGGCTGGGGTCTCCAAGCCTAAGCCTGGAGTCTTAAAGGAAATAAACCTACAAAACAAACAAACAAACAACCCCAAAGGCATTAAAGACATGGAACTTCAGGCAAATATTTCTGTCTACTTCTGATACTAAATTAGCAGCAGCTGAGCAATAATGGCAATAACACGAGCATGGGAAGCACCCAGGAAAAGTAAAAAAATTAATAACCATTCTACCTCAAATCAGCAGAGGTGGAACAATAAGGTTGTCAGAAAAGGAACTCTTTATCACATTTGCTGTGTGTGATTACATGAAGGCATAGAGCATCAGGTTATTTTTCACAGATGGCCAAAGTGGGTCTTAATACTGGGGAAAACTGCAGCACATGACACATTTCATTTGGCTGAAGACTGGCACCCTTAAAATAACAAGCCAGATCCTCAGGCAGGGGTAAATCAGCATACTTCCACTGGCTGGGAGGGAAGCACACCAATTTATGCCACAGCAATCACCAGAGCCTAAAACCACTTAAACCTAAAAACAAAAGCAAAAACTATTGTTCACATTCATCCGGATGTCAGTGGAGTAAATGGAATTACACTAGTGATGACACAGCTCAATGTGATTAACTGGAAAAGGCTGTAATTTTCAGATCTTACCCAAATAAATAATACAATCAGAATCTGAGCTACATACAAACGGAAATCTTTAAAATGATAACACCAGAGAAAGGAATTCCAAGGAAAGATGAATGCTTTCCCTGTTTTAAAAGGCCTCTGTCACAGAACCACAGCAGAACAAAAATTACAAGCTTCAAGTTGCTGAATCAATTTAATAAGAAATAATTTAATATAGCTGCACCTGCTCACACCACCAGAGCTGCAGATCTGTCAGTGTTCCTTTTATATTTTTTGAGAGAAATACAACTCTGCTATAAAGACTTGCTCCAGGCAAAAAAGCTGCTATACCAGACCAAATTCACCTCTGGTGTAATTCTTCGGAAAGTCAGTGAAATAACACCAGGAACAGATTTGGCTCAACATGTCTAGGCACAATGCAGTTTTATTTTGAAAAACGAAGAAGTTTGGTGACTCTAACTGATCTAAATGGATGGGAGTGTTCAAACATGCATGCATGAACTGCACACGCACTTAAAAATCCAGTTAGTTGGCTAAACACTCGAAAAACCCTAAACTATAACATTCTTATTCTGCTGGGGGAGATGAAAGCAGGCCCTTTCCACGCGTGGAAGAAAGGGGCTTCCCCTTCTGCACACCTCCATCCTCACCCTGATACGCATCTCAGTGGGGTCTCAGTACGTCATAAAATAACAGGTGAAAAGTGGCAGAACAGCATTCACCCCATGGAGAAAAAAGGGGAGGCTGTACTTTGGAAGCCGTGACAGCTCTGATGAAACACCTTTGGGCTGGAGAACTCCCTGAAAGAAGAAATATTTACAGCAGCTCTCACCCGAACTAACCAATCAACCAATCACTAGAGATAACCAAAACCTGATAGTCCGGTCCCTCGGAGGCTACAGAGCCTTGCAAAAAAAAAAAAAAAAAAAAAACAGAGCTGAAACTGAGGAAACTGGGAGTAGTTTCTCAGTCTCGCTAACCAACGTTACCGGTCTGACGTCCAAAGTATGGGGTATTTCCACTGCTCCAGGCTCTAACAAAAGAGCTCAGAGGGATCAGTGCATGTGAAATGGACTCCTCCAAGAACTTTAGTTTTCTTACTTGCATGTCTGTCTCTACAAAGAGGTATTTCTTACCTTTGTATTAGTTTGAACATTTCTGAACAGCTTATGAAAATGTTAGTGCCAACCCACCAGTAATCTCAAGGCTAATCAGTGTCTCGAACGCCTTTTAATAACTGATAATGAGGGACCAGATGGATTCACAGGGAACCACACACAAATGATAAGTGGGTGGGAAGTCTGGCTAAATACACTACTTATTGTCTGGGAAATCCAAAAGGTACAAAATTTTTAAAGTCTCATCACAAAAAGGGAGATGTAAACGTTTGCAGAATAGTGAAACATCACTCTTCATAATTCTCAGAAGGCTGAAAGTTTGATTCAACCCTTGCAAGATTTGAACCTTGTAGGCAAGATTTAGCCAAAACAAACACAGCAATACTGGAAAAGAACTGACAAAAACAATCATGTCCACTTAAGCCTTCAACTACAGGGGGATTTTTAGGTAAACGAGAGGTAATTGAATGTTGACTGGGATAATTAGGGGGGTTTCAGTTTTACTGCCACAGTGCAGGGAAAAAGGGCTACTGGAGATTTTATTGGCCTCACATGATCGAGGCCACGGTTTAGTATTTCACCAGAAGACAACACCGAGTGGGACTGTTTACTGGGTCAGTTCTTCACAGGTGACTCAGGGAGGAAATCCTTCCCTCCCTGATCCTAGTCATGACGGCATGCAACGCACAGCACAGCCACGGGCATCTTTCGCTCAGCCCAACCACTCTCTGCTTACAAAATGTGCCACAGTCATAGCCTCGAGTCTTATTATCGTCCTATAAACCAGCCCTTGTTATTACATTATGCTGAAATAATAATTAAAATGCACACAAGGAAAACAGAGAGGCTCTAAAGTAATTAATGTTACTTGATATTCATGTTAGATCTTGCACTGTGTTTACTGGTGAATTTTCACTACTGTGCGATCTCCCTTCCCATTCCTTTTTACCTACTTGGATATCATCTTGAGCCATAGTAGTTACTATTACAGCCTCTAAAATGTAAGACAACCAAGTGTTTCTTCCAGAACATCTGTACAATCGGGGTGAGGAACAACCTGCTGGAAAAAAAACCTCTCGTACTAAAGGTTGCTTTTAGTGATTTCCATTTTGGTGAATGTTGACAGTGCAGATCAAGCTAGAGGACGAAGGAGCAAAAAACCTTGTATCACAACCACTAACTGGCTCCCTCTTCTTTCAGGAAAACAATGAGCTGCTCTGTTCATCACTTGAAGCTCAGCTCTATGTATCAAAAGGCAATTCCACCTTCTTAGCTTGAATTCTAAGGACCTAACTGTGATGAAAAATTTCAGACCTGTTATGCTCGAGTTCCAGGCGATTATAAGAAATAATACAAGCTGTTAATAGATGAGCTTTGTTGCACATTTCTAATGAGCTGTAAATCTCATGTGAAAAATGTGGATTTACAGTCCAATTTACATATTAAAAAATAGAAATAAATAAAACAGAGCCTTCCTTATATTAGCAAACTCCAAATCTTACAATATGAACTTTCAGTGGAGGAAGAGTTAATCTCCTGGAGGCAATAAACCCCACCCCCCCCCCCCCCACCCTCCCCAAAAGCAGAGCTTACACACATGACAGATCAAGTTGAAGAGTTCTGTATTTGCTTTTTATCATGTTAACTTTTAGAGAACCAATTTTTTGCTTGTACTTTCTGTTAACACAATTCAAATACCTCAGTGCTGCCCAGAAAACCAACCAAAAAACCCCCCAAACCAAAGCCAGATTTTGTCTAACCTTTTGGTACTTTCTAAGATTGCTTCAAGCACACTGCTGCAGTTTAGGAGGTCTCTCTTCAGTTTCCCTTTTAACACCAGTCTCTCTCTCTCTCTTACATATTTCAAGACAGCTCCCCCTGTGCATAAAGCTCTTTCAGTTGCAAACCTGAATGCATCTTTTTTGCAGTTGATTTCTACTCTCTCCAGTTAACTCGATTTTAAGACACTTTTTCTATGCGTGTGCCTCCTCCAAACACAATGTTACATTTAGCAATGGCAAAACTATTAGGGACAAATACTGGATTTTATAAAACCTTTTTATAGCAAATCCACTCAATACAGCTTCATGAGGCACAAGATATGACTTATTTTCATTACATTCACTTGGTAGGGTAACTTGAAAAGTTATTTTAAAAACTCAGAGACACAAGGATAGCTATTGTCAGAGCTGATCAACCAATGGATTTAACTAAAACCAAATGATAGTCTGCAACATCTTGTCAAGGGAATGATTTCTTTGCTTGCATAAAACATTCTCTTATGCCTTCACTTTATGAGCAATGCAAACCTGGACTTGCCCAGAAAGTTGCTGCTCACAGACCAACAACTGAGATCAATAGCTCTTCACAGGAGTGTGAGACAAGTGCAGATTTAAGGCCTTGATATGTTTCATATCCTTCAATACTTGCACAATGAACTAACATGGAAACATTGTCTTTCAAGAGTCATCAGAGCTGAACCTTATTTTTACAGTATCTTGCAAAATTTAAACCAATTTCTCTGCTTCTTCAATTAATTTACTTTCTTGAATTTCAGTGTACAGGTGCCTTCACTGAGGTATCACATAACCACTGGAAGAGAATTAATACTCTGCAGGTATTGGTGCAGGAACACAAGAAAGACTAAGAACATGTCTTGATTCTGAGAGATGTCAGAAAAAAATGATTATGTCTGCCCAGTCTTCTAAGCTGTCTGCTTGAACTGGATCAAGTGTAGGTATTTTTGAGATAATCTGCAGTGGCATTTGCAGGTGAGAAAGCAACAGTGTTGTTATCCACACTGATCTTCTGGCTATGAATGGCTGCAGAAGGCTACCAAATAATTCTTACAACCAGACCAATATTTCTAAAACAGGTCTTTCAGACAAATCTTAATTCTTGAGGTAAAGATTTCAAGTGTTGAAGTGATAAATTACACTTTTAAGAATACATCTTATTTTTAGTTTGCGAACAACTTCATCTTAGCCTGTTACATAAAAACAATGGGACCAAGAATCCAACAAGCTCTTTTTATAAACATCAAGACAATAATGAGCAGATGAGTAAAAACCAACTAATTCTAAATTTGCAGATGGCAAATTTTCTCTCAAAGCTTGAAAAGCTACAGGCCCATGGGATTTTCCTTCTGCTTTGTTCAGCAGTGCAAATCCACAGCTGGAGCACTAAGGCTCTGGAGAGAATCCAGAGGAAGAAAGTTATCAGATCTAGAAAACATGACCTACCAGGAAAGGAATTAGGTTTGTTTAAAATTTAGAGAAGACTGATGTGAGAAGATAACCACTTTCAAATAAGGAAAAGGTAACAGCAAAGCAGAGAAGCAGCTCTTGGCCATTTCTACCAAGGATAGGACAAGAAGCAAAGAACTTAAGTTGCAGCAAGAAAACCGTAGGTTGGGCATTTGTAAGACTGTTCTGACCCTACAAACAGTCACACACCAGAAGTGATCAGTCTGGGGTACTGGGGAACTGCTGGGGGGAGAGAGGTTGTTATGAACAGGTGACAAACACTTCTCAGGAATGATGCAGGTATGCTTAGCCCTCTCTGAGGTAATGAACTAGATGATGCCATGAGACTCAGCAGCCAAGATAGAATGTAAAACGCCTCAACAGAGGAGAACTTGCAGTGGGAGCACATCCTTAACTGGGCATGGGGGAATGCCCAAGAGGCTTCACAGATGTCCTAGTGACCAGACAGCTTTGTCAGCTGCAGGACAGAAATCCAGAGGAAACCAGGCTTCCTAACACCAATGCCTGTGGAGCTACCTGCTCCTTTGCTCTGCATGGTTTCCTTGCACAGCCGCTGGGCAGTCTGCTGCATGAGCATCACTGGCAAAAGCCACCTGTGAAGTAGCTCACCAAGACAGGCAGGATGGGGAGGGAGAGCAAACCACCAGGCTCCTTCTCCTGTTGGTGCTCTCTGTAGGAGTTTTGGGAGATGAGGCTCCTTCATCCCCAGCCACCCCGTTCTTCTTCCAAATGTCTGTCAAATGCCCGATCCCCCATATCACATCCATATTTCTTAAGCTCTTTCTGCACTGATTAAAGTAAATATGGAATTGGTGGAAAGCTTGAATTTTACTAGGATTTATGTTTTTACTTTGCCAGTAAAAGTATCTTTGAGGTGTTTATGCAAGTCAAGCAATATACTCCAGCCTTTAAAAAAAATTACTTTTTTATTTAAAAAACAATTCATACGCTGGATGTTGTAGCTGTGATGTGTAAGCCTGTATGGATTTTTCTGACTCTTTGAGGCGTTCAAATGGCATTACTTTCAGAAAAACACTATATATATATTCAAGCCATTTTATATGTAATTTAGTTTTATGAGGAAATGATATAACACAGTACAAAGAATAAAAATGCAAATAATTTACAGAGCGTCCAATGGTGAAATAATTAGCTTAAAATGACTCTATATTGTATTGTTGTTACAAGGTCTAATTATCATCAATTATTCCCTCTAAGAAGAAAGAACACCAGGAGAGAGAAGCAGCCCATTTCTAGGATAAAGTATTCCTTTAAAACTCAGTCAGACTAATTCAGCCATTCACTTTTGCCATTGAAATGAAAAACTCATGCAGTTTTTCTCTGACTGCATGAACACTTCAGGGAGAAATTCTGATGCTGTGCTTTTTTGGCAACCAAATAGTTGCATGTAAGGATGCTTCCATGTACTTTCTATCATTCATATAAACTAGTTCTGTTCTCCTAGGATTGAAGTTACTATTTCTCGCTTGAGATTCAACTATTTACTAACTACAAGCTATCTAGTCCAGATTTCTCTTTGGGATCTGTGGAAGAATAACATGATCGGTTCATCTACAGCTACAGAGCACCTGTGAAAAGCATCACACTGGTTCTTTCTGAAGCAAGTGCATTATGTAGTGAGTGAATTCAAGAGTTACTTTCTTCCCTTCAACTACCGCACTCAGAGTACGCATAAAAGTAGCAGGAAGACAGACAGTGCCATGCCAGTGTGTAAAATACCAAAAGCATGTAACTAAACGTTAGTAAAGTGATAGTTTCCTTCAAATATAACTCTGTACCCTGCTCATCTGAGATGATTTACACGTGTATTTTCACTAAGTGTGAGGAAACTTACTGAACAAAGAATGACTTAGATCTGCAAGAGTAGGCAGCATATAGGCCTAAATGTGAAATTAGGATTATACGAACTATTTCTATAAAGAAACAATGCATTCTCCTTGAATTGCTCTTTTTTTACTTACAGAAACAGATTACTCAGCAAAGAGTGGGCTGATGTTAATACATGGGAATTCTTCCCTTTGCAAACAGTTTTCTTCTCTCTGCACTCTTTATGCAACTGAAAAGAATATTTTGTACCACTCTGAGGGCCCCATTTAATTTTTTTCAAACAGCTGCTTTTGTTGATATAGAATTATGTTGTAAAGATGCTGAGTCATTGACTCCAACTCAATTTTATTTTCCATTAGTTTTAATTTCATACAATTAATAAAATGGTTCATCTCCTCAGTGGGGAAACAACTGGTTTCTGACTGTGAGTACACCACAGTCCCATGCTCTGTCAGCTTTGTGCTGGCTCACCAGGATGCCTTCTCCAAGCAGCCACAGCTTCAAACTATCCATAACATCTAGCTAGTGCCCAGCAATCCAGTGTGCAAAGTGCTTTGTAAGGGGCTACACATTACTCGTGGTCCATGGTCTGCACTGATTACCAAGTTACCACTGGGTAGATGAATCTTAACATACCCATTGTGAATCCCTATCTCACTACCGTCACAGCTGTTTCAGAAACAATTCCTTCCTCATGTGATACTGAAGCAGTCACATTCATCCTAGGTGCTAGCCCTCATTTACACCCAGCTGGTTTCAATTATAAGGGTGTTCCTGGGATTTAACCCAGCTCAAATACTGCATTGTGGTGGTAACCAACACAGATTATTCTAAATATGACTTGGCACTCAGTGGAATGAAGAATAGTGAGCATCGTGTCTGACTTGCTTTTGCTAATTACCAACATGAAGCAAAGGAAAGGATCAAATATTTACCAGCTCTCAGGAGAAGCCATTCTTCCTGCAACTGCAGGAGGTGACTGTGCAACAACCCAGCTGCTGTGCTCTGCAGCGGGAGCTGATCGTGCACCTACCGTCACCCAACAGGGACGGCTTGTGAATGGCAACAGCAACATCTATTACCAGTGTAACGCCGTGGGTGCTTACCCCAGCTGTATTCCAGCTGTGACTTTTCTATGGCAAGAGCTGCTATATTGTGAAGTAGGGATTATTAATATTTCAGCCATTCACCAATTATTCAGCTTTTAGAAGAATGCTCTGTGACTGAGGCGGGTCTGCCCATACCTGGCGGGGGGGCTCCACTCCCAGGGCAAGTGAAACAGCTTGGTCTGGCCAGCGGACAATCCTTTGGCACTGAAAATACCAGTCCCCAAACTACCGCACTGCAGCTCTGTAAGAAACACTCCCCAGCCCCAAGATTCATAAGCAGAGGCCATAGTATAGTCCCTCAGGGTAAGTTCTGCAGCGGCTGCTTTGCTTGGGGCATGTTTATGGAGCATGTGTTTGGCAGTTCACTATAATTCATTCTGCTGCCAACACAGGTAAACAGAAAATAAAAACTAGTATATGTAGCTGTCAGGACAATGGGCTTTTTTAGCGTACAAGACTGAAAGAAGGGACACAAAAATAGATGCAGTTCTTGCTTACATGCAACAACTGTCTATTCCTTGAATGCCTTAAGTCCAGTCACCCAGTGGAGGCTGAGGCAGGGGTTCAGTCTGCACAGAGGCTCTGTGCCTTCCCTGTGACTCTACAAATTATGAATTATAAAAGCCCGAAGAAAACAGACACTGGCCCTCCCTTCAGCTCCAGTGGTGTTCATCTCTCCCTCCATACACGTAACTTTGGCATCCGGACCCGGATACAGACACAAACCCCCAGGATACAGTCGGAACTAGTCACCTTGTGCATTTAATAGTGGTTTTGCCACAGGTTCAGTCCCATCTACCTGGGAGTATGTGAATGATGTAAACGCAGTCAATGGTTTTCCTATGTGCAAACAGATAATCTCTTCTTTGTAGTTTGTTGTAGCTGCACACTGAGCCATAGCATCCACGAGAATGACTAATTATTTTGTACCCCAGAAGCCAAACAGGAACTATTAATACCACATATACCAAGTATTATAAATATTAGAATTAGGTACATCCTTGATCTCTGGTCTGTTACTAGCATCCTGCTGGGACCACATATGATCCATTGCTCACACATATGACGGACCTGGCAGCAAGTTGTTCTGTCTAGACATAGCCCTGAAACTGTTTGTTCTCCCAGTGCCCTAAGCCTCCCCAAATTTATTGGAGTTCCCATGTCACACAGACATTTGCAAAACCAGATCAAATCCTTCATGTTCATAGCTCTCATTCTATTCCTGGCATATGACTAACTAGTTTTCTACTCCAATATTAGACTTTTCTTTTTTTAAAAAAAAATAACTTGTTTTCAGGATGAAAGTTTTTTTTCCACAATGGCTGCAAAAACATAAGTGTTCACTCTAACAGCTCTGAGTGAGGTGGGAAAAGGGACAGAAAAACACCTGCTTGAACAACTTTATGTAAGTTCAGTCAGGAAAGTGAAAACCAATGCTATTTGAAGGGTGGTCCAATGTCTGACTGGTTCATATGTAACATAAAACTTTCGTCTATATAAAAAATATTTTATATAATGATTTAAGTATTCTGTTAAAAAGGTACAAAAAAGGCACAGTAAAGTAAAAGGTTCATTCATTTACTCAGGTGCATTTGTTTAAACAAGAAATAGCCACAAGATTAACTCTTTCCCTACACCAAGCTGAAGAAGGACCCTTCTTCTATGAAGCAAGTTTTGGACTAACAACTGCAACATCCAATTGGCCAAAGCCACCCCTGGAATCCAGCACTGGTACCTTTTATCCCTCAAGCCCACTTATTCTCTTCTTTGCAGATGTTATACAAACACTCCTTTGCACAAATGCAAAACCACACACATGCACTTTCTCAAACATTCGTTGAAAGAGCTAAGTTTTAGCTAAAATTCATTTTACAAGTTAAGAAACACTGCCAAACACCACCTATATGCTCTATCCCTCTAAAACTGCTACAGAAGGTTGTGAATGCCTTGTGCTCACCTGAATGTGCTGATTACATATCAGGCAAAACCAGGAGAAACAGTGTTATTCTGCTTTGGTGTTACTACTTGAGTTACTGCCCCAGGCTCTGATTCTGCCAACCCAGAGCCATTTTATACATATGAATAATCACTCCAAGTTTAATGAAGCTCCTCACATCTCCATTAGCAATTGTTTTGGCTGGAAAAAGGCCCTGCCTATCAGCCCTGGAGGAGCCTAGAAACAGAATAGTGATAATACTGGGAGGCTCACTTTGGGAAAGGCTGTGGTTTTCTGGTGATAGGACACAGAATTGCAAGACAAAAAAAAAGGAAGGGGTGAAATCACAGCACCAAGGCCCTCAGCAGCAGGACTGGGATTTAATCCCAGGTTTCTGGCCTTGTTCTCACCAACTCTAATCAGAAAGAGATTTCAGAAACCAGCATGTGAGATCAGATAGGACTTGGGGTCCATGTGGACTAGTCACAACATGTCTAGTGGCTTGTCTTCATCGCAAGCCAACACTGGAAACCCCACCTTGTGTTTTTGTGTATAGAGAAAAATCAAAGCAATAATTTTGTTTGCAAGTGCAGCAGCTGTCAAATAAAAATATTTTAACTCATTTTGTTTTCCAAATTCTAGCAGTAGTGTTATGGACAAATAACCTGCCAAATTAAATTTTAAGTCTGAGTTGTTTATCTATGTAGTACAAAGGAAACCTCCTATGTAAGGAAATGAGCATTACTAATACAGCCCTTCTACACTCCAACTTCTTTCTTCCATCTCACACTTGCCTCCAACACCTATCCTTCCACAGGTGGTGAATGCATTGGCTTTACTTTGTCAGTATGCCTGTCTCATATACATGACGACAGATCTATAGCTTGCATTTTGTCCACAATGGAAAATTTATTTCTGACATCTCAAATAAGATTCTCCTGAGAAGTAAGGATGCTTTTATGCAGCAGCAGGACTTACATCTTCTACAAGGGAGTAGAAAACACTCTCCTGCTGAGATACTGAAACAATCTCAAACCATGGCAATCTTTAATTGCTAAACATAAGTAAAACATACAATGACTAACTATAGCATTTTCAAAACTCAATATAATAGTTATGTAGTTACTCTGCACTTCTCTTGTAGTTATCGCCTGTTGAGGAAGCAATTTCTGTCTTAAGCTCTGACTTATGTTTCCAGTCTATTTCAACTCCTTGTTCACTGTAGTTTAATCCTGCTTCAGGAGGTGTCAATTTTCCACAAAAATAACTTTGCTGGCAACCATTAGAATTGTGAATTCACTGGACGCCAGCAGAGCTAAAAAAGAGATGGAGCGGTCCAGGGCAGCAGAAAACAAAACATACACAAAAACATGAACAAGAAGTACAAGCCCAGGAATTAATACTCATAATTCTACTGGACTTTAAAAATCTTGAATTTAACAGAAATACCGATTTCACAGCACATTGTCATTTCTGCCACAGCACCGCTTCCTCCCCCTCTGCTCACTGTTCACAGTTTCACCTGCAATCATCACCTGCCTCTCACTCTGTCTGAAGAACGACTTGCCTGTCCAAGACCTGGCTTATTTCCAGCTCTGTCAGTAGGCCCAAGTGCCTCTCAGGAGTCACCCTGATAAAGGTGTGCATGCCCTCTGGTGAGATAGAGGCCAAAACCCCAGGTCCATGCCTAAGCTTAGCAGACCCCTGCCATTCTCCCCCACCAGAGTCACCCTTCTGCCACACTGCAGCTGAAGCTGTTTCTTGGAAAGGGAGTGTTGGACTCATCCAACCCCACACAGAGGTCTGTGCCAGGGATTTTCACTGCTGTCTGCTCGCTCATGCCTGGGACTAAGGTCTGCCCCTGCCACATGTGGAAGAGGTGGCTGGGAAATGAGCACAAACAGAAAGCCTTGCAGAAAGGAGCCTGTCCAAAGCAATGAGAGAAACCCACTGAGTATATTAGAGGAACAGAAAGGAAACACGTGGACACGTGTTGTTCCTTACTGCTCTTCACTCGGGACCTTCTACCTCCTCCATGTCTGCCAGTCCTCCTCTGTTTGGTGGGAGGGACACAAAAGGAGAGCATACCCTTGCAAGGCTTTAGTCCTCTCTGCGTGGGCAATCGCCCCAACAATTGAGTCACGTTTTCTCCTTTTTCCAGAGCCAGAGCTGCCACTGTGCCCTCAGACATCTGCGTGCCACAAGCCCAGGGCTGCTCTGTCACTCACTTGTGAAGGCCACGTGCCTGGTCAGGCTCTGGTGGCCAGAGCACACCCGGCTCTTCCACTGAGCACCTGCTCCTGCGTGGAGCAGCAGCAACCTACCGAGGTGCACACAGACCTGGAGGACCGTTGCCATCATGAGGGTGATGTAAACTGCCTGCTGTAACTAGTTTTACTGTATGTTTTCTCCATAAGACTCTGGTCGGGTTCAAGAAGACCTGAAGCGGTTGTGTTGGCTTGCACAGGCTGCTTCTGAAACAGCACAAGCACTGCAGCATCCAGCTTGGTTCTCTGACCAGTGTGGGCAGAAACACATTCCCAGAACAATGCTGTTATTTAGACTGCAAGGTTTCTGAAGGAGATAGAAGATGGGCTCTCAATGCTTTTGATATAGTTTTACCATCCTAATTGGGGTCTTCAGGAGATAGTTTTGTAGTAATATGAAAATATATTAAATTCTACAGATTCCCCAGGGTAAGGAGAGTATGCAATAAAATGCCAATAATGTCTTCAATGACAAAAGAAAAATGTCTCTGCCCACAGCGGCCAAGAATAGCTTGCTAAAACCACCCGATAGTTGCACTGTCTGGTATAAATATAATGCCTCTAACACAAGCATTATTTAGTATCTGAAGGTTAGACAGTATCAAAATCTGTTTATGAAGAACAGTTAATGCTCATGCGTGCACGCAGTTCTATGCCAAAATATTTTGTCAAGCTCAGAAAAAGAAAAATAGACTCAATTATTTATACTTTTAAATTATGTTAAATGACATTTGCTCTTCAAAATTACCTCTGTTTTTCATAATGTTGTCTATACATAAAAGTTCCTTTAACTCAATGGATGCTTTTGTTGTAGGGAAAACTGAACACTTGTAGCATGGCTTCTCCAATAGAATTGGAGGCTCAAATTAGAGGCTAAGGCTGGTTTCATGTTGGTAGCTGGACTTCAAATATCACAATTTAATTCATCACCACAAAACACCATTAAAACCCTGCACTTCTATCTTTTTAAATTCAAGGTTGCAGGGTTCCAGTCCTTGAAGGGTAGACCTCTCTTTAAGTTAGAACAATTTCTGGACTTGCACGTTACGCAAATGTCAAAATGACAAGTCTCTGGGAGATCTATCAATCCTGAACTATCTAGCCGTGTTTCTAGTAAATCTAACACTTCAAGAAAAGGATTAGACTGCCCGTGATTCTCTTCCTACTTAGCCACAGACTTGCCATATGATTCTTTAAACCTTCTTATGCTTTACCATTTGCCATATCCTCTTTGCTGAGAAGCGCAGTCAGGCTGTGATCCAGTGCCTTTAAAACCAAGCAGGTCTTTTTCTACTTACTGCCAGTTAAATCCTTGGAAATCCTAGGCAAATGTATTTCATTTGAGTATTTTTGTTATTATTATTAAATTAATATGAAGGAAAGAGTGACCCAGGCAAAAAAGAATGACCCAGAAAGGGAATGAGCCAGGAAATGACCCAGAGAAAAGAAAGTATTTTGGCTTTCTTCCTCGGACTAGCAGTTGGTTTCCTCAAATGACATTTTTGTAATTTTATTTGAAAGTATAAAAAAAAATGCTGATGAACATTACAATAGAAGTAAGCTTGGCTCTTGCTAGAGAAACATTATGACTTAGAGCCAATGACATTTATTTTTCACATTTGAATTATTTTTTGAACAGCATTTCTTGGCTCAACGTCACTGCACCACAGATAGATATGATAGCAGATAAGTGTATGAGATTTCAGATCAACAAGAATGTTACTCTTACAATGAATACATTTGTAGTCAGAGCTCAAAAGTGGTTTTATTTGCTATGCATGGAGGATGTTGTATTACACACTGTTTTACTAATACACTTTTCTTTTTAAAACGGAATGTAATTCAAATTTTCTGACACTGCAGCTGCAGTTCGATAGTTGGATTTACTAACCATGTGGATTTACAGTAACAAACTCTTTAATTTTCTTTCCCTCTCTAGCTCACTAGTCTGCCACCTTGATTTATTTCTGTTTCACAGCTGCGCCTACCAAATGAATCTTACTCTCACTCCACACTTTTGCACCTCTTCCTGCAGCTGATCCAAACTAAAACACAGTTTTTCTGGGAATGTGAAATTAAAACACTCACAGCAAGAATACAATGTCCAGAACTGAAGGGAACAATTTAGCCGGGGGGGGGGGGGGGGGGAAGAGGAACCAACCCCCCGACCCCAAAAAAAACCCTGCAGGCTAGAGGTTCAAATTTAGAAAAGTTAAAAAAATTCTCGGCTTAGATTCCACCATCAGTAGTCACTACAGTACACCAATAACTCTCCCACAGATTCTATGGAATTTATCCACCTCCAGTATTTACAGCACTAACCACCATAAGTTGTAATTGCTTGAGTTACATAAATATAGTCACAAGCTCCAGATATCCTGCTCTCAAAATCAGTATTGCTGCTGTTAAAACTGGCACCAGAAAACCTTAGTAGCACAAATATGATCCAAAATACAAACCAATCCAAACAAATAATGAAAACCAGATCAAAACAAAGCAGAGAACAAGTGAACACAGAGGGTTGACAAAATGAAATTAATAGGTAAAATAACGAAGTAAACTGAGGGAGCCTGCTCTCAGCTCCTTCCCCTCTAAGACCTCTCCACAGCAGTAGAGATGTGAAGGAGACCTGGGTGCAGGCACAGGGCATGCTTGAACTCTGTGGGCTTGTTCAGCCCTGTGCCCCATGCAGTGGAGAGCTTCCTCTCCATAGTGTTACACAGGGATTCAAAAAGGCAGAGCCCAGGAGGAAATCATAGCCCTGTGTTTATGTATTAATTACTGAAAAGTTGCTTAACCTTGAGCCATATCCTAATGTAATGAGCTTGGGCATTCTTAAGTCTCTCGGAAAGGGAGCTGAAGGCAAACCGTCTGGCATGTTTTTACTTCTGAGTAGCCCTGCCCCTGAGTCCTTCTTTATAGGTACTTTAGACACTACCCATCAAAGGCAGGCTCTGACAGACCAGTAAAATGTGCAAATTTCAATTACAGGGACTCTGCACTTCCAGTGCAGCCCAGCTGCCAACCACACAGAGATTTGCAGCGATAACAATTATACTTAAAAGTGTCACTACATGTTTGAATGCATTTACACATTCTCCTTTTACTCTCTATTTATTATTAATGGCAACTCAACTAGTATCAAGACCCCAGTGTGTTTGGCACTGTAGCTGTACAGAAGGACAGCAAGTTCTATCTCTGAGGAGTTTACAGTCTAATTATAAATGACAGCAGATGGAGGATAAACATTATGAGCTGATTCTGCTTTTCATCAGGAAATTTATCTCAGGTAACAATTTTTAATCAGATAGAAACAATTACACATTAAATCATGTACTGCTGTCTAGGCTGCAGGCATATCCTAGTCAATCTTATACCCTGTGATGACAGTGGCCACTTCCAAGACAGACAACCAGGTCCCAGAAGATTCAGGGCTTTACAGGTGACCACCTGGATGGAGATTTTGCAGGAAGAAAATGGGAAATTTAGCTTGTTCAAGTCACACTCATGTGTACACATAAGTATGTATTTAAATTCATGTCTATTCACCAAAGAACTTAATATGTAAGCCCAGCACAAGCATCTGATGGCATTTTGCACTTCCTCACATTCCTAAATCCACCATAAATTAGCTGCCTATGTAACTTCATGTTAATCCAGCTGGGAGGTTATAAAAGTCACAGGTGACCGTTATAGATCTCCACAAAAAATATTTCGAAGCTGTAACTGATAAAGTTTGTCTGCCTGAGCACTATACTGCTCATTTGCCAGGAAATTGTGGCCTTATCTGTTTTACACACATTGAAACTTTGCACCCATCCTTGCTGTGGTGGCACAGTCTGCGGACCCATGAGAGGCACCAGGCTCTGTGCCCCTAGGTATGAGCTGCACGCTGCTATTTGAGGACCCCCTCAACAGCCATCATGTAGGAAAGCTCTGAGGGCTAAGATGGAGAAAACAACAGTATGTGGGGGAACAGCTCCTAAGGAAAGCCTAAACCCTTGAGGCTGTAACTTCAGAAGTCAGCCCAAGTGAGCAAGGACCCTTGTATCTCCTAGACTGCAGTTGAACCTTGCTTCCTACGTGGTAAACACAGGTCTCATCTCGTTGAGATGTCTGGAGCAGGATGTCTGCATACAGCTCTCTTGGAGGCCATACCTCAGTACTGAAGAGCACCAGAGACTTAAGAGATGTGCTTTAGATATAAAAGATTAAAGTCATGCTGAGACTTCATCCGATGCATGTCCTGCTTCTTTACAAGAAGATCTGGACTTTGACTCTGCAACTGCCCTGTAGGACTAGAGGCTTGCTGAGCCCTTCCCAGGGCCCTAGGAGGGCCTCCTGTGCAGAACCTTGTGCTTGCCCTTGTTGGCAAACAACAACTGACCCACAAGTACAGGAGGTGTCAAGTGAAGCCAACTAGTACTATGGGGGACTCACCACCCCTCAAAGACAAGAACTGAATTTGCTAAGGTAAGGTACAGAATCACAGGCACCAGTTCCTCGATTTGACAGAAAATGGGTACGTAAAGTTCAGATTCCCACAAGTGCACACAGCTGTTTTAGGAAGGCAGAAGTCCCTAGCAAGCTTCTGATTACCAGCCATGTCCATGTAGAAGAACGGTTATTTATTGCACCACACTGTGGGAATGACTGCATCAGCTAAGAGTCCTGGGCTTAAGATTCAGTCTGTTTCCACTAATAAATTCACAAACAACTTAGAGAACAGGGGCAAACATCTTTATGGCTCCCTTATTTCCAAGGCCTCCCCAGGCTACCTTTGCCCACTTTCCACAGCTAAGACACCTAGGGCTACTCTGACTCTTCCCCATGCAATGAGAGCACTGTATGTCACATGCTACCAGGAGAGATCTCCTTCTCCAGAAGTACAGCTACAATATGCCAGCTATGAGTACGGCAAGGACCAAATTCCTTCTGGTTTTCACTCTCTAATGCTCTCAAATACATGAAGGTTCACATAGGAAGATCTTCAGATCAACCCAGAAGTCGACATGTGTCCTGCTTCCCACACTGCAGGTGCAGGTGGAGAAGAGCCCAGTGCTGATGCACACTGAAGCACTCCGCTTCCTGCGCTCAGCATGCAGGGAGGGCTGACTTGTACACTCGGGCGTGTAGTCGTGAAGTACAGATGAGGAGTCAAACTATTGTTCTGGAGTGATAGTACAAGCAGGGGATACACTTCACACCACAAAAAGGGCAGAAAACCATTTTGCTACTGAAAAAATAAAAAATTGGCTTACAGCAGAATTGGACAGTTAATCTTTTAGGATTTAGCCTAGTCAAAAATAGCCTCTGTGTCTGATAGAGATTTTGCAACCTTCTTTACTCCACAAAAAAAGATAACTCAGGGAAAAAAACATCATATTTCAAACTTCCCCTTCCTCAAAAGCAAAGTCCTTGATAGAAGGACTTTTGTCCCAACCAGACTCACAAGAATGATGTACAGGGACTGCAGAAACTCTGAATGTCTCTTGAGTATCCTGATGATACTCCCACAGAGGAACCACCATTGATCATCTAAAGAAGAAATCTGAAGAGGAGACAGCTGAATGTCCAGATTACACTCCGTCCTAGACACCATGCAGAGAAAGACAGAGTAATCACTTGAATTACAGGTCCCTCCTCCCAGGCAACATCAAGGTTAGACAACCGATGTAGAAAACAGAAGCAGAAGATCTGAGATTGGCTTGAGGCTTTACTACAGTAAATTTATGGTAAATTTTGAAAAAATCCTCAAGCCATCCTTGAATCTTCTATTCCTTTCTTCAAATTATTTCAGATACTCTAGCAGGCCAAGGCAGAGGCCCAGTACACGGGCACTGGGTGACACCAGAGTTGGCTGCACAGCAAATCAGCACCAGAAACAAAGGGTGGAATCTCAAAGACAAGAAGGGCGTTTTCTATCTCCCACATTGTGTTTGTGAACTAGATTTTCTGGGAGGCTCCTGGCTCTGCTGTAACACACAAACCAGCTCATGGCAGTCCAGCTCATCACCAGGACTGATCCAGAGGCAGAGTAACTTCACTTTAGCAGCTGTGAGGCAAGAGGGATTTCTCACCAAAACCATAAAGCAGAGCTGCACAGTGGGACCCAGTGATGCAGATTAAGGAAGCCACAAGTGGCTTCTTGTTGCCCTGCACCCTCCACTACATCAGTTAGCAGCTGGCAAAAATCCTTCCCCTTCGGCTTTCTCAGGCTTTCAGCATACTCCAAGTAGGGGAAGGGCACCTTGGCTCGCAGTATCACATGCCTGGCCTCCTCTCTCTTCTCAAGTAATGAAGCTTCTAAAGGACTATCGGCAGCGAGTCAGGGCTAACAGCACAAACTGTGCAACAGTGGAAGAATCTGGACATGAGATGTCTGTTGCTAGGCATGGTGGGTGAGAGAGCATTGATCCTGAATGATTCCCACCAGTTTCACAGTGAATTCGACAGATGATACATAACTTTTAAAAAGCAGCCTGAGACACACGTAATATCCATATGAAAGGCCTTAGTATCTATCAGACACATCTCCCCTTAACCCAGGAAATGGCTATCGAGGCACTCAGCACTGTTAGTGCCTAAAGGTTTTCACAGGAATATTAAGGAACAAAGGAAAAACAAATACATACACACATTCATGCACAGCTGGAAAACATGATGAGTTTAATCCTGCAAAGTGAAGAAAGTGTCAGATCTTGTCAGTGACTTCATACTCACTGTGGAGCACAGAATATTTAATTCTACATTGTATTCCAACAAAATTGCTCTGGTTTTCAGGGAGTTTGGCTTTTACAATTGGACAGACGTGATTACGAATGATTTGCATGAGGGACTTTCCCAGGCATGCTTTATAAGCTCACGAAGACTTCTGAAATTTTGTCAGTCTTTTCTGTCTCACAGTAAAACTTTAAGATTTCTTTCCCAGGGACTTGGAACTGTGTGCACAGTATTTTGTAGCATTTTCAGTATTTTCAGTGAAAACGTTTTCTATAAAAAAACATGCCAAAATCATGACTATCTGTATCTTCTCCTTTCTCATCTTTCTAGTGTCTTTCTCCCACAATTTTAATGTCATAAGTTCTGCAAACAACTACTCTTTGGGCAAAAATTAGGAAATGTTCTTTCCAGGCATTTAGCACTGAATCTTTATCTGTGTCTATGAGCCCACTGAGAGTTTCACATAAATTCCAATTGCTTTTCCACTCCACTCTTTTTTTCCATTCTTGAAGATGGTTGTTGCACAATGGACTGTAGGATTCTGTTTTATTTTATATTTATTTTTTCTGCTATATAAATCATCTATTTCTATCTGGTACTCTTTTCCTTTCAATGATTTACTTTCCTCTGAAGGAGGGGGATGGAAAAAGCAAGTTTCAAATACGCAAGTAAATACCTAGATAACTGCAGGAATAGTCCAGTAACTACACACCATGAGATGGAAATCAGAAATAAAAAGAACAGTATGCCGATAATAAAAACTGTCTCTTGTTAGACACATCAGGAGGCTGCTGTGACCTCAGACCTGTGGTCACAGAAACCAAAATCAGTTAAAACCTGCAGAGAACATCGCAGATTCTATTTAAGATTTGCACTGAGATCCCCACATTAGAAACTCTGCTATTATTTTAATTCTTGATTGATGTTTAAATGTTTAGTTCAATTTCAGCTTTTGCTTTTTTTTAAATGAACACTAACTAATGGTTTCGTTACAGTCTTAAGGATGGCTTTGTTTCACGTGCAAAGCAAACACTTCCTGAAGGGTGAGATTAAAGCCAAACAAGTAAATGTTTTACAGAGATAGCTTAGAAGCTATAGCACAACAAAACGAGTGGTTATTTAAATGCTGGAAACCTAACCTGTGCACGTAGATGCCCCTCTTGACTCCCCAATCTTCCTTTTTTTATTCTATTCTCTTACAATTTTATTCATAACCACAAAGAAATATATTGGGAGCAAATCAATGTTTTCAGTCCCAAAACAAGTTCTGGTGCCCAGTTTTTCAAGAGGATGTTGCTAGTAGTGAGCAGGCTAAACGTAGTTTACTCAAACTGCCTTCAGCAAGTATGGCAGAGTGTAAAAAAGGGGCAAAGGGAAAATCTGTATTTTAGACTCTTAGCAACTGCTGAATCAGTGGAGCATACTTCTACCTCAAGTGTTCACCCAATAATTCACCAGAAAGCAAATAGAAATTATGACCTCTCAGATGGACATTTATGCCCAGACATCAAGCTCTCAGAGGGAGGGAAGATCTCTAATCCACTTTGTAGAGAAGTAAGCAGTCATTGTTCAAGGTGCAAAGCCACAGAGCCAAAATACGGAGAGATGCAGCAGATCCCGACTCTTCTCAGGCTGTTTTGGTCTGCCCCAAAGGAGGGGATGCTTTGCCAGCGCAGCACATCCCACAGCACGGGGTACACCTCCAGAGCCTGGCACTGCAGGCCGGGAAGGGGGTGAGGGGCTGGCAGGGCTTTGTGGCAGGAACGGTCCTGACACCAGGTGGTGGGTGAGCGCAGGCCAGGTACCAACCCCGCACCCAGCCATCTGCGCAGTGAAGATATGCCCATTGTACAGGAGCAGCGACCCAGGCGTGATCTTTCTCTGTAGGAAAACTACCCTCAAGATAAAAGGGTGCTTTTCTACTAAACAGGGAAAGTAATCACTGGGAGCAAAACAGTATAAAGCTATTCACTGCACTTTTAAGTCTAGGGGTTTTTTCTCTCTCCTCAGAAAAAGTTTCCAAAAAATCCTCACTGTTCCTATCTGTAAGTGATAGTTTATGGAGAGGAGAGAAAACACAGGACAGGCAGTAAATCAGCCTACTAACTGATCCAGAGTCCATTACCAAATGTTTTTCATTACAACTATGGCTTCACTAATTTCTGCAATGCATTGTAGGCTATTTCTGGAAGCTTTAAAAATGCATGATGTTTCTGCATTTTAATACTTAACAGTATAGTTATTTCAGTTTATTAAACAAAAAAAAGGGGAATCTGCTTAACTGCAACTGGCTTTCATGTCACAAAAGGACTAAGCCAGTGCAAAAGCAGCCAAGCAGGAACCCTATTTAAGTCCAGCATGAAGAAAACCTTTCCAACCTCTTACACCAATTAGGATAATCTGGGTCTTTTGATGTTAAATCCCCAAGAATCATATGGAAATCATAAAAAGCACACTATTTAAAACAGATTCAGAATGCAGATAAAATCATTTTTCCTTCTTTACATTTCCACCAGAGCTGGGGGCACCATCAGCTAACAAATTCTTTCTGAAGCTTATGTCACTTGTACTGTAGTGTTTGCTTTCCACCAGGGGAGAGGAGGGAGGCCGTCTCTAAAAGTAGCCACACATAAAGCAACGGAGCACCTGGGAGGTGAAGCTGGGATGCATGCTGGAGCTGGGCTGGGCAGGCGCCGGGGCAAGCGGTGAGGCCAGCCCCAGGCCCTGTACGCAAGCTGCTCCCAAGCAGGGGAAAGGACACCGAAAAACTACGTGATCCACTGGCCAACTTCTGGAGTCTCAGCCCTTGGATGCTGTGGTGAGCTTTGTGCGGTCTTCCCTAAATGAATGGCATCCTTCTTATGTTCCCTGAACATAAACAGATTCTACAGGCATTGAAATAACATGTTTGAATCTATGCAATGAGTTATCTTCAGGTGAAAAGCACTTAAGCCTTGCATTTCTTCTTTATATTGGACTCTTTCTGAAGCATCCAAATTTCTCTAAGTGTCCTGCTTCCAAGGAAGCTCACGGCAAGAATTCTGTTTGCCTTGACAATTCAAAAAAAGACCATGGACAGGAAAGTGAGGGATGTTTTGCTGGATGCAGAATTGCAGAGCTGGAGGGATGTTTCATTTTCTTTAAATAAAATTCTGATCAACAGTATTTTGCTGTGAAATCTGACACAGCAATGAACCTTTGCCAAAACCATATACATACATATGGAGAGAGAGACAAGGAAGGTAATTTTACAATGTTCCTCCAGACCATAACACAGTATTTTCTGTAATGGGAGAGGTTAAACACACCTTGTGCAATACAAAGCATCAACATAGCCTCCCTATGGAACTAGTTACACACTCCTACTACGTGTGCGTAAGATGTTGTACAACACAGTTCCCTAGAGGCAAGGGGATGAAAAGGTGAAAAGACTGAGGCAGGGGGCACACACAAAACTGAAGAACCTTACACTGGCATTTGAATAAATTGAAAAGTAAGCAAACTGTTCATGTTTATACAAGCAACTTGACTGTACTCTAACAGAGGACAAGGGTATGAAACTATGTCCTTATAAAGTAACGCTCATCTTTTACTTATCTAACAAAAAGAAACACAGGAGAGGGTCAGAGGCTGCTGAAGGAAAAATATCCAAGTGTTAAGGCCAGAGAAGTGGAAAACAAAGTTTAACAAAGATAGGAGTATTGGCAGATAAACCACACAAAAAAAAACTTAAACACTGCTTATTTTTCTAAAAAAATAAACATTGAATATTGTTGTCAGGGGTATGTTCACCTCTGTGAGAACCTCATATTTAAATTGTCAGTTTGACAACCAATAAAAATGATATTAAATAAGGATTAGCATTACAGTTCTAGTACAGCTATAAAAAGAAAATTGGTAGTAACGCTACATATGAACCTGAAATCAGCCTTTCTAACTAATCATCCCAATTTTCAGTTGTGTTATGAAACTCTCATACAGATTTTGAATCTCCTTTTAGATCTTACAGTAATACCAGAACTATAATTAATATTAATTACAACTTCCACAATTTCACAGTGCCTGAATTGCCTGCTATTCCTAGTATTTGTAGGAAGCAAGCCGTGCAGTTCCTGACACAAATATTATTCCTTATTAGTTTTGCAGCTGAATAATATTCAGCCTGTAACAGAATCCTCCTAGGACTGAAAAGTACTCTTGTGCACACAGATACACGCACAAAAACAACAACTAAAAGCTAAAAGCAAACTTGCCGAGAACTTCTGGGTCAGCTTTTGACATCACCCATAGGAATGAAATCAGACACCAACCAATCAGGCACCATGAGGCTGGCAGTACAAAATAAACAAAAGCTGGGCCCAGGGCTCTACAATGAGGGAGGGAAGTGGAAGAGACTATTGTTCCAAAAGCTTTTAAATGATGTTGCTTTATTTATTTCTTTTGACAATGCCTGAACTGAATCTTTAAAAAGGGAAAGGACCCTCCCCCCCCCGGATCTGTTAAAACAGAGTTGGGGGGTTTCTTTTCTCTGTTGCTATTTGTTCTCTTTAACAATGTTTTGCGAGCCCTGTAAAGCGAACAGCACTATCCCGGCGCGGCGTGTGGGAAGGCAGCGTTCTTCCCAGCATCTCCACAGAGGCTCAGCACCGACACTTGGTGCCAGATTTTCTGAAAAGCTGAGCAGGCTGGGTCTAAGCTCTTTTCAAAAATCTGACCCTTATTTAGGTGCCTTCCAGGAAGCTGAGGTCTTTAGAAATCTGGCAATGAGCATAGATACTGGGCATTTCAGGAAGCTGGGGCAAGAACCATGCGATGAAACCACCTATCTGTGTGCTCTTCACAGAAGAAAAGTGGCAGCTGTTTGGTTTCTTCGCACTGTGCATTGCTGAATCTGCCCAAGCCAAAACTCCTGTGTGAGACCGTACTTACTTATTCACATGAGCAGGCAGAGGAGGACAATGCCCCGTGCAGCGTCATAGCTGCGGCTAGCGTACAGCCGATGATTCACTTCTTGGACACTCTAACCTGTCACTGAACTCAAAAGATTTAGGATTAGGCCCAGAGTTCACTAAAAGCACACATAGTGTGTTTTTTCAAAGTTCAGCTCAGCTGAACAAAGCTAGCTGAATGACTTCAATCCTCTGGGTGCTTCCCCAAGGAAAAAAAGCAACATATGTCTACAGTTTGGACAGGACTTGCTGCCCCTTTCCCCTTTCTAACCATGCCACATAGTCAAGTGTATAGGGACAAGTAAATGCATACCAGAAGTAAGAGGATAAACTCATGGATCCTGGAGTTGTACAGGTAAAGAATATCAGTCATTCTTACATCTTTAATAGAACAGACCTTTTTCTACTCTTGCCAAGAAAATTAGTCCTAAGGTGCACACAAATAATTACATATTGTGGAACAGTAAATTATTACAAATGCCATAGAATTCAAGCAGCCCCAAGTCTGGGCCAGATTTTCAAATGGTTTGCAGATGTTTATGGTTTGCTACAAAACTTTTGTCAAGTTACCCACACAACACAGCATTTACTGAACGATTTTGACACATGGTAATTCATTTTCTTTGCACAGGTGTTGCATTCCAGAAATATTTTGTCTTATAGAAGACTGCTGGAATTCTACTTAAAAAAAATCATCATGAAAGAAACCAGATCCTCTAATCTAGGAGAGAAAACCACTCCCTCCAAACTCAGTTCATTTGCCTTTTCTTTCTTTTCAGGTGAAAAAAAAAAAACAACCCACAAACCTTACAGGTAAAAATCTATCCAAAATATGTTACAGATGTCTGGTATTTCTGCAAAACTCACAAACTGGAAAGCACAATCCATTATAAGGTGAAGCCCCAGGTTACCTCTGATACAAATACTGGGGTATCAAGTCCCAGGTAGCATTTCAGTGGTTAATTTTACTTACTGGAAACTCACAGTTGGTGGGACTACCAAGGCCTAAACCTTGACTGCAGTAGAGAGTCAGGAGACTTTGTCCAGCAAGCCGCAGGCAGAGCCACAGCAAGGACCTTGCAGGAGCACGGGCAGAGCCGGTGTAGGCAGCGTCAGCATCCCCACGTGCATCCCTCGCCATCCCCCTCAGCCTCGCCACAAAGGCACCACATGCACCGGCAACGCTCCCTTTTGTTGTGAGCTTTTATTCCACACTGCGTGGGGCAGGAAGCAAAACACAAAACGGGGTTGTGCAGCACTTTGGACCTTTCCTTGACTGATAAGTTGCCTGGAGGCGAAGCGAAATGAAACCCTTGGGATTTAACAACTTTCCCTTTAAGCGTATGGAAATTAAACATTAAGCCTAAAAAATTTTCCAGAAGCAGATATGAATCCAGATATAATATCACTTTGTAGATATGGAAAAATACAACCAGCTATCTTTGACTCCCTAGACATGCAAGCCACTGAGTTTTCCTTCAGGGTAGGAAAGCAAAGATGAAAATGCCAAAGGACTGTTAACCTTTAGAGACACATTTTAAGAGATAACATGACTGAACCCAGATAAATCAGAATTAAATTTAATCAACCTCCCACTCCTTAGCTACACTACCAGAGGAGAAAAACCTACAATTAGGAAAGAAACAGAAGGGAATTCAGACATCTTAAACTGAGCAAGCTCCCATCTCTGCTGTGTAACTTCCCTGATGATACTAAATACTTCAATTCCCACGTGCAGTATTACAGACTTGCTGTCCTAACAGTCCTCTTCCGAGTAATCAAGTGGAAGGGAACATTTAAATAATGTTTTGGAGTGCATATTATCTAGATTTGGCTGTTGTTCTCTCATTTAGAGCAAATGAATCTACATTTACAATTTAAATACTTTGCATCAAATCCTTAAATCACCCTTCTTATTTTGTGAATGGAGGTGTTAACATCTATGTGGTAGCTATGACCCACTAATTCATGTACTTCAGTATAGTGACTAAGAATATATAATCCTTTAATCTTTTGTTCTGTGACTCCACCTACAACTCCCTGGCACTAATTTAAGAATACAGACCACGATGCTTCTAATGAGCAAAACATTAAGGCAAGATTGACTGTCACAGTCAGCAATCTGTCGCCAAAAGTGTCATGAAAGTTAGATAGGTGTGGAGGTACGTACACAGGAATCTTCATTTTTAAGTGACAGATGAGGAGTGTTCCTGCATGTGTATAAAAGCCTGTATTAAAAAGAAGTTTAAATATATATTATTAAAATACAGACCCTTCTATTGAGTGTATTTTTTTGCCTTTCTAAATAAAACCATTGTTATAATAACCTATATTACATTTTACCTTATTCTAAACTTTTTTAATAATGTTCACGCGATTTTATGTTATATTGAAGCTGTATGCGTGTCACTATTCATTCTGTTAATTTTTCTGGAGAAAGCTAAACCATTGAATGGATAACTTTGACTGCCTAGGCATCTAAAACAGTTTGTTGAAGCTTTACCCTGTTTTGGTTTTTTTTCCAACAGTATCCTTTTCTGCAAGTTACAGCAACAGTTTTCTTCATTTTCAGCTAGTTCAGTTTATAATTAGTTCATTATAAGTTAGGAAAACAATTAGTAGTTCAGAAAGCGGGAAAGTTTCTTTTCCTCTTTCCATTCATGAATAACATTGAGATGTGCAATGATAGACTACTTAAGTAGTTTGAAAAACTTGAAGTACTTAGTATCCAGAAACAATCGGCACAAGGCACTAGCTGTACATACTACTTTTGTGTAACAGATCAGTTTTAAAAGCGTAACATGTTCTGATATAAATTTTTGCCTTGTATGCCAGAACACCATAGTTAAACCACTGAAGTAGTCTTGAAATGTCACTTTTGTGTATTTTAATTGAATTCAAACTACATTTTGCTACACATGAATCACATGAGATTAAAATGATCTATTATTTCTATTAAGAAATGTGATTCACTATTTTCTAGCATAAGAAGAATGTAAGAATTTAGAACATGAGCAAAGGTATGTAAGCAGTACACTTATATTTCGAGAAAGCCAATTGTGTACAACAAACAGCTCTGGTAAGCAAATGATATTGACCAATAAAACTGAGCCTTTGTTTAGGAAAGTAACTGGAAAGCAAAAATGCAAAACAAGATTACACTTAATTATTTAAATCAAAGTGCTCTGCTTGTTGATTTAAATTGTGATTAAAATCAGGGATTTAAATTAATCCACTCTGGATTGCATAAACATCACCTTAATAAGAGGGAGCAGTAGCTTCATCACCCAAGAAGTCATTCAGGAAAAGCATTGTGACGCAGAGCAAAGAAGGACTGAGGAAGTTCATTAATGGATGTTCCTCTGCTGCCCAAAATCTGGTTTTTCCCACAGAGAGAGAAAGCAAATGCATGAGTGGGACGAAGGGTTTCTAGGAGTGTGTGTGCATAAAAACAGGCACAGGTACTATGAGGTAAAATAATGATGATAATTTTTCATTAAAAGCACGATTTCTGTCCTCAAACCTAAATAAAGTAGATTACTCATGCATTCCAATTATTCTTATTTGTTTTATTTCTAGGGCCCCTAGAATAGTCCATGCTCATACTTCTCCCCCATTAGCAGTAACATGGAGCATACTCCCTGTTTACCTGATACTGGCATTAACTAATGTGTCATTTAAATAGAAAGCAATACTAAATATTATACTGAAATAGATTTAGGTCTGCCCTCACGATACTCACATCCAACTCCTTTTCCAGCTTCTACCAAATCCTGGACTCTACATTTCTTCCTAGATAGCAGGGAGGTGAATAGGACAAAGAAAACAGCACAATTTACTGTTGAAGGAGATCTACTCCAACTTAGCTAAAAGTCCAATGCATTGCCAAGGTGATCAAAATACCACTATAATGACAATGGAGCATAAACTGAGGTACTTGACAATGCAACCTGCAGCATATATACTCCAAGAGTGCCTTAATACCTTTTATGAGAACACCCTCTCCAGCAATATGATTTATTTTTCAGCAGAGGTCCAATTACAATTAACATAAATGAAAGCAGGTAAGCCTTTCTTCTTTCTGCTTTGCAGCTTGACTGTGAAGGACAAACTACTCTGGTTGAGCCCACTTCTAATAGGAACTACTTTTCTTTTTTGATTTTACAAGAAAATGTTTTACAATCCAGAGAGGATGAGTCATCAGAAAATCCTTGTCTAGTTGCCAAAAACCTGCCCCTCTTCATTATGAACATAAAGATAAAAGCTCTTACAGTACATTAGCTGGCATACGCCTACACAGACAGTACAAATAAATTAATTGTGCCTAGCCTCAAACATCCAAAGAGGTGTAGTAGGAGCTCAGTCCATCTTGTTTCATTAACAAATTAAACTGTAATAGAGCATCAACAGTTCTCTTATGTACATAAGCTTGGCTGTTGTACAGAAGAGTTTTGCAGGTATCATGCTTTCTTACATACATACATTGTAATTCTTCTAATATTTACATTAGTTTGCATACACTATATAAATACCAACAAAAATGGTATATGCTGGAAAATAAACTACAAATGCTGGAGTAAACCCGTTGGCCATCCTACAAAACTATTTAGAAACTGCATGGATTTTTGGAACCCAAGACTGGGTAGTGATGTTTACTAAAAAGCGAATTTGGGGTACAACACTATTTCATACATGAAAAATTTACAAATTTTTTTGCATCTGACAAGAAAGGCAAGTATATTTGAAAGTGTGAGTGGACTGTGTCTGGTCTGGTATATTCAGGTTCATTTGAAAACTGCACTACTTGCAAATATCAAGGCTATTTCATAAAAATATATACACACATGTATTTTATAACTCAGCCAACGAGAATACAAATCAAAATGAAAGTCATTGTATGAAGTACTGTATCTGGATCAGGGGCCAGAATTACTGGAAATAATCAACATTTACCATCAAACCCCTGCCACAGATGAACTGTTTTCCTTCTGGAATGCTCACAATCTTTAGCATGAGAAAGTTATACACAACCAACTTGAAAAACAAGTTTAACTCTACTTAGCCACAAGCTAAGATTACACCCTCAAACACACCTTTCTAAGATTTCTTATGAGAGGTTTGTTTGTGCAATCCAGTTAAGGGCAATTTGTTAAAATTGCTCTGTGATTTTCTTTATCCTTTAACTGCATAATTTAAGCAACCTGCATTTTATAAGTTCAAAGATTTTTTTTTTGTAATTACATATTTCTGTCTGCTTTTACCTCCTAAAAAATGAAAAGTTGTAGAAAAAGACTACAGAAAAAAAGAATAAAAGAGAGAGATTGAGCTCAATCTATCATAGAGAGCTACTTCTTAATGAGAACAGGGAGTGAATGAACATAAAATACAAGGGTTCAAAACAATCTGCAGTTCGTGTTACTGGTGCTGTACCTTTTTGGCCTCTAACCCCAGGGCTGGGAAAAGCCAGAATGAAAATGCAAGGCACTGACTCCTCTGGTAGGTAAATTCTGCTGTTACCCAAAGGCCAGCAGCTCCCACCTGTCCGAAGCCTCAAGGATCGCTGTACAGAGAATTTTACCCTCTATGTTTTGGTCAGGCGGTTGTTAAGATCCCTCCCCAGGTGCAGCAGGGCATTACCACGGCTGTGATGTTCTGGCTAGCTCTCAGACAGGGCTTCCTTCCAGCTTTGGCCCTCCTTAAGTTTCACTTTATATCTTCAACCAGAGACAGTATTTTCCTTCTCTTCCTACCTCAGGAAAGCACACTGCTGCTATCTGATGTTAGTAGCTGTCACATGGTATTGGACATGTGGACACAGCCTCAGCGGCTCCCAAATAAGCTCCAAACTACCTTTGCAGAGGCCAGCGTTTCTCCTGAGGGGTAGAGCAGCGTGCCCAAAGATGCAGATGTGCACCTTACAGCAGACTGAGGCTCACTACTCCCACTGCACGTGGGTTTTTTTTTTTTCCAGAGATTGGTTTTGACAGGCACCGAGGCCAGTGCAGACATACTGGCCCGGACTCGTGACATCACCTGATTAATAAATCCAAGGAAGGTTTAGCAGCTCTGGCTATGGGCAGCCAGCCCACAGGAGAACAGCAGCCACCCATCAGATAATGCAATGCTAACTCACTGCTCTATACAGTGCTTCAATCAATAAACAACTTTCTCACAAGCCTGTGGTACTAACCACCAGTTCATGAGGCCCCTGCTGTAAGCCCCGAAGGCCCCACCAAAGCACAGACCAAACCCTGCCAGCCCACTCCCGATTCTGCCCCCCCAGCCAGAGGGACACACAGGGGACAGCGTTACCCTCACGGCAGCAATGGCAGTACCTCTGACAGGGAGGTGACAGAGCGCTCTGGGACTGCGACGTTGTACGTGCTGAACGGCAGCCATCTTGTGCCCCGGCCCCACAGCGAAACGCACAGGAGCCTCCCTGAGCCCCCTCCGCCCCACCAGAGCACAGCCAGGCTCACGGCCTTCAAAAACGAGGCCACTATAGGGCCTTCTTTTTTTTTTCCTCCCTTTATGAACGGTGCCTCATTATTGTAGAATGATGTGAGCGCTTAATTAGTGCTATGGGTTAATCACTCTGCCTGAAGAGTTTCCCTCTCTTTCATGAATAAAGGAAGCCAGCCCAGCTTCCCGTTATCCAGCTACCAGTGTTGGCTCTAATAAAGCACCATCTTTGGCCAAAGTCAACCACAGCCATCACACAGATACGTAATGTCTGATGCGTAACTGTAGATATCCTTTCTTTTATGGGGTTAATACTTGCCCTTGGGGATAATTGTGCAGGACTTTAGATGAGAGATTTCCATAAAAGGCAGTAAGAGTCACCCAGCTAAAACCACATATAACTCAAGCTAGTTTACCCCTTTGCATTATTTAAATGTCTCCCTTTAATGTGAATGCATCAATTTAAAGGCACAGTACTGCCAGTGCTCCAGGCAGGCAGCTCTCCTCTGGTGACCAAATGTCTCTCTTCAGAATTTAAATTTGCATGCATTTCAAAAATATGACTATTTCTAGGCCTCCTGGCTGTCAGAAAACAAAGGTGTAAGTCTGCCTTTCCCATCGCTGTCAGGGAACTTGAGGCATCAGATTTACTGCCCCCCTTTACCTGGGTGTCAGGCAGGTAAGGGGGTTGAGCCCTCTCTTCTGAACCAGACGTGGCTACTAAAATCCAACATACCCGCATTTCAAACCGTTGACTGCTTGCAATTCTCCTGACTCTGAATGAGCACCTGGCCACTTTGTGAGTGGACCCAAAGAAGGAGGAGGAACCACTGGCCACTCTGGCCTCTCCACTCTGCTTCCCTGTTCCCAGAGTACTGACTCTGGCTCATGCCCTCCTTGCAAGGGCTTCTGCTAAATCAGAATTTACACTAGTACATGCAGATAATCAGAGACTTTTCAAAATCCCTTACAGCTTGGCCTTCCATTTTAAGATTACAGGTTTTTTTTTTCCAGGTTTATTTCTGGTGTATATTTATACAAAGAACACTAGCAAGGTTCAAGTTACAGCAATTAATGAAATGTAACTACCTTAATAGGGAGAGAGCCTTTTTTAAAACAATTTTGGTTTTAATGTTAAAAAAATTCGAACAGCAATATGAGTGAGGTAGAAATATTTTCATTTGATTACGTGTTTCTTTCTCTGACTACATGTATGAACTTGTTTCCTGGTCAAGCAGAATTTTTGCAGGTAGGAAAAAATAATTCTGCCATCCACTCAGTCCCTAAGTATCTTGATTTTACAAGGCACAAAGGTTTTGTCAGTCAGGTTACCTAGGAGTGAAAGTTATGTCTCATAATCCGTAAGTCTATTGCCCATTACACACCATCTGGTGACACAGTCAAAGATAATCTGATTTTTGTCTTTTAAACACGTTGCATAGCTATATCATATGGTGCATGCAATATGATAAATTACTCATTTAAATATGGTGCTTCTGTATAGTTTACAAATCCATGGTCACTCTCAGTTAACCTGAAAGCAGTTTTGAGCAGGATTTGTTTGTTATTTCAAATGTCTGGGTCTCTAGCTGAGGTTTTTATCTATTTACAGTTACACCTAAATTGTACAATTAAACAGCTAACATCTAATCCAACCAACCTTTAAGAAGCTGTTATTGGAATTCAAAGCTTTGCATCTACAGTGGAACAAATATCATGACAAAGCTGTTTCACGTCCCAAAAGCAGCAATGTCTAATTGCAATGTCTTTACTAGGAAGAGCCTGATGTAATTTAATTATAGGCTACTTGTTCAGTGTGATGCAGGAATTCTCAAGTATTTCAAATAGATTCTGGGACTCTACCCATAAAGAGTTCCTTTCAAGATAATGGGCCATCAATATATCTGCAGGTTTGCAGCAGATTTGCTTTTGTCACTTTATTTTCAGTCTCCAAAAGTAATCAAAATAGTTAGTGGGTTGCCAAAAGTTGAATCCTCAGAAAATAAATCAAAAAAAAGAGAATCAATCATGCTGGACAAAAGAAAGCTCCTACACAATTAACCTGGTGAAGGGAAATAGGCCATTTGCTGCTGTTCCAACTCCTTTGCCGACTGTTTCAGTGGCCCTCACATTCTCCAAGGCCAAACCTTTAAGCAACAATCTCATCCCCTTCTGATGCATCAGACACACCCAAAACATTTTCAAGAGGGGTGGAAAGTAGTAAAAGAAGATTTCTGTGATTTACAGTCAGGTTCTTCTGGGAAGATTACATATTTCTAGGAGACTATAATGTACACATACATCTGTAACTCTGATACAATCACATAATCAACATTCAGATCTAGGAGGCTATTTTTCCATGCAGATTTTTATTACTTTCTCTTCCTGGAATAATTAACCACTTTCAGGATTTTTTTAACTTAAGAAGGGAAGACTTAATTTTCACCTGACTCTTCAATTACAATTCTGAATAATTCCCATTTTTCTTGCAGGCCAGCTTTAAATCAGTCTATCAGGCTGCTGTGTCCTTTTGCACTAGCAGGTTTCATTCCCACCACAGCCTCTGGGCAAGCCAAAGCCAAAGGACATTCCTACAATAATCTCATTTAGTAATACACCCAGATCACTCACCAGAAGTTTCCACGGTCTCAGGCTTCATTTGGGGAGAGGAAGGCAGTAGCGTTCCAATGAAAGACAATTCCTCACAGAGTTTTGTGTTGGGCAGTGGCTCACCAGCAGCCCAGCCACTGGGATGCCAAACTATGCACCATAGGGAGGCAGGCAACACTTCTGAAACCTGGCGAGCACAGAAATGGCAAACGAGCCCCAGGTGCAAGGTCACAGGTGTTCCATTATGCTGCTCCTCTATTACACACACCTGTGGAGCCCTAAAAGCACCAGACCTCATCCACAAAGCATGAAAAGTTTGTCCCATTTCCTTTGCCCTCTAAATCCGATTGTCTCATTCTTGCTCCTTCTGTCCAGGCTGTCCAGCTGCCTATGCCTATCAGGTATGTTCTGCTACTAGAAGGAATTTGAATAAAGCATTTATGTATCTGGCAAGCATTTTCTTCAATGAAGACATGCTATGAACTAGGCAATCATATTTTCAACTGTGCTGCCTGCCAGAAAAGTGCACAAACTTCCAATAGCAAAGAAATGAGGTCATTTTGGTCAACTGCCAAAATCAGCACATTTCCTCTTTTGGTTCTGGATGCTGCACCTCCACACTCCACGATGTGTGACAAGTTGTGAGAGGGAGGTGCAGTCTCTCAGAAAAGGAAATAAAAATTAAACCAGCGGATGTTATTAAAAAAAAAAAAAAAAAGGGCGGGGGGGAGGAAAATGGAAAAAAGGAAAAAATCATGAGGCATCCTGATCTCCCATGACCTCCTCCTGAAGATCTATTTAACTGGAGTCCAGTATAACCTTCCTAAAATGATGTTAATATCTTATCTTGATATTGCAGAAATGTAAAGCCTCATCCCATTAGAGGAATTCAAAAGGCTTACATGAGAGATGCAGCTTTTGGTTAGAAGGCTGGACTGGAATTTAGCAAATCAGGATTAAACCCTGGTCTTGCCACAAGTTCCTGTGGGGCTTGAGCAAGACTCCTAACTTCCTGTGCCTGAGACCCTATCTTATGCCTGGTCTTGTGCATTTAAAAACTAAGTTTCCTGAGCAGGGAATATGTCTTTACAGTAGAACAGAGTCTGGAACAGTGGATTTTGGATGCTCATTTGGGCCTCTTAATGCTAATGCTGCACAAACCAAAATGACAGAAGTAGTAGTAATAAGAATAATAATAGTAATTATCTCTCAGTCTTTATTTTCAAGTTAATGTCTGCCAAAAAGCGTTAGAGAAGTTTCTCATTGTGGCAACTACTATATTTATGTGCGTAATTTACAAGCAGCTCATCTGAATAATTTGAATTTTTTATTAAGATTATTTTCTCATTTTCCATTGAGAAGCCTTCTTAGATACTGACTCACATTCAGCTTCATAGGGAAAAGTGCCAAGCATTTGTTTTTCTTATGTCTCCAGTAGTTATTTGACTCCTGCATTAAACTCAGCAAAGCCAAAACTGAATAGGAACAATCTTAATTTAATTATTAAATATATTTCAAACTTCATTGTGATTTTAAAAAGATCTTTCATGTGGGGTAGTGGAAATGTTCCAGGGAAATCTAAAAAACTATATGTAACCCTCTCTCCCCACGCCTTCTTTCTTTCAGCGTCTCTCAAAAGGAGGTTAGGTGAACTCAAATCTAACAGAGCTAGGGTGAGCTAGTTTCACTTCAGGTTTGACAGAAAAAAGTTACCAGGGCATCGTGCCAAGCCTGCCACTTTTGAGATAAATATGACTTTCTTTCAGGGCAGTTTTATGAGGGGCACAGCAAGAGGCTCATATACTATGGCAATTCAATTGCAGATTTAGCTATGCAGCAGCTGCCACTTCTTCATTATAAACAACAGTTCACTCTGAAGTTCTCTTAAGAAGTTTACAAAAGGGACAGTGTATTTATCTGACGTCTGTTACAGTGGTGTGGAGATACACAGATGGCCTTTGACTCTCACCTTCTGCATCACACACAGAGCCAAACCCAGTTCTACAGAAAGGCTTAGACCTTAAATTTGCCTGCTCTTTTCCTGATGACACTCCCCTCGTCTATTTGACAATCAGAGCCAGCTTACTTTCCTTGGGAGGGTCAGATTGGCAGATGAACTATAGTGAGGAAAGGAAACATGTTAAGTATGAAAACATTCTCATAAGCTCTCACAGGAAAAGGATGTAGCTAACAATAAAAGAGAATACTGCATTTCTCTGCCAAACTTTATCATACAAGATTATGCATTTCCAAAACTTACATTTATACCAGTTAAATATCGGTAGTACTACATCTACAGGAGGCATATTCCAAAATACCCTTCCTATATTCCCCATGGCAAGTCAGTTCTGGAGGTTTCTTTTTGAGGTTATCAACAGGCAAATGTATTACCACCTCACTTAACTTGGGATACTACCAGAGTGCTGGGAGTTACAAAGTGGACCGCTTCGCCACTGTCTGACCAGTCCCGTGAGTGATCTGTCAGAGAAGACCTCCAAGAGCCACTCAGGCAAGACTGTCATAGACTGCTTGAAGCAAGCTTCATTCACCAGATCCTCACCCGTAGTATTGATGGCCTGGCCTCCTGCCAGGCACAAATACTGTTTGCTGCACAGCTGGAAGGCTAATTACTTAAGGTTCGTCCTTCCTCCTCTGGGGTTGTTCCCTGCACTACTGCTTCAGCGTTGCAAAGCTGGTACAGTAAAGCCAAAGAGCTGATAAAAGTATGGTCTGGGCATGGCTTTGAACTGCTTGCCTTTGCTTGGGTTAGCAGCCATATCATTTGCGGTTTCACTGAAAAGCTTCAGCTCTGACTGTTCTGGCCAAGTTTCATGGCTTTCTGTACCCTTCCAGGGAGCAATCAGAATGAGCTTTTTGATGGCCCTTCTCTAGTCCAAGCATTATTCCCAGAAATGCACCAGCCAGCAGAGACCTATTGACCTTTGACTGCTGTCCTCAGTGCCATCAGGACAGCTGGTTTTGACTCATTCCTCATTTTGTTCACCTGTGGACATGTCTGCCAAACAGGCAGCACAGGTGATTTTTTTTCTCCACATAGGCTGCTGGACAGACATTCACAGGCAGCCCTTGATTTACATTCAGTGTCAGGTCAATACCTGTACTCAATTTTACAAAATTGAGGCAAAAGAAGAAAGAAAAGCTGCTGGCAGGTCATTCTCAGAACGGGATCCAGGGAGCTGTGTAACTTGCCTTATCCTCACAGACCTGGAATTGCTGCATGCGATGAAAGCAGTCTATTAACAGTTCATCATAAAACATGCTCGGAGATTTTATGTCCTAAATTATGTATATGATTGTTTTGCCTGTTTAGTGACTGTTAGTGTAGTGAGAAGTCTAAATCACTGTTATTACACCTCCAACTAAGGATTTTTTAACTATTATTTAAATTAAAAATAAAAAGGCAAGTCCTCAGCAAGAATATTTCAAGAAGCTGTGATTATTCTGTGAGCAGCCTTAAATACTGACTTGATATTTCTTTTAGTCCTGGGATACACCAGTTTCAGCATGTTACTTCAGAGGAGAATCAGCTTTTCTGCAAGGACTGAGACCTATCATCAGTTTCACCGCTTAAAAATGGTTCTTTACATACATTTTCATAATAAAGCACTTTATAACTATTACCCAATTATTGCTTACAGCATTAAGTAACAAGGTATTATTACTCCAATTTTACAGAAGGGAACAAATCATGAAATCTGAAACACTTATTCTGCTTTTGCATAGGCTTTCTCATATTAATTAATTATGAGACTTAATTACACTCAATCTCACCACTCCAGGCCAATTACAGAAAACTGTGTAAAGCAAAGAAGTAGCGAAATCTCTATCTCAGAGACAATCACTTACACTAACAGCACTTTCCACATAGGTATATAAAAGCACGTTGCAAATATTAACTCACACACCCAATGCAATGGCATGGATTTTTCTCTGATTTTTCCCCAACTGCCTCTGGGGAAGCAATGAACACTTCTCCCAGCTTCCTCACTCAGCTCTGCCCCAGAAACCAAATGCAAATCTCTGCACCCTGACTTGTGCCTTAATCACATGATCACCTTTCTTCCCAGAAGCTGTAAAAAAATCCCGAGGCATGTTAAAATTACCAGATTAGAAGAGCTCTAATTCAATGACTAAACATGAGTTGGTAAGAATTGGTATATGCTATACATACATATGTCCTAAAATATTTTTAAGCTTTCTATTTATTCTCAATCTACAGCAATTTTGCTTACTGAAGTTTGGTCCGCAAGGGGAATGGTAAATCCTGTAAAGCATCACTTTAAAAGTTTTTGTTCTACTGAAGTATCTATGAACATTTCCACATCCTATGTTGAAACATTAATCATGATTTCCCACAGCACTTAGCCACAGTGATTCACAACACGTTTCAATGCCTTCAACAGCAGCAGCATTCCATGGGGAACCATTCTTCTATTTCCAAGTCATGGCTCTCACAAAGATGGACTAAGTCAAGGCAAACTGGCCTTTTTATATTAATACCAACTGATCATCCCATAAAATGTGCACATTTAAAATCAGGGGAGAAACAAGAACAATTATCATCTTTGGCAGTTTGTCAAAAAGAGGGCTATGAGTTCAAGGAAATCTACTTGATTAAAATTGGGGAGAGACATTGAACTGCCAAATAAACCTGACTTTTCCTTAATTTCTTTACTCTGTTTGCCAGTGAGTGAAGGCTACTCTAAAAGACTCCTTGTGAATAAAGGTGTAAGTGTAAGTGGAGGAGACTCCATTCATTTATGACTTTGACTTCTTTGGAGCCAAGATTTCCCCCTAGTCTTCACAGTTATGACATTTTGTGTTCAATCTGGCCTATTCCAGCAGAATATTCAGTCTGTGCTCCTCGCAATTATGCCTTGTTTGCATGACACCATAACAAGCGTGCCACGAGTTTCACGCACCGGAATCTACCACACAGTATATTTTAAACACTCTCTAGTTGTCTAAGTCAGCCTCATGGCACGGCAGCAGAATTAAATACAATGGGATCTGGCAGGCTGCATTCACAGGACTGCATTGTAAGAAGGGGTAAAAATAAACATTAACATTTTGACTGTTTTCTTCCAATTTTTCTAAATGCTCTTAAGTAAAACAGAGATACCTTGCTGAGCCTGAAAAAAACAGAGAGTTTGCAGGTGCAATTAAATCAGGCACCTTTCAAATACATTATTCCTTATTCTGCAAAGCTTTCCCTTCTTTGCCTAGTGACACTTTCACACTTTCATTAGGCCAGCAAAGGGCAGCTGCAGTATAAAACAGGCAGAGATAACCTAGGCATTCAAAAGACTGAGATGCTCAAATCCACACCTGAATTTCCATACCTAATGACAGCTTTACCCCCTCTCAAGTAAACTTCTACTTTTCCATATTCAGCCAAGGGAGATGCCATCCACCTATATTTAGGCACAGAGAGTGGACGGCCAGGATCTCCCTCTGGAAGCCAGAGGGAAGGCACACAGCTCTCTCCTCTATACAGAGAACTAGAAACTTTCTTTAGTAAGATTGGCTTACCAAGCACCAAAAATTTAGCAACAAATTAAGTACCCAGTCCTCTTAATTTGGACCCCATCCTCCAAGCTTCACAACAGACACTTTCCTTGAAGATGGAAACTATAAATGCCAAGTGTAACATTAAGGCATGAACCTACATCTACAGTAGTATTGTTAAAACAAATATCAGCACAAATTCTGTGTTAATGACAGAGTCATGTATTTTCCATCCTTTTAATACTAACCCCTGAGCTTAATTATTATATTCAGTGTCTAGGGCAGCAACACTTCCTTCCCAGCACCCGTCATCAGGACAGCAATTAATGGCATACCACTGGCCTTCATAGAACACCATGGAAATTTTATTACTGTACAACTCAATTGCATTTTGTACAACACTGCCCCATAACTATGTCTTATTATAAAAAAATCATGTGCTTACAAAAGGGATAGTTGAGCCAACTGAACTATTTATAATTTGCAAGAATAAAAAACATTTCACAAGGTTTGCAACATACATACAAGAAACTTTGCAGCCTTAATACAAGACAAATGTTACTAAGATTCATATTATAGACAAACACAGAATGGAAAATATTCCCTGAAGTCATAATGGCAGGGTTATGCAGTATGCTATTTAAAAGCTATTCACCAATGTCCTTCTCCTTTCAGCCAGAACTCTATGGTAGAAATTCAACTGAAGAAAGTCAATTAATTGAAATTGTGGTTCTACAACTGAGGATTTATATGTGTAAAATGAAGCGGCTGAAGGAAAGGACTACACTTCCATATACTATTCAGTACCAGAAGAGAGGGCTAAAGCCATGGCCTATGTCTTCTACCTTAGAGTTACCTCTCTGCAAGTTTGTCACAATGAGGGGGCTACATCCTGTTTATGTCCTGCCTTACTCTCTTCTCTCATTTTTAAGAAAATGCTACTGATAAGCACTTTTCTTCTAATTTCAAGAGTCTCCTTGCTCCTTTCCAAACCAAAGGGTTCGCAAAATAAATAATTATTGCATGACTACTCTAATTTCAAACTGGCGCACTAATATAAGAGCTAATGTAAGCCAGGGCAAGGCGGCTTTCTCCCTGGATTGAAGGGCTGTGTCCACGATGAAATAACTTGTCACGCCCAGGATTTCAATGCTAGCTTCCAAGTTCCCAGGCTCAAGTGACCCAGCAGGACACAGCCATGAACCTCCACACCAACACATCTGCACCAGCTGCAGACTCAGAAGGAAAGGGACTGGTGCAGCAGGCAGCATGGGCTTTTTGGAAGGTGTACATGTGCACTGAGGAGCCCCAGGAGCCGCTGTTTTGATAGTTTGCACTGTCCTTGTGCACTTCTGAGTCGTCCTCCAAATTCTTACTGGAGCCATTAGTAGGCAGTGGGCTGGCAACATGCCCGCATGCATGGTGAGGTGAATCACCCATCCTTCAAAGCCAAAACACAAAGAATATCAAGAGATAACTATGGAGTAAACTGGAGGTCACCACCAAGCTTTCTTGCAAATCAAATGAGTATGGCATTGCATTATAAAATATTGCATCTCCCAAAGACCTTGTTCAATTTTCCACAAGCAATGGAAAAGCTTTCTACCATGGCAAATTCCACGCATCTCAAGAAATTAATTTAATTTCACCAAATACAGTTACAACTGGGTTTACTGTGTCAATCCAGTTTCAAACCTTTTTGGTTAAAGATTTGTAACCTATACTGCAAATGACAGTAAGATTATCTAACAAACAAAACTCATCAACACTTTGCTTTGAAGAATTGCCTACACATTGAATGGATGATGCTCCGACGCAATTCAGAGCTATATGATGGTAGTGATTTTGTTTTGTGGGGTTTTTTTTAAGAAGTTCATTAAAATTTTTTGGTTGATATCAACAATTTATTACTGCCTGTTTTCACAGAGTCTTCCATTTCTACAATGCAGCAGAGGAAACGTAAAGTGAAACTAGCTTCATGTAATGAAAAAGGGATCTCATAATGTAATTCACTTTGCTCCCTAATCACAAATGCACAGAGAGCACGAACTAGGGAATAAATATGTAAAGTGATGCTACAGCGTAGCATGCACAATTTAAAATGTTGTTTCTTGTAGAAGCCTGGGTTACAAATCAGAATGGAGGGTACACACATTATTGAGATTACTAAAAAGTTGTGGGCAAGGCTATGTTTTGGAGGCAACAACCCTGCTCTGTTTGAAACTAAATTCAAAATTCACATTGATCTTTCGACACCATCGCTTAGATATTCTTGAAGCCTGATCACAGAGAATAATAATATATACACAGATGCCTGGATTGACTTGCTATACATCTTGATGTAAAAAGAAGTTACAAAACGAGTGCAAAGATGACAGTGGAGCCTCCCCTCTCCCAGACAGGAAAGCTTTATTGCCATCTCTTCAACACTTTCACTTCTGCCAGAACTCCCCTCTGCCTGCGCAGCCCCTCCAGCTGTCCAGAGTGTCTCCTCCATACAGTAGTGCTGAGCAGGCGGAGCCTGGATTAAACAGTATTAGATGTTCTTTCTGTCATTTTGTTTTCAGTAATTTAGAAAATTATTTTTCTTGTTGTGGATATTTTTAAACGCGGTGAGGGAGATGTTACAGAAAAGCAATAAGAATCTCCAAGATCAGAATAGATCAGAAGCTCAACAATACTTAACATGTCTCTGTGACCATGAGTCTGTACACAAACACACGCACATGCATGCACACACACATTAAGATTAAAGTCAACTCTTTTGGAGGAGGCTCACAAAAAAAATAAAAAAACATGTTCAACAGGACGAGTCTGTTTAATGTAGGATTTAAGCAAGGCTCATTTGCATAGATCACTTACAGCAATGGCAATTCATCAAATTCTCCCATAAAAATCGTGCTATATTTTGTCTAAAGCGACACATTCCTTGCAGATCACAGTGCCTTTCTCATGCTGTTAATAAGATAATCTGTTACATGAGGCTTACAAATCCATTTAAATTGATTTTAATTAATGAATCAGTCACTAGCCACTGATGACTTGGTCTACAGACAGTAAGCAATTCAAAGCCCCAGGCTTCTAATCCCAAACCAAAATCCACATTAGAGCAACGGGGCATCTTTCTGATCGATAGTAACACAAAGATGTTCAGTTCATACACATTTAAAGTGTATGAACTTGATCAAAATGTATCTCCAGATCTTATGCATTACAATTCTCATATTCAGGACTGTTCAGCAAGGAAAACAATACTGAATCATTTACATTTCTTTGCAAGTGAAATAAATGAAGTCAAGCACAACTATAACCTGCTTCTAAACTTTTAGATGCTTATTCCACTTGAAGGTTTTTTTCTTTGTTCCTAAACAATCAGTTGTTTAACATTAATTATTATAAAATTACACTTCATATGGTCACAGACATGAACAATACCTTTTACATATGCTTTGATCCTGTGAAAATTCACTGCTATTCTCCACTGCTCAAGTGCTTAAATTTTCCCTTAAACAGAAAACAAGATTTGTGTCCGAAAAGCAACATGCAGAAGCAGCATAAAGAACATCCTTGTTATTTCAGTAAGTTAATTATTATAATTATTGTTATTACAAGAATTTAATTACAATGCAGTAAGTTAAATCCACAATAGGTGGTGTGATGCTGAACACTGCAATCCCCAAAGCATCAGCATCTGGCTCCCCATAGCAGAAGGGACACACCTGAGGCTGCTTCTCCTACATACACAAACAGCTGGTCCTCTAGCACAGCACCACTTAAACTAGCCAAGAGAAAGGAAGAAATGATGCATGCCTCCCCAGGAGCCTGCTTCCTGGATGTAAGCATCTAGCCCTTCTTTCAAAGGCCGCTCCTTCTTCTTAAAACGTGATAGAGAAGGAAGGGTGAGACAGGCCAGCTTGCCTCCAAGAGTCTAGCTGTTTATATAGCTACACTGTGCTAAGCCCAAGCCACTCTGCTCACATGATGCTCTGCACTGCACAAGCTTGATGGCACAGATCTCTGCTTGTCAGGGACATGACTCTGTACTGAGCTCCCCTGCCTGATACAGGCTTGTCTCCAGAAGCAGAGCAGCAGGTACTTGGAGAAATATAGTATCAAAAACTGAGATCTCTACAAACTTCCTGTACCAAAGGAGTTGGTGTTACGAGAATTGCAGTTATGGACCAGTTACCCTGTTTACATTTTTTTAAATGTTATCTGCACCTTCATGGTTCAATAGCATCTCCCATTAAATATTCCAAGAGAAATCCCAATCCCCCTCCAATCAACAAAGCAGATTGCTTGGGTGCTCGCTGCCACGCCGAAAGTTCAGCAGCCCACCTCACACACAGCTCCATTATAACAAAACACATCCAATAGCCTATCCCTGGATGGATGCTACCAGCCCAACTGTGGGGACAAAGAGCAGGCCATCGGGAAAATGCCCATGAAAACTGTGCTGACGCAAACCTGTCAATCAGGAGAGAAAAGTCTCTTCCTCTCCCTCAAGGGCTATGTCACCCATAACTCAAAATAGTCCCTCAAAGGCTCCAATGTCATTGTCTGAGCAAGGGATTGACCCTCTCTGGGTCCTTCCCATTGGCATAGAGTTGCAAGGACAGAGGGACAAGGTGGGAAAAGTCTCTATTACAGATATGGGTCTCCACATGAAAAGGATCTCAGCTCTCAGCTGCCTTCAAGGTGGTCTGTGTTCCCTCCTTTTTCCCCAGCCCAATCTTCTTCCATACTGCCTGACAAACACAAGACTCAAGAAATACCACACTGGACACCAGTATGGGATCACCTGTGTCAGCCATTTGGCTCCAAAACTCTGTAAGTGGCCGTTACACTGAGGTCAATTTACCAGCACTGAACTGCACCAACTAAGAAAGAATGCAACTTGTAGCTTGCTCTATTAAAGCAATTTCACGTATTATCTAATACAAAAGATATTGTTGCCTAACGTGTAATAACCATCCTGCCTGTTTAAATGCAGAACTCTGTATTTGTTTTTAATCAATACTGCATATACAGTTTAACCAATGCTGTCAAAAGTAGCTTTTCAATGCAGTGTCTCACTAATTCATTGCTCTCACTACTTACGTTCTTCCCAGTTTGTTATGAATAAACAATTTTTTGGAGGGAAGAACAAAAAGAATAATTAAAGAAGGTAGGTTTGGCTTTTATGTGCTGCTAATTAATTAGAGAGTTAAATTAACCAAATAATAAGTACAAGATACCAAACTATCTTTCATAATATTTAAGAAAAACATAAAGGGTTGAATACTTTCCAGGTGTAAACACATTAAGATTAACATTGCACCAAATCTGAATCTGGCCCAGCTAGCTCAAAAAGGTAAATACTGCATCTTCTTGCACAGATGTCGCAGAGTACAGGCACTCCACATTTAAAGAGACAGATTCTGCAGCCAACAATGCTCCACTGACATAGAGACAATCAATGTGTCCTTGATTATGAGGCGGCAAACAGTTTTCACTACAAAAAAGGAGACTGAAAAACAAATCATGTGTTTTTATTTTACAAGTTCCAAGTTTGGGTTGGGTTTTTTTCAAGCCCTTTTGGAGCACTGAAACAGCATAAAAATAGTTTGTTGCACAAGCATAAAACAAAGTACTAAACTAAACTAGAACTGCTAAATAAACATTTTAAATTTACTCCTATGTGTTCAGTTCTTGTTCCCATTACTCTTCAGGAGTTGGATGATATCACTAAAATATCTTCCCGTCTTCTGGTAAACTGATTAGATGGGTTTTGTCCAAGAATTGTGCCATAATGTGTTCCCTCTATTTCATATTCTGAATATCACTGCTGGAAAATGTACTGCAGCACAGAATGTAGTATATGCCAATATATCCTGACATTCAAATCAAGACCACAAATTATAAACAGTTTCAGCAAATTGACTTGAGTGCCTTTGTTCCTCAGACATACATCTTCCTATTGCTTACAAAAGCAGCATATACTAACCACTAACACTGCTATAGCCAGTACTGGGAAAGGAAGTTATTGAAGCCTGGATTTCCTGCTTTCAGTCGTAGCCAAGAACTGTGAGGCTTGTAGTGGTTTCAGGAACTGACTCATCTAATGATTCATGGATAAGATACTGGTTTTAATATATTTCTGATCATAAGACTCAAACTTCAAAAACAGGGATGCTTAATTTTTATTTTAAAGTTTAAAAAAAGTACATAAATCAAGTAAACAAATATTGTCATGGGACACACTGGCTAATAATTATGTGTTTTACAGTGCACCCTGTTTTAAAAAAATACTACGTTAAACTTCCTGGAAATTCATTTCGAGAGAACGTTGACAATGAATTCAAAATCCACTGTCAAACACCCAAATACTTTTATTGCAGTCCTGATACAGCTGAAATTCAAGTGAAGGACAGGTGGGATATCAATTGCATTTTACATATACCCCTAGATACATATATCTACTGCTACATATTAACCAAGGAATCCTAGAGTTACTACTGTTAATGCATGTAGTTTCTTTAGCTGGGTATAAAAAAGTATCATCAAAAGATCGGCAGGTAACAAACAATACATTTGGGTGTTTGAAACAACAGTAAAGTTTTGTTTCAGGAGTGACTGAAGCTGCAGAGGTCAATCTCAGAGCAATGACTAACAGTGGATCTGAAGTGCTCACAAACACATGCGTTTTGTGCTAATTCAGAATTCAAAATCAGCCATTTTTACCCATTTAGTTCTTCCAGAGGGAAGCATGCCCTCCAGTGCATCAAAATGCTTTCTGCCCACAACACAAATCTCATCAGTATGCTGTAACTTGAACTGCCAGGCTCTTGCACCTAAAAAATAGCTTGTGATGGAAGCTTAATTCTGCTAGGCTCATGTATGGAAAAGTACTGGTTTACTTTCTAATTTTTGAACTGCAAGCTGCAGCTACTCACACGCTATGTACAGTGTTGCGGGGAGGGAGGGGGATGTTAGCATTTCTATATTTCACCATGTGCACAACTAGCACCAAAAAAAAAAAGAAAACAAAATGCATGTTGCTTGGAGGAAAAAAAAAAAAAACAACCAGCAGTTAAAACAGTTGACAAGAAAAGGCCAAAGTGCGCTCAGTGGCTGGCAGTCATTTTATGGCTATAGTCCTACAGCAGATTTACTTAGATGACGTCAGTGGCTCAAATCCAGCTTTTCTTTGGTAGCATTTACCACTTGCCTCTTGAAGCCTCCACTATGCTACAGAGCAGTAGACCATAATCAAAATTCCCTTTGTGAAATAGAGTTTACCTCAGGGCACAGAGGCATTGCTAGCTGAATTGCAGGCTCTTCACCCTGTACTGCATGCCCAGAAATAAATAACCTACAATACTGTACTTTCCTTAATACAGAAGAACCATTAAAAGCAGTTTGCTACCTAAAAAAGCATTCTTTAATTTATTTCCAAAATCTCAGAGGCCAGAATATTAGTTCATTTTCCAAGTAACCAAGAGCTATGATAATTCTACTACACTTTGGACTTCTTTGTATTGTTTTTAGAGATTTTGGAAGATAAAGTTATTTATGGGTCATTGTTTCACCAACAAAAAATGTTACTAATGCTAGAGGCTAAAGTGAATTGGTATAGAAAGCTGCATATTTTAAAATTGTCTTTCAAATGTGCCCCTTTAACTGCTTATCTACAACTGGTCAGTAAGTATAAAGTAAATATGCCAAGAAGCAGAGCAAGAAATTATTGTGCATAAATAACAGTCAATTTAAAGTGCAAAATGCACATTATTGGGAGCTATGGATTTCCTATCACAAAACAATGACTGGAATTAATGAAACACTAGTAAATCCAAGTCAAGCAGACACCAAATCAACTAAAACTTCACAGGCTCTGAAGTTTAACTAAAAAACCAAAAAAAAAACCCCAAAACCAAACCCCACAACCATACGAAAGATGCATCTTATTGTACTAAATAAACAGAGATTTGTTATGTTTTAATGGACCCACCAGTCCAAAGACACCATACTCATTACGGGTGATAACTAGACACATTAGTGGATTGAAAATTGCCTCTCACATTTAAGCACTTAGACATTAGTTATAGGGAAGATGCACACATGCCTGACAGAGAACTGGAAGCCTCAATATCTCTCCTTTCCCAGCCTCTTTGCTTACCTTCCCCCCAGTCACACCAGAATGAGAGATCAGAGGTCTAATCTGCAATGAGCCAGAAGACAAAGAATGCTATTATCATCCAACTGCATGAGTCACACCATGGACCTGAACTCTAAATCTGAATTTGAAACAGATTTAAAATTTGAGGTGACCCCCAAAGTAGTTCTAAGTGGACAGATGCTAGCATTTCATGTCCTTGCAGAGAAACTGAAAGCCTCTGTTAGCAGCTTTAGATGCCAAGCCAAGGGCAGGAAACCTTTCCCATTTTCTGCAGGTGTCCATGTTGACTCAGGCACAGCGGTGAGGTGGGAGCACTACCTCTCACTTCACTGCTGGCTTGGTTGGCCTCTAGGTGATCTGCCAGCTCCTGCATTTTTCCATGCAGTTCATCTGGGTGGACTTAAAGAATCGCCACTGTTCTGGACTGTCATACTACTCGCTTGTTCCAAAGGGACAGAAGAAAAATTTTCTTCTCTCTGACCTCCTTTCATTACTAGAAAAGTGGTGTCAGCAAACAGATTCAGATGATTGTTCTTTGAGAGAGAATCTGGTCCTTTTATTGGTCATTAGGATCCTGGACACGAAAGGCATTTTACAAGCACAAGCAGTCCTTTCTTTCCAATAGCCAGGGCAAGGAAGGAGTGGAAGCAGCACGGCGACTGGCATGGGCAAAAAGACCAAACAGCAAGACCACATCCATGAGCAGCAGCAGTAGAAATAAGGTAAGGAGAACCTGGCAAGATGGATAGTGAAAGGAGAGAAACAAAAAGCCACCATGATTAGGAAGGAGAGCCTAATCAAGCACTGCCCAAGAGCAAGTAAGTGAGGAGGGGTCCAGGCAACCAGAGAGGGATGCAGTGCCCTGTAAGGAACAGCCCGACGGAGCCTGTAGGGCAGAAGACACAGAGGAATGTGCTGCAAGGTCAGAGAGCAATAGGGACAAATCCAACCCTAAGGACATCATTGCTGCATTGAATTGAAGACTTTATTTATGGTTTGAGACTTTTCCTGCAACAAGATAATTACAGCCAAAGAAAGACGGGGGTAGGGGGAGGATGAAGGAACTTCCATTGAATCTTCAAGTCTCCTACAAGGCTTTCAGTTGATCATGGAAAATGTAGAAATAAAAAAACCAAAAATCTTCAAAGATCAGCTGACAGCAGATATAGGGACACAATTGTTTTTAAAGGTTGGGGTTTTTTAAAGAATAAAAGTAAAATCAGGGATGTGGAAAATGAAACTGTTTAGAGAGTTTTGCCTTTTATTTTGAACTGTAAACCAGCTTTAAGATGAAAAGTGTGTACACATGGTGGTGGTAGATTAAATATTAATAAAATTTCCTTTCAAACACTATATATTTTGTAATTGAGATACACATAGCAGAGGCTTTAATCCACTAAACCTCTATGAATTTACCTTTTCTTCTAAAGTCTGTTCTGACATTTTCTCCCCTCAAAACCGAAATGTCATTCCTGAATTATAATCTCCCAACAGAAAGACAACCATGTAGAAAAACATGCCAGCTAATTCCAAAAATAAGCACCATTGTTCACAGCACCATGAGGTGAATGAATGGCGAGATTCCACCAAGGGAATAACTGTGATGTCCATAATGTTAAGGAATAATTTGGCACCAAAAATACCCAAGGCCATACTGGTTGGTGATTCAAACATGAAGCATATCAAAACGCTACTGATAAGCTAAATTAACAGATAGCTTATCTGAAGCATATACTAGCCATATGGTGCCACAACTTCTGTTGCCTGTTGCTGGCATAACAATAGGCTACTGCAGTCTTAGACTGGAAGCACTATTTGACAAACTGTCAACAGCATTCTTATTTTTTTGCAGAGCTCTAGGGCAATGGCACACTTGCGGATTTGCATTTTTTTTTAAACAGGTGAACAAAGAGTAAACCAGATGTCAACTTTAGAAATCGAGCTGTCTGGATCAGGAGATTTAACAGAGTCAGGCATACTGCTACAGCTCAAATCTAGACAATGAGCTTTTCTAAAAACACTCTGGCCTAGGGGAGTGGCTATTTAAAACACTTGGCTTCTTTTATTTCAGCACTATGGAAGTGAATTCTGCTCTTAAGTGCCAGCTCAAATGAAGTCATTTTGTTTCACTGGGGCTTTCTTTGCATTTTAGAAATGTAGCGTGTACTGTAGTAAAGACAAGTATGAAAAAAAAAATTCTGATTCTTTTTCAGCTAGAAGCTGGGTAAAATGGGGGGTGTGTGGCAACTAATAATTTGATCACATACAAAAAAAAAATTAAAAAAAAAATATCCGTGAAAGGATAATTGGAGTACAAGTTAAACGAAATTTATTTTCTCCTCATTAAAAACAAAACAAAACAAACAAAAAAAACCTGAAAACACTTTTGAAAGCTTTAGAAAGACCTGGTATTTACAACCTCCTCAAGCTCCACGAAGACAAGGTGTGAATACTGACCAATAAGGAAGATTTACAGTGGGATTTTAATATGTTACAGAAACACAATTGGTTAATACCACAAGAAATCATTAAAGTTGTCTTCTTACGTTATTTAGGACAATGAAATCTTTGTTACTTACATACTATTTGAGGAAAAATCTTTTAATAACAACACAGTAATCCACTCAATCATTTCAAAAATTGACAAAATAAAAACTACTGACAAACAATATATAGTATATATAATCAATATATAGTAGAATCTATGGTGTTCAGTTACGAAAACCTGCTTTTAGTTGTGTTCTGTAGGAGTGTGAAAGACATAATGAGAAAAATAGATAACTTTCTGTTCTAATAATCTGTTCTGCTTTGATAGGCAGTTATTGGAACATATTTATTTTCTGACTTATACCCAGCTAAGTATGTAGCATTTTTAGATTATCTTTTCAAATTGTTCTTGAACATTCTCAGTTTAAAAAAAAAAAACACACTCCTTTCATGTTAAGTTGAGATTGCACTTGAACTCTTTCCAAAAGCCAGAGCTGTACTGAATTATGATAATTAGAAAGCTGTGCGCATAAAAGGCAGCACAGTTGATGCATTTAAAAAAGTTCATGCCAGAGAATATAAGTTCAATATGTTCTCACATAATTAACATTTCCCATCATTAGCAGCAGTTTTCAGTTCATGTATCTGTAAAAACAACAGCATTCGTCATTGTTTTAGATTCCCAGTCAATAGCATTTTAATAGTTTTACACATAATCTAAACTTTCCTTCCCTTCCCCCTCCCAGCACACTGAGATTTCACATCCTACCTTCTGACCTGCTAGCAAATAAACTCGTATTTTGTGCTCATACCCTTCTGCTGCCACACAGACTATCTCAGATTTGAAAGTTTAGTGAAGAGTTAATAAGAGCTAGAAATCTAAGAAGGCCATTTGGAAAGGTACAACAGGATGCAGAGGGAATAATCACGTTGTTCCAGTAAACAATGACTAGAAGACAAAGAACAAAAAGTTGTAGGTGATACCTTCGACTGGACAGGAGCCAAACTAAAACGGGCTGCCTCTGACAAACCCAGACACAAGCTGGAGGGTCTAGGAAATGGGGTTGCAGCCCTGCACCAACCAGGCAAGCATTTATAAACCCTTTACACACTCTGCGGATTTTCATCGCGTTCTTGACATATGTACAAAAATTCATCTAATAAATAAGGGCATGCAGCACATGACGGGTTATTCTGAGACATTCATAGACTTCCTGTGGGAAGTTAGTTATTAGGAGTCAGATTAGTTGTTAGGAGTCAGATTTTGATACAGGCTCATTGCCTTCTTTCTCTTGCCTTCGCTTCTTCAATCCCTGTGTTTTAAACTAAATATAATTCTGGGGGAACTTTAAAAACCTGATATAGTATAAAAGTTGCTGAATCTGCATCAACACAGAGAGAAATTTTGGCTCTACCAATAACAAGATAAAACTCACAGTGATTGCAGTGGGATCAGGATTTCATACAAAAACAAGAGAGGTTCGGGGTATTAAATTAGAAAACTCCTAGCTGAATTTTATGCGACAAATCTGAGGAGCAGATTTGAAGTCTGCAACTTTTCACTCTCTTATGTTTTGGAAATGAGCAATCATTAAAACCAAACACAAAATTATTCCAGGAAATATTATTCCATCCTTGTTCCACTTGCAAAAGTCAAAAGGAGTTTTGTGCAAGAACAGGGAGCAAGATATGGTCATAAAATGGGAATTTATTGCAGAGATTTTTCTTCTAAAAATGTGTCTTCAGTGTGGCTTAGAGTCAGTTGGCTTTACAATAAATAATACCATTAATCCGTTCATATATCACAGGATACAATTTAAATTATACAGTACTTGCATAAACTGCCACAAAACCTCTAACAGCTGTTTCTTTCAGGGAGATGATTTACCTCTTTTGAGTTCTAAAATTTTGTTGAGACTCACTTAAATTTATTTTTTTTAAATAATAAATGACTGTAGTTTAGGAATATAAAACATTCCTACTTGAGGCAAGCACTAATGGCAAAGTGCAGCATGGTGACAGAACAGTAATTAAATCTCAAATCCCAGAAATAAGTAACTACTATTTCTCTCATGCAGAATTAGGTTGCTCTGATGAACTGGGGATTTCAGAACCATTTTTAAAGGGCCAATTTGCACCCACATTACAGCCACCATAATAGAGCAACAGGCCATATGAAGACCATGGAATTAAACTGAACTGAGACCAGATTTTTAAAAAGTCAGCCCTCACCTCATATTTGCACATGCCATGAATAAGAGCAGAAATGGAATGAGTGACCAACTTTTAATAGAAATTTTCCTGCAAGTTTTAGAAAGATTACAAGCAAAGCAGAACATAAGCCCCGTCCAAAAATTCAAAAAAATGTGTGGCAAGTCTGATATTCTTTTTAATCAAAGATACTGAATAGCATGCACGTCCTTTAGACATCAAATATCATACTAACCATGTACATAAAGCATATGCTGTAAATATCTTCGTATTTGATCCAGCAAATGTTTATTCCTATGAGTCATCCCAGTCACTTTAACCTGAGTAGGGATTGGATCTAGCAAAGCTTTTCTTCTTAAATAAATGGAATCACTTCAGAAAGACAGTTTTTAAACCATCTCTGGAAAGATATAGTATTAATATGAATGCCACAAAGAAATATCAAATAAAAAGAAGTGATGTATGCGTGCGTATATACAGTCAGAAACCATGCGTCCAAAACGTAATGTTTGGAGGTAACCTTCTCCCAAACACACACATTCAGAACTGTACAAAAAAACTTCATGTTTTGGAAACAGTCTTAGGCACCTTCCAATAAAATCGGATTACTTCTACTGGAATTGTTCCAACAGTGTACCATCCTACCTTATAGATTGAAAACTGACAGCTATATCATAATACACAATTATATATTTTTATCTTTCACTTTTTTTTTTTTTTTTTTTTTTTTTTTAAGTGAAAGACACCAGAATTTCTCTGTAGCTCCAGAGGTCTTTATTACACTTTTGCCTGCACTATATCTTGAAAGTTTGCTTACAATATGATCTACAAAGGTAGCTTAAAAAGAAAGAAGGAAGAAATCTTTTTCTCCCTGCATGTGACCTAACTGAGCTTAACTTTTTCAGGCGTGGACAAACAAAGCCTAAAAACCACTTTAACGATATCCAAAACCACTACACAGTCCAGCAACAACAACAACAAAAAAACACTAGTTACAAATTATACCAAGCATGTTACACACATGCTCACACATCTCCACACATCACAATATGCTATCATTTCTCAGCTGGAAACTCACGGCGGGTCTACTTCATAATTAAGTTTCTGTTGTTCTTTTTTAGCTGTTTAATTAAAACTCCTTTAAGCAGAGGCTGTCTTTACTAAGACTCTTGTCAAATCAAAATTTTTCCCTCTGCTTCACCGCTCGCATACATCCCACTCAGCACTAAGAAACAGTACAGAATATAAAACCGTAATTTGAATCTCAAGAGCTGCTGTTACACTCTCCTGATTGCAAAGGCTAATAATATTTACTTCACCAAAGCAGTGTATGTAAAATTGATGCTCAAAATACACCTAACATGTTTAGTGATAAAGTACTTTCCAAAGGTATTTCTAAGAAGAAAAATTGAAATAAATCCTTTGCATCCAAAATTGGTGCTTGGTCAGCTGATAAAAACCTGCAGCAGACAAAATGCAGAATTATCCCTATTAGTACAGAAAATGCCTTTTGACCCAATTTAAAACCAGTGTAGTGTGAAAAGACACGTTTTACCATGAAGGTGAAAAATAAATGCACCTCAAAAAAGTTTACCCTTACTGAAAATAATTTCAAAAAGTTGATTTTAAAAACTTGCAAGTTCAAAATGTGACCCAAATATAAAATCAATTTTGTGTTTTAAGAACATTCACTGTATGAATTCCTGTATTTCTATTCCCAAATAAAGTATGCATATATGTATTTTTATATATGTATACACACACACACATATATACCAACAAACATGCAAGCTTCCCTCCCACAACAGAAGTAATTTAATATACAGGTCTGTGTCATTTTTGATAGCACCATCTTACCATCAGTACAATCTAATATCCCTGTAATGGTATTCCCCAACTATTTATAGAGACAGAATACATCATACATCACAGACACGCATTCCCAATCTAGGGTTATAAGAAGAATCCTACATAATTTTAAATTAAGTCCTAATGTAATTATAAACATTTTTGTTTCCATATTCAATTGCAGGTAGCACTTAGTTATTTACATGAATTTTCCTGTAAGAGGCATTCCCACAGAGATTTCCATATTAGATGCACTGCATAATAACCGAACATTCAGCTTGAGAAAACAGTATTTTATCCGTACAGCTCCAAATTTTGCCATTATCTAGGTTAGATATCTCTGTAAGACCGCTAACTGGCAATACTGAGTTTCTAAACTTTATCAGCACTAAAGGAAAGCAAATATGCTTCTGTTAGACAGGAATACAGCCGTACAGATACTTTTTTATCCCTGAGGCACTGCCATTTCAGCTTACATTTCTTATATATGCTATTTTACGTCAGAAAATGCCAGTACCATCTGATGTTTCCTGGCCTTTCTTTCCCAGATGGTGTTCAGCAACGAACAGTTAAAAAACTCTGGGAGCCATTTACATTCAGAAAGCTAGACCAGAACTGCTCCCTAACTTTCCAGCACTTCTGGAGGTCACTTTTCATTTCTTCATATCAAAGGCAGGCACTTGTTTCTAGTAAGTTAACAACTCTCCTGAGAAACGTGGGTGGCTGGTATTTCATTGTTTCATAAATATTTTTATACTGTAACACCATTCAACTTAAAACAGATTTCAAGAGGAGAAAAATCATGACTAGGATTATGTTCAACTGAGGTAGGAGCACGAACTTTTTAACTTGGTAAAAATAGACTTTTTTCCCCTCTCGCTTTATTTCCCCTCGTTGGTTTTGTTTAGCTGTTTGGAGGGGGCCGCTTTGTTTTAATTTGGTTACAAAAGCCGTACTGTATAACTTTTTCCCTCCCCCTCAGAAGTGTACTTCCTTTGAAAACGCTCCTTCTGTGAACAAAGGCTGCCACCGGCCCTCCGCATCAGCACTGTGGACATCTGTGGAATACATCTCTTAAAAACGTTACGGATAAATAAAAAACCCTATGGTTCCTACCGAAAGGAAGTTTTCCAGGGACAAGCTCCTCGGTGGTGTTGTAACTGCGACTTTGTCTTTTTTGGATACAATGTTTCTGCTGACTCCCGAAAATTTTCCACTTGAATGTGCAATTAACCAGCAGCAGCGGCAGCAGCAGCAGCTCTGGAGAAGGAGAAGAAGCAGCGAAAAAGGACATTCCTTCTTTCATCTTTTAGAGGAAAATAAAAGCGGGAAGGAAAGCAGAGCTCGGGGCAGCGCAGCGAGCAGCGCTCCGAGCCAGGCCGGGCCGCCCGCACCGCCGCGGGATGGCTCCGGAGGGCGGCGAGCCTCTGTGGGAGCCCGGGGCTGCTCCAACTTCTCCTTCCCCGTGGAAAAAAAATGTGAAAAATGCCAAGGATCGGTGCGCGCGTGTGCGTGAGAGAGAGAGGCGGGGGGGGGGGGGGGGGGGAGTGAGAGAGAGAGAGTGTGAGTGTGTGTGTGAGTGTGTGTGTGAGTGTGTGTGTGAGTGTGTGTGCGCGCCCCTGTGTGCGCGCCCGGCTGCAGAGCAGTGACTCAGGCAACTAAGTGCGAGCGGCGGCGGCGCGGAGCGGCGCGGGGGAGCGGAGCAGCGCGGAGCGGGGCGGGCAGCAGCCGCCTGTTGCAGCTCCGGCCGCGGCCCCGCAGCGGCAGAAACTCCGCGGGAAACAACTTCTCCCCCTGCCGCGGCCTCTCTCCCGCCTGCCCCGGCACCTGCGGGGGCGCCGGCCCCCCGGGCCGACCCCGGCCGGGATCGACCCCCCCCGCCCCGCCGCACAAAGCGCCGGCGGCGTGGCGTGCGCGCCCGCGGCCCCCTCTTACCTGCGCGCCGCGGCCCCCCTCCGCGCACCGCCAGCGCGCCGCACTCCGACGGCAAACTTCGCCCGCCGCCCCCGGGCCGCCCCGGCTATTTATGGCCCCGCGCCTATTTTTAATCCGCCGCTTGGCTATTTATACCGCGGCGGTAGGTTGCCGCGGGCCGGCGGACGGAGCCCTCGGAGGATGAGTTGCTGCCCGGCCGGCGGCGGGGCGGGCCGGGCTCCCGGCCGGGCTGCGCGGCGCCAGCGATGCGAGGAATGCGCGGAATGAGGGGAGGAATGAAATGAACGCGGGAGCGGGGCGGCCGCGGGGCGGAGCGCGGCCCGCCGCCCCCTGCGGCCGCGGGCGGGCGGGCGGGCGGGGCGGCGGGCGGGGCCTCCGCGCCGCGCTGACCTCATAGGGGAGCCCGCGGGAGGGGGCCCGGCGGGGGGAGCGGCGGCGGGGACGGGGAGCCTGGGGCATCGCGCCGCGGCCACCCGGCCGGCGAGCTGAGCGGGCGAGCGTCTGCCGCACCGGGGCTCCCGCAGCCGGGTGTGCGGCGCCTCGCCAGGGGCTGGCGGCGGGGCTCTGGGGCGCTCTGCGGTGGGGGTCCGCAACAGGCTGCGCAGCGCTCCGCAGCGGAGTTGAGAAGTAGGGGATTGCCGCTGGGGTCCGCAATGGGCCGCGGGAGCCGGCTGGGCCCTGCACCCCGCGGGGCGGGGAGCTGCCCCGGGGCGCCCAGCTCCCCCACACGCACAGCCCTGGGCAAACCCCCGTCAGGCCCTGGGGAACGCGGATCTGCCCGCCCGGCGGCCGCCCGCAGCACCCTGGGGCCCAACAGAGCCCCAAGCAGGGGGTGAGCGGGAAGGATTTGTATACATCACCCCCCAACTCAGCGTAGGCACAGCATGGCCCAGGGGTCCACAGTCTCCACCCTGAATCCGGGTCACAACCCTTCTCACAAAACTGGCCCAAGTTTCAGATTTCACAATGCAAGTTTTGCGCCACTCTAGTTGTGAGCCTAAGTGCCGTTAGACTACCCTTCTTCTACTGGCACAACCCATCCCCCAGTAATGCTCCCCAAGCACTGTCATAAGGCATGTCTCCTTCAGTTAATAATCCGCTACCTTATGGAAATAATCACAGGGCAGGCACAGCTGTCGTGCTTGTGAAAATTTGTATTTGCATAAGCAAAGTGGATAACTGGACACCTCGGTGCCTGTTTGTGAAATAAATTGCCTATTTTGATGTGCAAACATACATTTCTAGCCACCTTTGAAAGTTTGCCCAGCAGGGCTACCACTTTTGGAGATGTCAGGAAAATCACATTACAACCTCAGAAGAACCACATGTAGGTGTCATCAGACAGCATTAACATGCTCACATTGTGTGTAACTTCATGGCGTGCTGGTAGAATTCACAATAAATGCCCTGTATATTACTAAATGCCCTGTATATTACTTGAGTATGACATTAAGAAAAGATGCCGAGCATGTCTCTCTGAATACCAGAAACATGCCCGTCCTGGTTCTTTCATGGTACCAACCCGGTAAGACAGCCATGCTGATAACAGCTGCCATTTTAGCCTGAGACTGACCCAGGAGCCTCTCGAACACAAGGCACTTAAAGCTCACGCTGCGGTTCACACAGGGGCAGCGACTGGTTTTTACCTTTGAGGACCAGGCACAGAATGTGTATGATAGACAGTGCAAGCAGAAGATGCAGTGTTCCCACTGATCACATAAATGATACTGACTGAAACCTCCTAAAACCCAACCCTACAGGAATGACATGTAACAAGTAACAGTATCAAATGAAGCTAAAGTTTGAGCAGGGGTCGGACAAAGGATTGGGAGAATGCAAAAATGAACATATCTTAGAATACTTTCTCCCCGCACCATTCCATACTGGTTGAAAAATTTCTTCCCCAAAGTCGGCTACAAGGAACCCCCTCACACACACATACACAGAACTTCTCTTCCCCTCCTCCTTTCCAAACAGCTTTAGTAATATTGTCTAATAAGTGTCTAAGTGCCTGCACAATTTGTAAAATTCAATCACTTTGCAGATGTCTATACGAAATTCATAATGTCTTGAGTTTTCCCAAATCTTACCAACTCTTGTCCAAAGTTGGAACAGAAAAATGGGAAAAAATATTGCCCCTAACCATAGTTTTTTAGTCACTAGACTTAAAGTCACTCCACTATGTTCACTGCATGCACAGAAATGTGAAAAGTCTTTAAATGAATGTGATTTTTTTTCCATAAGGCTTGCAGAGAAAATGCCAAGAATGCTGACTCTAATTTCTACGTCTGTGCAGGGCCCAAAAGATATCATAGCTCTGTACACATGGAGGGAGAATAGCAAATTTTTGGACAATGGATAAATAAAAATAAGAGTTTGAAAACTTCTTACCTATAGCAGTTCTCATAAATGAAAGTGATGAAAAATTTGCAGTGGAAAAGAAAAAAAGGGGTTGTTTCTATACCCATGGTTGTGGATGAACACAAATCAAAGTCCAACCAGGTTGTAGCTGTTTGCCTGTATCTGCAGACAGACAGTTCAGTAGCTCTTTTGCCATGCAGAACTCTTTCAAGAAGGGTAATTAAATTTACCTGATGCCTGCACATTTTGCTGTTAACTGTGAGCATCAGGGAAAGCTCACAAAATTCTGATTATTTCTCAGGTTCTGAACTCAAAAACAAATGCTTGGGGAAGACTGGAAGTCTTACACTAGCACAATGTAAAAGTTCGTCCACAATCCACAGTTTACAGCTCAAGGCTGAGTCCTGACAATATCTTGCTCACAGGCAACTATACCAATTAAACTACCAAATCTGAGGCCAAAATGAACAGCAAACTAGTATGGTGACTAAATCATGGCACTTGCTGAGCATAAGTCTGTGGGCCAGATAGGTCCAGATAAAACCAATAGCCTCTGAACACTGAGATAGGGAAACTCTGTCAAGTATTGATCTTTCTTGCCTCTTGGCTCATATAACCTGAAGGTTGTCATGTCATGCCATACCATATTAGCAGTCACTTCAGAAAATACATACCTGGAATCCCAATGAATTTCTGACAGAAAAAATTGTGTACTGAGGAGACAGAAGGTCTGTGCATTTGTACGGAATGTGAGGATGAGGAAAGACATCAGTGTCATCCAGCCTGTGGTCATCCAGCTAGGGTAGGCTTCTTTGGAGGCCCTGTGGATGAAGAAGGAAGGTACATTGGAGGCACATTCATACGCAGAGAACTTTTCTCTGATGAGCTGCCTGCCCTGTGTTTATTGATGAATGGCTTATTCAGGTACAAAGGTGCTCTGAGAATGACAAAAGTTGAAGAAAACAAAGGGACATTGGGACAAGCCCAGACAGGGGCATTTTCTAGGGACAAACGCTTATCTCAGCTAGTAAGGAGACATGCAAGTGGAGAAGAATATGGGGAAATCTATTAAGAAAGAGAAAGAATGAGATTCAAGAAATGGATGCCAATTTAAAAACCTCAGTGAGAGAGACCGGGGAAAGAGAAGAGACACAGAAAAGAGGAGAGAAGGGAAAGTGAGAAAAAATATTTGTGACTATAGAAGGAAGGCAGGAAGAATAAAAGGAAAGTTAAAAAAGGGGAATAAAAATGGAGAAAGGGAAACCTGGAAAACGGAAGAATCAGTGGGGCAGAAAGAACAGCTGAAGGAAAACCAGCTGGGAGAGCAAGGGAGACTAAAGTTTATGAGAAGAAAAATAGGAAGTAGTAGAAACAGGAGATGGCAGTGAGGAAAGGGAATTAGCTTAGAAATGAAAGGAGTAAGGTAAAGAAGGATAGAAAGAACAAGCAAAGGAATATACAATTAGAGAATAAAAGTCTTGCATTTGTTAGTGAAATATTATTTTGAGTGCGAGTCCTATTGAAACTGGGGAGGAGACAAGTGTGAAGGTACGTAAAGGTAAGAGGAAGGCTGGATTGTGGTTTACGTATAGGAATCACTTTTGTCTTCATTAATGATACTACTGATAGCAGGGAACATTAGCGAGCCTAACGGAAGAGTTGTAGTTCCTTTCCCCTTTGCTGTTAGCTATGCCAGGTACAGGGCACATAACTTACATGTTTCATCCCAGCCACCCAAAACCAGATGATGCTTTTAAGTCTCTAAGAGGTTAAACAGTACCCAAAGATACAGGGTTAACAGAAGTCCTACTTTACTCTAGGAATAAGTAAACTCTCATCTGCCAGAAAAAAAACAGATGGACTTTGCAAATTCTAGATCCAGAGCCCATTTTGACTTGTAATGGACCTCAAAGCTCAACAATGCTTGGATACAGAATTTGGTTATAAACACTGAAAGAATTTTAAAACTGTATTTGGATTGCAGTTCAGATTAGAAAAAAATGCTAATCTCAGGAAATGCTTAAAAGCAGTATGTAGATTAGGGTTAATCTGTAATGTGCAAAGAGTTAAATACCCAAATCAATGTGTTGCTGAACACGCCAACAAAAATACTAGGGAGAATCTGTAATGTAATGGAACAGAGCTCTCCATATTATAAACCTAGCTGCTGAGCTTTGTAAAGCAGCAGACAGTGTAAAGAATGAAAACAAGTAACAGTTTAATAATGAATTACAATAATTGAGTCGAGAGGAAGCCAGGACATGAACCACGGCCTCAGAGCCCAACTGAGTTAAAATAGTACAGAGAGTGGAAATATATAATTTCAGACAATTCTGGTTGCTTATTTCTAAAGGTGAACTGAGAGATTTTTAAAATTACACGACCAGAGTCCAGGGCTGTGTATTTCTCCCATTGATGAAATCACTAACATCAAAATGGTGTAGCTCTTGTCCTGCTTTAGAGCAAACAATGTCAGCACAGCAGCCTATTCCCTCTACTGATAGCAATAATTCTTAGCATCACTGATTGAAACAAATTGCTATGAAAACCACTTGGGTGGTTGGGCTTTTAAAAAGTATTTTGCACTACAAATTTTGTTGTGTTACCATCATTTTCTGCTGGGGGAAAAAAGGAGAAAAACTTTGCTATTCAAATTCCCAAATAATCTCTTTTCTTTGATTCAAGAAAATTTCAGGTTTCTGAGCACTTCTCAGCCTGCTTAATACGCAAATGGCATATTTTCTTCCCTCCCTTCACTTTGGCCCAGATTTCTAATGGTATTTAGATGCTTGAAGTTATGTGTAGGTATTTTTAATCCTCTTCAGTACCTAAGTGCCTAATTTCTTTTGATTTCAATGGTTTTTAGGTTAGTACCTATTCTGGGAAATTGCAATACTTATCTAGACACCTGAAGAACAATAATAGTAATAGCGATAAAAATAACAATAACAATAATAATAAAAGACACCTTAATGTTTATCTTAACCACCTAAGTACCATTAGAGGCTTCCTTTGGATCATGCTCAAAATCTCCATCCAAGGAATATTTTGAAGCACTTAAAAGCACCATCTGCTATGAGAGCTGTTGTACAAGGTCATTCACAAATTCGTTTATCTTACCAAAATGACTCCACAGGTGACTTTTACAGGGAGAGGCAGGCTTTCTTCTTTCCAAAATGAATTAGTTCTAAGTAGGCCTTCTCCAGTCACCAAGAAAAACACACAAACACTATTCCTGGTGTCAGTTTGTCTCAGCACACCCCTGTGGCAGCACAGCCGGCCCTCCACTGCCTATCTTCGCCTCGGAGGCTGTGGAGCATCCTTTCACAGGCAGGCCTTGCCTTTGTCCCCTCTAATGCTGCTGCTTCCAAACTAGCCTGTGGCTGCCTTGCCACCACCACTAAGGCAGGAGGTCCCACAGACCTGGCTCTCTGCTAGGCCTGGCCTGGGCATCTGTCCACATCATTTGTATGGAAAGAAGCATGTTACGGGATGGTAAAGTCATTAACCAACCGAATTTCAAAGAGCAGCAGCAAACACGGGAGTCATTATACCATTTTAACACAAGAAATGGAAGAGATTTCACTAGAGAAAGTGCCAGGCAGCTTCACTAGAGATAGCAACTCCTGCAATAAGACAAATTCCACTTTCACAATTGACTTTGCTGAGACTGCAAAAGGTGCAAATCAGTGCAGCATTTGGACCTATCTGTTTATAAACAACTTTAGGTGTAAGCAGGCACTTGGGTGACATGGAACTGCTGTGTTTCCTGCTGAGGTTCCTCGGCCTCAGGTCAGGAGTGCAAAGGCCGCTTCCCCCATCACACCAAGACATACACAGGCTCCCCTGGCTGCTGCTTCACCTAATCCCTGGAAAGCCACGTGCTAAGGGAGAATTTGCCAGATATTGGGAAAGGCTACCAAAACCAGTGAACCACGAGTGACAGTGTCTAAAGTGAAAACAAACTGTCCTGGACAGGGAAGAATTGTTTAACACTCCTTATCCATAGAGAGTCCAAAGTGTCACTGGAAGTTCTGATAAATACAAAACCAAACTTCATCTGAATTGGAAGGGATACTCGATATATGACCAAGGCAGGTAGGACAGGTTGCACACTGAAGGCCCAACTAGAATATAGTTACCTTTATTTTACACTGATTTTTCCATTTCTCCATTTATAATGCAGGTAGAATCACACATGGTAAAAAAAATAGGGAGAAATCTGAAGTGAGAAAGTCTGAGCTCTGCAGAGGTGTTAAGGTTGATGTTGCTAAGACAGGAAAAAGTCAGAAGAGACATGTCCTCTTGTCACACTCTCCTCTATGTCATCTGCATAATGAGACCTGCAAAAAGTACCCGAGTTCCTCTTGCCTCATTATTTTCTCAGTGCATATGCTTCTGGTATAATATAGAAACTTGTTCCAGCCACCTGCAAAGCTCAAGGTTTGTTCAGGACAGAACTGGGGAGCTGAGAGAGCACAGCACTGTTTCTGAGGCAGTTCAAACCTAGCAGGATTCAGTCTTCCTACTTTTGAAGGGGGCAAGTGGAAGAGGAGAGCTGAAGGAAAGGAACTCTTAGAAGGATACATTGCTATTTCCTGTTAAACTTGACTATTTGGATGTTCAAATGAGTATAAAAGGAAATCTAAAGAGAGGTAATGCATTCCTGACTGCAACTAATCCTTGAAGGCCAAGCTTACATGGCTTTTTGGTAGGAAAATTATGAAGACTAATTTGCAGTTGGTTGGGTAATGAAAGAAGAAAAAATTACCTAAAGCTGCTGGGAAATCATAATGGTGTATGGGTATGTAGTTAGATGGACTCGGTTCATGGGGATGAGAACTACTGAATCAAGTTTCTGGAATGGCCATTACAGAATTTGTAGTAGTAAATATCACCACGTAAATCCCAACCTTTCCTCAGCCTTCCCAGGGGAAACCACAAATACTTTTCACTTAGCCTGTATTTAGGAAGACAGTTTTGGAAACAGGAAAAAGAAAAGTAATCTGAAGATGTAGGAGCCACTGAGGCTAGCTGGTGCTCTAGTCCATCAGAATAGGATCCATCCCTACCTTTAATTTTAATATTGGACTGCCTCTTCTCTCACTGCTTTTTCTCTGTCATGTTCCAGCTATGACATACAGTAACTGAATTGACAGTGTTACTTACTTAAAATTAAAACAACTGTTTAAAGCTCTTAAAATTCAGAGTTTTGAAGCTTTGCAAGCTCCTGTGGATGGACTAGCTGCTGTGAAGCTTAATCCTGATTGCAAACACTCTCTTTGTTCTGGCTCTTCTGCTGATATGCTCGTCACATAGAGAGCCAGTGTTTTAAGTGGTCCATGGAAATGGCAAACCACCTCAAACAGGTATCCTGCAGGAAGAGCACAATGCCTCTCAAAGGTGGGAGAATAACTGTACAGTCTTAATGAACAGGTTTTGGCAGGAGGAAGACAGGGACGACCGCAAGTCACATTAGTCAGCAAGTGTTCTCGGCTCAGGGCTGTGTGCCACACAGCACACAGGGCAAAGCGCTCTGCCCACAGTGAGTGTCACAGGTAAGTGGGACACACAAGGAACTGTGAATCACAGGTCCTGTAAATGGACATTAAATAGTTGGGTGGAAGCGTGTCAAACAATGAGATGATGTAATGGACAAATGTTATCATAAACATAGAGAATCCTGACCTCATTTCACATATGATTTCATCTTAGGTGACCTCACAAGTGCAGTTACTCTACCACCTGCACAGCCTTGTATGTTTTATGTGCTTCCTTTACCCTCTAGATCCTCAAGAAATTAGTTAATTTGTTATTTTTCACAATCAGTCCCAGATGGATGATGTCTGTCAGCATTTCCTGATTTACATAGCATTTATAATTTTCAAAGCACATTATAAACACTAAGCAGTTGATCCTCACACCACCCCTGTGCCCTAAGCATTAGTACTTCCTTTTTACCAACTGGAAAGTGTTATGGGAAGTCAAAGCAATCCTCACAGTAGCTAAGGTAACAGCAGAACTCAGTACCATCCAATTTTTAACTGCTCTTTACGCCTCTAGCAGATCACACTTCCCTAATGCAAACGCATCTACCACACTGCCCTCCAGTAGTTCTTTTTTCTTTCTTATTTACATATAAAAATCCTCTCCCTAGCTCTGTTATTTCTTGCAACTTTTTGGTCTCTGATACAGTTGAAGAGCCAAACTCCCAACATGTCCATAAGTCAACTTCCAAAATACTCTAGAAACAAATGAGTATAACTTTTGTGCCTTAAGAAATTGTATCCAAAATGTCTGTGAGGTACAATCAATAGTTTTTAAAAGTCTTTTTAATTTATTCACTTAATATGAGGTCACAGAGTCATCTAAATTTCTTGTGGGTACAGAACTGAGGTTCACTGAAAATCAGGCCCCAGCTGAGCTTTGGTGAATTTTTAAAGCAAGCAATTAAATGGCTTGTAAAAGAGAGGTATTGCAGAACTGACATCAGTAACTGTTGGAAAGAACTGAAACTCAGAATGGCTGCGTTCTTAGCTGCAGTAGAGCATTCAGCAATGTTAAACTCCTTCCAAGCACATACAAAGGGAAGTAGTTTGATTTATTAATAATAATGGCCTTACATACATATAGGCAGGTGAAGGCTTTTGAGTCACTTCTAACTGCCGAGGGCAAGTAAAGAAGAAACGCTGGGTAGTAGTTAGACAAAATTAGAAGCCTGTAACCCCTTCCTTGGGCAGTGTTTCTTCATCTAATCTTGTCCGTACTAGCCAAAAGTAGTGGTACATGGCTGAACTCTGCTAGTACATCACCACCTACCAGTCTCTCAGCACAAAAAGGCTCTAGAAGCCCTCCACTCATTTGAGTCACAGCATTCACACAAAAAATTACCCAAACAAAAACACAGTGCAAGAATTTTTTTTAGATATTGTCTTTTCCCTCTTTCTTCCTTTTAAAAGCGTTTTCCCCATAGTGGCATAGGTGAACCCAGACCTTATGCTCTTAAGGATAAACCTCCCCAACATTCAGTATTGCAATTCATGACTTAGAGGTTTGCTTTCACGTGAGATGCAATGGGCAATACATGGGAAAAGCCAGGTGCCTGAGAACAACGTTCACCACAGGTAAGTGAGAGGTACCTAGAACTAGCTAAAAGTAAAACCCTTAGGAAAGCAGTTAGAGCTCTGCCCTCTGTCAGCATAAAGACACCTTGTTTGACATAACAGGAGATGTTCTCTTGCAATTCAGACCCTAGCTGCCTCTGCTGAGGGTGAGTGTCTCTGCTTTTGCTTTTCAAACTGGCAGCTGGCCTCCATGCTTTACAGCAATGAGAGGAAGAAGGTGACATATTGCCTTTCACTGTCCTTCCCTGGTAGCAAAGTAGATAAGCTTTGGTCCACTCAGGACTGAAGGAAACTTAAGTTTAATGTCCTTCTCTGCCTGAGAAAAATACAGTCCTCCAAGCCCCGTGGTGAAAGCACTACCTAGCAGGAGGCAGCTCTGTTGCAGAACGGTAGGTTCTCCTTCAGAGTTATTCATTGCATTTTACTGTGCTCCTTGCAGAAGAAAGCAGTGGGTCTGTTCCAGCTTTTCTGGGCAAGCCATTAGTGGATGTAGCCTTCCAAACTGGGAACTGAAATGGCACATAATACCTCCTTTTCCACAAGACCAGGAGCATGGCCACCAGTATACCTTCTCAAACAGGTAAGTGGACTTCATCAATTTTGTGGCCTCGGTGTAGCCTGGGCAAAATTTACTTGTTGGCTGCATCTGCACTGGAATTAGGCATTAAGATATCTCCGCATTATAACTCCTGCTCACTCTGCTCCATTTTGCAATAAAAGAATTAAAGGTTGAAAATGACCAGAGGAAATGGGAAATCTGAGGTCAGTTGCAAGGACTAACTGCTCAGAAGCAGCATTCATTGACTTTATACTTGATATCTGTAGGCTAGGCACGCATGCTCCCCCTAACCATGCATTATAGCAAAACAATGGGGAAAATAAACTTGCATAGGATCATGTTGTTTTAGTAACATATCAATATTAACATCCTACATGTATAAAACATTGTCCATATCTTTTTGTTCTGATTTCTTTTCTCTGACTGTTGTCTAACTTGTAGGTGTCTCATGACTTCAGGCCAGTGGAAAGCAGTAAGTAAAAACTGTTTGTTTGAAACATGGGTTTGTTCTGCTGCCCAGGTTTGAAGGGGGTGAGATACTTACCTACATTTCATTCCAGCATTGGCTCAGATGCATAATAAGCCAGTTACAGTGGCTTAGCAAGGCAATGCATATCAGCGGAACTATGGCTGCTCGGTTATGTCAGAGATTTTCATGGCATATATGTGAATCCTACATACAGAATATGAAATAGGCATCCAGGCCACAGCATTGGGAAGGGACTTTTACTCCTGCCTACATAGTTTTTAATCTCCAAAACCATGAAAGGAGCCATTACGGTGTGGCAAAGGAATGACTGAGCAACACGTGTTGTGTGTCTTCTATGGCACCACTATTAACAACTGATGGCTTATGTTATTGGTGAGGAGGAGAGTTAAACTATTAAAAACCTAATTTACGTCTCTTTCCTCACTGTGTGACTCAAACCAGTTTTGCAATCTGTTACAGGTTAACTAGCCAGGGTTAGGCAGGGTGGGGCCTGTAGCAGATTGCAAAACTGGTTTATTCAATTCACAGAGAGAGAAAACATCCTTAAAAATAGGCATTCTAGAAGAAGACCAGATACCTTGCTGTCAATTACAGCACATCATGCAACAAAACAGATTTTCAGGCCTCTCAGCTTTTGCTGCTGTGTTGAGTGATACACTGCATGCAAGTCACGTGCAAGCGGAGGCCACCCAGTGCTGTGCTGCAGCTGAAGAGCGTGCCTTTCTTTCAGCTTGGGGCTATGCTCAGAGGCACACCCTCACCTGCAGCCACTCTCTGCTCCTCCATAACTCTGTGTGCCAAGTGCAGCTGGTTAATAGATCACAGATCAGATCAGACCGACCAGCTGCTTCCAGCATATGGGGTCATGGAGGAGGGGAAGCTGCAGGGCTGCTCTGCAAATGGGTGAGATGCAGGTCTGGAGCTGTCTGGAGACCAACAGGTGATTTCAAGTAGGGGAAGAAATGGAAAAGAGCTGTACTGATTTCAGCAAAAGAGAGGAGGAATGCAATCTGTTGTCTCCTGCAAAGTTTTGCTCTTTTTGAGAGGGTAGGCAGAAGTACAGATGATGGGAGTTGCAGGCTTACCTTGTGGGGTCTCTTGTACAGCTTCATCTGGACATGGGATGTACCACACAAGGCAGTGACATAGGTGTATCTGAAAGCTCTCCTTCGACGTTAAACTGAGGAAGATGGGATACACAAAGCATGGGAAAAAACTGTTAAATTACATCAAAAGTCTATTGTAGATGTGTTAAAATATGTGACAGGTGGTTTCAGAATCTTGTACCCTCTCTTGTTATCAATGCAGTTCTTCTTATTGCTTCCAAACAATTTGAATTTTGGCACTGTACAACACTAATCAGAGAAGAGGGAATGATCTCCTTTTCTTTATGCAGTCAATACCATCATTGTCCTAGAGAGTTTTCCTAGTCTACAGCCATAGAAAGATCATCAGAAACTGAGAGCCTCACTCTCATTTACATTAGTGGACCCTTCATATTGTTCCGGCAATATAAAAAGGTCCTAAAGTTTAAGTTAACCTAATGTGAAACTCACTTTAACAATTCTTTACATTGTCATGACAGTGCAAATTAGTCCTTACTATAAACATAACACAGCCATGTTAGGTTGTGCATGTGCCAGGGTGGTCTGGGAGTATTTGATCCTGCCTTAGTACAGGGCTAGACTGAGTGATTTTCTGAAATCCCTTGCAGTTCTGTAGTTCTAAAGGTTTATGTTTTCTAAAGAGACAATTTCTTTCTGTGTCAGTCAGTGTGGTCTGGTCTTATCCCCAGAACGTTACTCCGTATTTTTGCAAAGGCTATCAGTTTACCCACCATAGTAGTGAAAATTAAAAACTACATTCCTGAAATTGGCCCGTTTCCTAACAACATACCAAAGAAAAGCAAACAGAAAAGGTATCACACATAATTTAGTTAAGATTCTTCTTTTGTGTTTGCTATAGTGTAAACATATATTTCCTTCTTGCTCTCCCAAACTGTCCAGCCCAGCTGAATTGCAAACTGTGATTCTAAGGATATCTAACTTCTGTGCTTTTTAAAAATGTAGTTAAAATTTCCCCCTTTCATCTATAAATTCCCCAAAACTGCGTCAAGTCCTGTTCTGTCTAGATAAAAGACTTATTTTCTCAAAAGATGTCAATTTTTAAATGAGGCTGTTACCTTTTTTTCTAAGCACAGTAGCCCCTATTTGTTTCATGTTCCTATTTGTTTCACAGTAACAACTGTTGGGAAGGGACCTTCATGATACCTCTCAGTGAAACTCCAGATTTAACAGCTATAACATCCAGAACCAAAATCATTGTTCATGTCAAGTGTTAATCCACACTTCTCCTGTCCCTTCTCCATGGAAGTGGCCAGTTTCAAACCAAGGCTGTTCAGATTTCCTCATGTCCCCCCACAGAAGAGGCATGGGAATGCCTTCCCTACAACCTACAGTGCAGCAGAGAGCCAGGTAAGCAATCTGGCTTGGGTAACAAGAGTCGCTTCACTGTCATCCCACAAAGCTGCTTCACAGGGTAACTAGCCCATGTGGTGCTTTGGGTTGCAGTGGCTGCGTTACTTGTGGTACTCAGACAAGCTCTGCCACCCCCTGCAATATCAAGTACCTCTACAGTGCCAGTGTAGCCCTGCTCTCAAGTTTTGATCATAAAAAAGGGACTTCAGTTTGCGTATGTGTTAGTGTCAGCCTTTTGTAATGTCACATTTGTGCTAGAGACAACAGTCCCAAAGGAACTGGATGGAACTAGAGCTAGCATTTCCCTTCCCTGGAGTCAATGAAGCAGCCCTTGGTTCGAGCTGCGGTCTGGGTGACTGGAGTAACGAGGCTCTGCAGTCCATAATTTTGCACTGTGCATTTCCTCCCTAAGGAGTAGCATGGCTGGTTTATTGAAATCACACACAAACAGGTCTTAGTGCATTTCTTAGCGGTTGATGTTGGAAAAAAACTCAGATAGCCTAATTGTGAAATAAGCTGGTGGAACCTGCAGAAACGTGGGGTTTATTCCTGGCTTTCTGACCAGTTGGAGGGCTGACTTCAAACAAATCTTTTAACCCCTTTGTGTTTCAATGCCCCTCAGCCATAGTAAGAGGTTTGCTCACCCCCTTTATGCTACTGCCATGTGCCAGCATGGGCTGAGCACATTCTGGGAGCAAGGCTGGGCAGGCCTGTCCTACTGCTGACCTCCAACACCTGTTCCCTGGATAACTGGAGAGCTTCAGCTCCAATGGCAGCCAATACAAGACCTCTAACAGCACTCAATCCACTAAACAAACATGTCTTTTTATTGTTGTTATGATTGCAGTTGGTTGACAGAAATCCCATAAAATTTGATGTTGTAAAAACTAATAAAAACATTTAATGTTGCAAAAAAGTCACTTTGATATTAAGCGCCAAGTTGGCATGACTGACCGTAGCATCACACACAGCCAAACTACTAATGCTCCTTCCACTCATCGAGAGGCTTAGGCCACACTGACCAGGCCCCTTGGGTCCCTACACCCCCCCACCACACACCTTCCAGGAGAAATCCTCAGCAGACCCCTCTTCCACTCGCAACTGAAGCTACTTCAGTAGCTTTAAAAGTGGCTCTGGGCTGTGCTGTTCAATTCCAGTTCAGAAATTGCACTTGATGAGGCAAAAAGACACTTTACTCTTTGCCATGACTTCATGCTCTGGACCACAAGAAAACCTAGCAGTGACATGGCTGTCCCCACCATCTGTTCATGTAATGGCCATATCTGATCATTTGGTGTAAGCCATTTTGTAAACTGACATTCTAATTTTTAAACTGCTGCTCTGCAGGTCAGTTATTAGATTAGATCTGCAGTTATTTCTTACCTTGGGATGATCTTTTATAGCATGGGAAGTATTATGAAAGTTAGCATTTTTCCAGGGCAATAAAATTTGCATTTCAGAAACTTTTGAATAAATATTTTAAAGAAATAATATAAATATGTTAGGTAAAGATTAGTTTATTTTAATTTTTATGACTCCTCTGGATGGCAGGACAGCTGTATTGGCTGCATAACATATTTTTTAGAGTTAGAAATATATAGCCATCTGTTCAGCTCATAACATGTGTTAATAGGTATCTCAAATTTCAATTCAAGAAATAACCATCTTAATAAATAACGTAACAGCAGGAAACTTGGGTTAAGTAATGGAGACCTAGCTGTAGTAGTACTACATCTGTTTAAGTTAGTCATTACAGAAATATTCAGGTACGAAGTACTTGGCTTAAATGGGACCTTTAGCTAAAAAGCATTAGAAAACTGCATTTCCTTGAAGTTTGAGACAGAGACTAAGAAAAAGACATAGCCAAAAGATTTCCAGATTTATGTAGACACTTGGATATATTTTACAGAGATGAGAGATCGTTATTAACTATATACCCACACAAGCTTCATAAATTTCTCCTATGGACTTGGGGTGCCAGAGATGACCCTTTAGATAACTTCAGACCTACCTGGATTTGAAGTTCAGACCACTAACTCTAGAGAAAGAAAAAAGCCCATGCGAAATGCCTGAGTTAAGGCCACCATTGAATTAGTCTCAAATTGTGCAGCCCCTGTAGGACAATATCCTACTTAAGTGGTCTCAGTGCAGATAATGGTCAGCTCTGAATTTAATCTGAAAGGTGAGTTAGTACTGGATGATAGTAACCTATACTTGCCTGGGTATGCATGAAGCAAGACAAATTACAAACTAAAGTAAAAATATAATCTTTTTTTTTCACTTCTCCAAAAAGCTCTTTTTGTTGCACAGTAAGAGGCAGTGTAAAGGGCTGTAACTCTAGGTCTTTGGTTGCCAAGATGAAGAAAATGTCACTCTCGAGCAGATGGTGCTACTGATGCAGAAGGTCATAGACTTGGAACTTCATTTAAACAACCCAAAACAAAAGCAAGGGAATGGAAGGGACAGTGTGTTATGATCTTTGAATATTGAAAAGAGGGTTGAGGAAGCACAGCAAAACAGGAAGACCAGTTTATCCTTGGATTAGCTATAGAAAATGCATTTGATTTCTTTAACAAGAACTAGAGGGAAACATAAACCACCAAAAGAAATCATGGTCAGATCCTCAGACCTCTAAAGATGAGGATCTTATCTGAGTATGAGGAACCACAGAGGACACAATGTCACCATAATTAGTAGTCCTTATGCTATTTTCCACTGCAGGGATGCATTCTAGTCCCCCACCAACCACCTGGATGCTGGAGGGGCCTATGTGCCCTAGCTGATGCTGTTCCTGGTTCAGCCCTTAATTTTAGGACTGAGAAGCACAGAGAGCAGTTGACATCTTCCTCTTGCATTTCTAGTCATCTTCCAACTATAGCTCAGCAGACTGGTGAATTCCAGTCCTTTGTGGCTAGCATGGGGCAGATGTCACACTGGAGAAGTTACAAGAGTATGACTTTATGATTTCATAAAGTACCTTCACAGGAACTAATTAGGGGGTAACTTATTAGTGAAGAAACCACCAAGTTATGAATGAACTGTCAGTTGCTGTGCCAAGTAACTTGCATCAGCAATTACAGTTATAAATGTTCTGGGTAAAAGCACACTTAATAGGACCCTTTCACGGGCTGTGCAGTCTCTGTCACAGGAACAATTTAGTGATTCCTTTCTTTGTGCCAGCTACAGAAGGGTCTGGAAGATCTGTGATCTTTATTAGACTTCTGTGACATGAATTTGCACCCATCTTTGCTATTCATTAACTGCTTCCCTCCCCTCCCCCAACTTTTTAGCTCTTATGGCTATGAAGAAAATGTGATTCAAATGTACTTTGAAACAGCAAGATCTTCCTGAGTCTGTGGAGAGCCTAATAAGATGCTTGTGAATATGAACTGCCCTATTCATATTAATCAGTAGCTTCATTGGTCTCACAGCCTTGGAACTGATAATTTTTCAACAATATACTAAAATTAATTGAAATTTTCATGTGGGCTTTGCCACAGACACAGGACATTTCACTTTGTTTCTATACTCTGCTGGAATCTCTCAGCTGCTGTTTCTATCTCAGCATTCTTCCTACAGCAGAAAATGTGTGGAATTATGGTACATCATTCCCACTTTCTCCATTCAGTCAGGCAGCTGTATAACTCACCTCTGGCTCAGCCCCTGTCACTCTGAAGTGACATCAGTAACCTGGAACCCACACCAAAGTTACATCTCCTGGCACCCAAACCGTGCCTCTGTATCTTTAAGCTTGCTTATAAATTGGTATTACCACATACAAATTGCCAAACCATCTATCTATAATAGGCAAAACTAACCAGTATGTTGTATTTTTTCATGCTCTCCTCATCACTAAGACAACTTGTAAACATCTGAGCAGCTTTAAACAGTTGCACACTAGAGCATATGAATCTGACAAGCTTTCAGAAATGCACAACCTCAAACACAGAAATACTTCCCACACAAGTAGCCTTCCATAGCTCAGCAGCAGACACAGAGTTTGAAAACTCTTGCAAACAGGAAGACACATGGCAAAGACTGGAAAGAACAGCTTTCTATCTTAAATTTAAAATGTAGTAAAAAAACATTTTTATCTTCCATTTTTTACTTTCTCTCCCAGATTGCATTTTGTATCTGTCTCTTGTTAAGAATCACATCAAAAAAAAGAAACACTCACCTTAAAGTTTCCTAAGTAAGAAACTAGCTGTTGGTACAATATTTCCTATGTGTTAGTATTCAAGGACTTCCAGAATACGATTAAAATATTATGAGCTGCTTTTATGAGAGCTGAAGTCATGTAAGGAGATTTATATAGGCCATTGCAACCTTCCTATCAACTGTAACTTTGCTTAAGGCTACTGTTTATGCTTTCAGAAAATACTGGAGATCTCTAAGGTCTAAGGCACCAGAAAAAAGGAAAGGGAGACAAGCATCTGTCATGGTACATAGAAAATGAATCCTTCTGGCAACTCCTGCCCAGCCCTAGATTAATATGGATTTACAATTAACATCATCAGTGAATCAAGCAGCGTTGTAATTGTTTTTGCAGCTATTCCAAAACTTTCTTCTGCACAGACATAACCTAATTCTAACTTAGTGAGACAGAACAGCTTGACACATTTGTTATCTAAAGACCACTTCAGCCAAAGAACATAATGAAAAAGCATGGGAACTTGACTCAGGAGCAAAGGCTCTTCTTTAATATTTGTTCCAAAAATAAAAAAGTCTCTCCCCCCTACATCTCTCATTATTTCTTATTCTTGAAGCTCTAATTTTGCCCTAAGGACTGCTTCAAAAATACATTCTCTTTGATAGGATTGCTTAATACTGCTCAGTCAAGTGGGATTAGAGCCTTCTGAGGGAAAGAACATACTTATTCATTTTCTTGACTAATTAGTAAAAATGACTTGGGAAAACCTTAGTTGTAGAATATCACTCACCTCTTCTTCACAGTGGGGATTAATAACCAGCGTGCACTATTGCTCGACGCCTGAGCGCAGTTGGCAGCCAGGCAGTTCTGCGACACCAGCCCCGGAGCCTGCTGGAGTAAGGCGCTGCGGCTGTGGTCCTCACACAGCAACTCAGGTCTCATGCAAGCCAGGAGGAAACCTGTTATTCCCTCTCACAGGCACACTCCTACCGATTTCATCACTACAATATCTAAGGGCTGCTACAAAGGGGGACTAACCAAGCAGGACCCTGTTCTGGAGTCATTCCTCCAACCGGTCTTTAGGGAGAATTGAGTGAATGCTCTGCTGATGCACCAGTAGAGGGTAGGGGATATACCTGTGCCCCAACTTCTGGAAGTAAAGTGACAGGAAGATGAGCTGGAAAAGACTATGCCCCTCCTTGCCCATGCTATGGCCAGACATAGCCAGTCTTTGCTGGGGATTAACTGGCTAAATATTCCTCCAAAAGCCTGCAAGTTTCTTTCCTTAAACTCAATGAATTTGTTGAGACACACGTGACAGACAAACAGAACGTGCCTGAATCACGCAAACACTGAAAGATTACTTTCGCAGTTTGTTCAGCTATGAAGTTTAAGAAGAAAACAAGGACCACCACTATGTGTGGTACTATGTTTTCGCTGTGTATTACACCATCAATACACTAAGGTATTGACACTTGAAACCATTTCCAGTAAGGCTGGGACAAGACAAAATCAAACCCAGGGATCTGAATCTACAGTCCTCACCAAATCAAAAGCAGGATTGTTGTTGACATGTATACAAAATAATGACTCAGACCTTAAAAATCCATGATGTTAACTTACATTTGTGATTTTTTTTTTTAGACACAAGACTGTATTTAGCGTTCTTTACATGGGTCCAAGAATACAGCCTTGCCCTTGCTTTCCCTACAGTTGATTTGCTGGAGTATTTTTGTCGTCCAGTACGTAAAACTGTCAGGGTGTGATGTAGAAAAACAGGCTTTATGAAAGAGCATGAGACCAAATTGAAATGAACTTCCCAGCAAAGGGAGAAAGGGTTTTTTCTTGTTCCTCAGCACCACTGCCCACTGGCTGAGCTCCACTGGAACAGCCACACTACAAAGAGCCATCTCAGACGTTTGGTTGAACCATGAGGCCACAAAAGGTCTTGTAACTTCCTTGGAAAGCTGTAGATCTAACCATTTGTCTCTGGCTTTCTGGGCTAACTGTGGATGTCAGAGCAATGACAGATCCTGCAAGAGCTGTTAATCTTTTTGCCAAGAGAGAAAAGCATTCTAGAACAAAACCCCATGCTTTGGGGCATATCTTCCACTCTACAGATACTGAAGAAAGAAGGATTTCTTAGAATCACAGAATGGTTTGGGTTGGAAGGGACCTTAAAGATCACCTAGTTCCAAACCCCTGCCATGGGCAGGGACTCCTTCCACTAGCCCAGGTTGCCCAAAGCCCCGTCCAACCTGGCCTTGAACCCTTCCAGGGAGGGGGCAGCCACAGCTTCTCTGGGCAACCTGTGCCAGTGTCTCACCACCCTCACAGGGAAGAATTTCTTCCTTATATCTAATCTAAATCTACCCTTTTTCAGTTTAAAACCATTACCCCTCATCCTATCCCTACACTCCCTGATTCAGAGTCCCTCCCCAGCTTTCCTGTAGCCCCTTTAAGTAGTGGACAGCTGCTGTAAGGTCTCCCCAGAGCCTTCTCTTCTCCTGGCTGAACATCCCAAACTCTCTCAGCCTGTTCTCACAGGGGAGGTGGTCCAGCCCCTGATCATCTTTGTGGCCTCCTCTGGACCCACTCCAACAGGTCCATGTCTTTCTGATGTTGGGGGCCCCAGAGCTGAACACAGGACTGCAGGGGGGGGTGTCTCATGAGAGCAGAGTAGAGGGGGAAAATCACCTCCCTTGACCTCCTGGTCACACTTCTCTTGATGCAGCCCAGGAGAGAGTTGGCTTTCTGGGCTGCGAGCGCACATTGCTGGCTTACAGTTAGTTTTCTACCCACTACTACTCCCCAGTCTTTCTCTGAAATACTGCTTTCAATTCCCTCATCACCCAGCTTGTATTTGTGCTTGGGGTTGCTCCAACCCATGTGCAGGACCTTGCACTTGGCCTTGTTGAACTCCATGAGGTTCACACAGGCCCACCTCTCCAGCCTGTCCAGGTCCCTCTGGATTGCACATCCCTTCCCTCCAGCCTGTCGACCGCACCACACAGCTTGGAGTTGCGGGCAAACTTGCTGAGGGTGCCTCGATCCCACTTTCCATGTCACCAACAAAGACGTTAAACAGTGCCGGTCCCAACACTGACCCCTGAGAAATGCCACTTGTCACCACTTTCCACTCAGACACCAAGCCTTTGATCTCAAGTCTTTGAGTGTGACCATCCAGCCAATTCCTCATCCACTGAGTGGTCCATCCATCAAATCCATGTCTCTCTGATTTAGAGACGAGAATGTCATACAGGACAGTGTCAAAAGCTTTGCACAAGTCCAGGTAGATGACATCAGTTGCTCTTCCCTTACCTAGCAGCGTTGTAACCCCATCATAGCAGGCCACCAAATTTGTCAGGCACGATTTGCCCTTAGTGAAGCAACGTTGGCTTCCTTTGCCTAAGTGTCCAGTCACTAGTAACACACTGAAAAGTGGGGTTTTTTTTGTGTAGAACCATATGAATCAATTTAGGTAACACCAAGGTAACATGGTGGGAATTGTCATTTCCTCATGACCAACCAGAAATTTCACTTGCTGTCACAAGTCAATGGATGCAAAAAATAAAATAAAACAAGAACAAAAATAACCCCACAACATCATTCTTAAAGCACTGCCAGAGCTTCCACTTAGACAACTGCAGTTGGGCCTATTACAGCAGGTAATGAAATCCACTTCTCTGTGACAAAATGGGACCTAATCATACGATTGTATTGCTTGTTTCTCTTTCCTGAAGAAGTTCTGTCCTCAAAAATGGTCTGAGCTTGACAATATTAACAATACTGATTCTGCCTGACAGTATTTCCGGACTTTTGCAAAGACCCCTTGACTAGAGCTGAGCTGTAAAAAAAAATTGCATTTTTTCAAAAATGTAGCAGAATATGATGTGTTGCCATGTCCACCAACTGTGAACATGACTTTTCATCAGCTATAGGGATTGATTTAATACAGCTGTAACCATGAGGCTTCTGAAAAGCACAATGGGACCTCTGGGACTCTGCAAGCCTCCCTGACACTTCGAGAGAGGCATTCTATGTCCAGATTTCTCTCTTAGGACTAAAACCACCACACCAGACAAAAAGGAATCTGTGACAGCTTCGGAGCAATTCTGTTCCTGAACAGAAGTACTGGCTCTGGGAACCACAGAGAAGAAGGGGCCAGGAGTTACTCCCTTTCTTCAACAGTGCACATCAGTGACAACACCTGCAGAGCAAGCACAGGTTGAAGTGCTGGGCATAGATGCTATACATATTCCACACACAAAACAGAAGAGTCACTTTGTCTTCATCTTGCTTCACTAGTGCTTTGGAACAGCCATGGGGAGAAAAAGACTGAGTCTATGGGAGAGGTGGCTTTAGGGATATTTCTGGGCAGGCCTTCAAAGCTCATTTCTTAGCTATATTTCCATGAGCATCTGCAAAGACTACGGTGAATTGTCAGTCATCTTGATCCTTCCCCAAGTCAACGCAACAGATCCCAGGGAGAAGGGACTCAGTTCCAGAATCTTTTCAGAACTAACGGTATCTCACAGTTTCATTCCTCACACCCTGGCTGCATGTGTCAGGGAAACATATGATGCTGAGGGCCTCCCTCCCTCTCCATCTCATGACAAGCCTGAAGAGATCAAGACAGTCAGTCTGGGATGGGAGTCAGTAACAGTGATTCTAGGAGATGAACCTATCTGCTTCTCGGTGTAGGGCATAAGGAAAGGGAGTAAGGACAGCCCACAAAGCTAACAGTCAATCATGGAGTCATTCTTCTGATTCTGGTGGGTACAGTAGCTACCCACCTTTAACTTGCCTGGCCTAGCAAACTAATTCTGAGCATGCTGGGGATGGAGGAACCAGGATCTTACAGACTGCATAAGTCTGAGAGATACAGGCATGTGTGCAGTCCACCACCTGTGCTAGCTTCAAGCCTGAAAGAATCCTATACAACATTTTACCTTCCCCCGGAATATCAGAGCTAGTCTGAAGAGGCTGCTACATAAACCCTTTGCTAATACACCTGCACAGAGCAAAAGAACATCCATCAGGGCCAATATTTCAAACATCATACCACAGGGCTATCCCTGAGAGAGCCAGCACCCGTGAAAATGCTCTGGTTGCACACTCACCATTGATCATGTGAATGGCTCTGAGTTTACTGCTTTAGGAGCACAAATGGCATCTTTGAAGCTTGCTGATGAACTCCTCTATATCAGAGGGTAGCCCTTTTTCTTGACAGATATCCTGTTGTCATGAGGCTGATGTGGTGCAGGCTAGCTGTGCTGTCTTGAGGGCTGTTGGCAGCCCCTGGCTATCCATGTGTGTATTATCCAGACTAACATGGGTGCACTTGGGAGGGTAATGAAAGGGCAAGGTTTTTTCTGAACATCCTATGAAACTTGTGAGGAGTTAAATGTTAGAAAGTGTGGATATTCATAAGGTTTGACCTCCAAAGATGCTAAAGTGACAGTCTAGACGACTATGAAGGAACAAAAGCCTAGTCCTTCACAATATTTGGGCACCTAAATCCTATCTGTATTAGCAGGAACTAGGCCTTTGAGGATGTAGGACAGCAGCTCAGATTTATTTAGACCAGTGTCCACCACAGTCCTAGCGCTTCAAGCTCCTGGTTGACTAAGCCTTGGCGCCAGACAGTAAGGAATGCTTGACATTGGCAGTGAGGTGGGCACATCTGACAAGTCCAAGTAAATTAGCCATGGTCATGGTGGAAACAGGGTGGCCAGGTAAGCAAAGGAAATCATCTTATTGCCAGAGACATGGTTCAGTGCCTAAACTATGGTATTGTACTTCATTTCAGAAGTCATAAGCAATCCTAACTGAAGAACTAAACCAATCAAACTCTTAAAATATTTCCCTGATAATAATGTAACTGGTTGGTTTGCTGCTGCAACCAGAAGCAGATCCAAATAATAATAATATGATGATGAACTGATGGTACAAAATAAGGTTACAACAGTAATTAAACACAGAACTCTAGCAATGCAGGTTTGGTTATTAATCTTGCTAGGTTAATGTTTTGGCTAGGAGGCAGTTAAACTTTTGTATTTTGAATTTGATCTTGTTCTGTCATGGAATGAATTTGAAAGTTCTGTAGGTGGTAGCTATCAAAAAAACTTCCAGTCTGAAGCACATGATTAGCATAGGACAAATGTTCTACGTTGATATGCATTTGTGATCACATCAAAGATATTCCTTAAATCAAGACACTTTAATACCCACACATTCTCTACCTAGCCACTGTGAAGTGAGTCCTGTGGGGTCAGGTAGACCACTCTGGGTTATTTCATAGCAAAACAGTTAATCTGCATCACAACAAGCTGTCATGCTTTAGAAAAAAGCAGTTCTACCATGGTGCATTCTGAATTACAGACAGGCCTCAGATGGGCTCCACAGATGCCAACAAACCACTAGCCTGATTCAGATATCCCATCTGTCCGAATGTCTACTGCATTTCTCCAGACCTTTAGGTATATTAAAAAAAGCATTCTTTGCTTTCTCTCTTCTCCCTCTCACCCTTGTCCTCCAGCATCACCTCCTTTAGGATGTAATGCCCCCAAATGGCTTTGGGGCAGCTTTTATAAAGGAGACACTTTTTGGAACGCTGTTCTGACTTACCACAGAAAGAATAGTCCTCTCCCCTCCTCAAACAGTAGTGAGCACTCTTAATTTTGTAATGCAAAAGCCCTGAACCGAGTCCATCCCTAATGTGACTCTACTGGAGTCAGTGAAATGACTCCAAGAATTGGTTTGTCTCTTCATTTTAATACCAAAAAAGTATGCCTCATCCAGCATAAAAGTAGAAATTTAGACAGCCTTGTCATCACAGCTCTGTATTTGCTTTTGAACAGGCTTATTATCCATATCTGTGTTACTTCTAAATCTGGATATTGCATTTGTTACGCAAAGAAAGAAAATTAGTTTTACTACTTGAGATAGGAACTGCTGAGACAGCTGAGTTTCAGCATATGTTAATAGCACAACTGTCCTCATTTAAAGAGATATTCAAACCTCTAATAAAATTTTCGTTTTTAAAGATTTCCTTTACTAAAGCACACGTAACTACCGTGTACCATTGCCATCTAGTGGAAAGGTAAGTAAGAACACAGGTTTCCTTCACTTTAATAGCTATCCATGATGATCATTGATGATTATTTTAGCTAATTTGGAAAACCTTTAGAAAGCATACTGTAAAGTCCATACATCTCTCAGTGCCTGCCCTGCTCTCAGGGAAATCAATAGCTTCCTGTTTAATTTATCTTTTGGTATGGTAAAAAGAAGAAATGTTTGACTGCTGTTAGCAATCTCACTGATAAAGAGTTTTTCTTCTGAAACAGGAAACTTAGCTTGTTTCTTTATCTTTGATTAAATATACCATTCACTAACTTAATTGAAATACAGCATGTTAGTGGATATGCATGGTCAATAAGGATGTATTTCAGAGACAACTGCTGTGAAAGAGGAGGTGGTGGTACAGCAGAAATAGAAATAATACTGTAGTAACACAGCTTCTCCTTGGCTTGTCTAAAAGAATGAAATGAACGCAGCTTTTTGCAATTAAAAGTATATGCAAGTTTTGGGCATGCTGGCAGATTAAGCATTAAAATGAAGAGCTTCTACACAAAAATACTGGTCAGGCTAAAAGACTTATTTCTTGTAGCCATTTGTTTAATGAGTTTACATCTGCTGTAACATTCAAAGAAGTCAGTAGAGCTCAAGTGTTTGACAGCTGCTCTTAAAAAACCCAAGGAGGATGCACTTTGTCATCTTCCTCACAGACTTTAGATAAGGATGAGAAATGTTACAGAGATCCACTGAAAAGCCTCAAAGGCAAAATACATGATATCTAGTTTTACTAGATTCTTGATCATTTACAGTTCACCCTAAAACTCCCACACATTTGTTTCTTAATGTCCCTCATGCTCCGTTAAACCTCACTGCAGCAATGTTCCCATAGGAATGTGGCCACTTGCCAGACTCTCTCATGAACATTTCATTAATCTTCTTGGCTCTCATACAAACTACAAAACATTATTTGTTAGCAATTTAACTGTTTTGTTCCCAAATGTGCCAGAAATGTGATCTTTGCTATGCTTTCATTCAAGAATACATGAGGATAATTATAGAGTAAATGAAATGAGTTTTTTTACATTTAGCAAGATACAGTGCCAAGAAAGGTAAACTGATTACATCTTGTTTCTGGAATTAATTCTCCTACTATTCTAAAACCCAAATCATTCTCAAATGTTAAGATCTAACTTATACTTAGCAAAATACATTTTTAGATACAGTTTAATTCTGGTGTGTTACACAATGATTTCTGACTTCTTTAATAATTCAGACCATACCATGTAATCTACCTACTTCAGGGGATAACAGAAAATACTATTTCTGTTTTCTGGAAGTCTGGCCTGACCCATGTCTAATGATGTTGAGAAAAGACTATCACTGGCTTTGCAATAAATATGAAGAGTCTGTTAGCATGCAAGGCTACTAGAAAGGACACGTGACTTGCTAGAGAGAAGGGAAATTATTTAGAGAAAAGCAACTTCATCCTCTGCAGAGCAGGGAGGACTTAATTCTAGATATAAAGATACACAGCTTTTACTTCATAAAATAGGAAGCTTCAGAGTGGTATCAGTGGAGAAAACTGTCTTCATGTGCATAGAACACTAATAGTATAGAAGCAGGTTTTACCACTCCATTTCATCTGGGCTTAAAAACCCAACAGTATCACAGAGATCTGCAGGTGCAACTCAACTTCATGTGAGAAGTGTAACCTCTTAATTTGCTAATTTTGCAGTATTGCAAGTAATACCCTTCATATGTGTAACATTTTGTAACTAATCTGTAAGAAGTTTAGTTAATTTCTCAAGTCTCACTTTTCACTTTGCAACAATGGGACTGCTTTCAACAATTTGCTTCCATGGCACTGTATGCAAAGTGGCATGCATCTGCAACTGAGGGGTGAAATGAAAAGTACAGAGTGAATAAAGACTGCAGCCATCTAAAAGGACAAGATCAGAGAATTAAAGAGAGGGGAATGAACAATAGCAGTTTATACGTCTTTTTGTTTTCTCTTCTGACTTCTGTAAGTGCACACAAGAAACCAAAACACTTGGGATGTATCCAAACTTGGGCACTTTTGAGGTTTTCCCAACACTTTTCTGGTTTAATATTGTTCTGCAGTGTAATGGGCAGAGACATGCAGCCATACTCTCCATATTATGCAGTCACTAAATTGCAGTCTGTGTGAACACATATTCAACCAGCCATGATTGAAGCAATGCCCACAGGCTGTTTGCTGGGTCAGAATTTGGATTTTTTTCTTAAAATAATCCTTACAGGAGAAGAAAAAGTTATTGCAAATTACGTTGCAGGATGTGCTGGATTGTGGCAAAAACTGATTGATACAAGCTCTTTCAATCCTACCTTTTAAAATTATAGTAGGGAGATGAGTGGGGAAGTGTTATGAGTGTGTCCATAGAACATGAGAGTTTGTTGATAAGAAGCTCTATCAGTTGTTACATGAAGCAAGATAAAGAAACCATTCAAAGCTTTTAATGCTGCTTGAAAAAAGGAACAGAAAAGACATAGTGCTTAAGACCAGTTGGAAAAAAAATAGGGTTTTGGTGAAGCAATGGCATGATCAGCTGCATGATTGTGATTGTTTGGATGTTGGGTCGATCAGCTACCTTAACCAGAAGGGACACCTAGAAGAGGAGGTAGGTCATAAGGTATGATCAGATGGAGGGGGGTTTAGGAGCTGGGAATTTGTGAAGGATTAAAGTAGGTAGGATAGATTTGGTAGAAAGGCTTATACAAGATCTCAGGACAGTCAGTCAAGGAGGAAATAACCAATGGTGGGGGCAAGGCACCCAGGAAAGTATCAGTTATTCTCAGATGGTGACTGGAGAGCTGATGCAGCTCTTTTAGCACTGGACTGAGAGTACTCACCTGCAGTGCTGCAAGGGTTAAAATCTGTCCAGAGACAAGCACATATGTAATTTGCCATTTGGAATGAGCATTCCCAATTTAGCTTTCAACTGGTGGCAAAGCCTAGTCATAGTGGTGAGATGCCAAATATTAATTTAGGCAAAGCTACACTGCTATATACTCGTGGAAGCTGTATGATTAGAAGAAGTCAATAGAGCATAACTGACCTAATTTCTTATTTTTATTTCATAACTAAAAGCAACTCAAGGGAACCTGAGCACAGAGACTTGCTCAACCCACACCATAATTGGACTGGCTGATTGAACTAGCTGGTTGGCTAAAATTGTATTCTGAATAAATTGTAAGACCTTTTTTCCAAATGGCAAAGCTCTCCTCCTTGTAATTCCCGAGAGCCCCATCCAAGAATTAAAGTGTAAAGAGAAAGAGAGTGCATAGTGTCAGACAGCCTCTGTTGTTCCCCCCAACAAGTTATAAATAATTATAGGATACTTGCAGTGCTCCGTACTAGAGAAAGACAAGCTCAAGGCCAAGTGTCACAGTCCTCTATGAAAATAATTGCAGCATGCAATATAATCCTACATACTCTAGCAATATGTATTCTAAATAGAAACGAACAGGATAGCACTGGATTGTGGGTGGTGGAATTGTACCAGGCCCTGGGAATTTTATGTTAATTAAGAAATGCTGATTAATAGAGAACAGTAAGTTTTAATAAGCCAGTAATAAAAGAGAAATTGTGTTTAAATAACAGGCGTGTCTTGATTCCCTGGAACAAATTTCTGATTTTTAATCGGGGGAATTCACCTAGTGGAAAATTTTGCCTGACTTAAGACAGCAGAAGTTTTCTGTTGGTGTTACTCACTGCGGTTTAACTCCCTATCCCAGAGGTCTGCCTGGGTAACTGAGCCATTGGGAAAGAGGTCTTAGAAGCAGCAGAAGCTACAGTCTCGATACCAAAATAACTGGGTGAGGTTGTGTCATACTAGAGGAAAGAATAGAGGACCACAAGACTTCTGGGGTTAAAGTGTTAAGGTGCATGCAAAAGACCCAGCAACACAAGATAGTTCAGTTTATTTCTTAAAAGTGCATGTTACAGGTCTGCTAGGAAAGAGATTAATAAAGGTGCTGAGACTGTGCTGCCCCAGCAATATTCATCCTCTATCTCACATCAGGGTACAACAGCTTCTTCCCCCTTCTAGTAGTACAACTACACATAACTTCCTTAATCATAAAGTGAAGGAAAGCCCTAGATCTCTTCTGTTATGAGCACACATGGTAACAGGGACATCCTGAGGTTTGATGCAGGTTTCCTTGTACATACATCCCAAAAGGAGGCAGAGCTGACTCAGAGAAACTTGCCCATTAGTATCCTATCTTCACATCGTGTTCTGCACCCTGGTGGATCGTACAATGCTTTGTAGATTATATAAAGAAGCTCTGTTCAATGGAGAGACATTATTGTAAGCATAAAACAGGAATCCAGACAGTTTGGGTAATCCAAACTCAAATAATGTGTGTAGAAAATCTACTGTGGCTAATGAAAAGCAAAATCTAGTTATCAGCAATGGAATTTCAGAAATTAACACTCAAAACTTCCAACTGAGGAATAAGTATGTTCCTGAAAAGCAGTGTAACTGTTCAGTAGATAGATCTGTGCCCTAAATCTGCTTCCTACCAACTTGGTAACTTTCCACAGTGATTGGGAAGTGAATATTGTAGCAAATTCATTGCCAGACTATCTTACTTGCAGGCACATTGTCCTTCCAAGACAGAAAAATCTCTGGATCTGGACATGGAGCTCTGGCTAAATGAAGCTGAGTCTGCTACGTGCCTCTAATTTCTCTGCTTTGATGAAAGTCCTAATGTCACCACTTAGGCAATGAGAAGGCAAGTTAGGGCTTTATCAGGACTAACTGGCGGAAGGCAGAGTTGAAGGCAGATCTTGATTAAGTGCCCTATGCAACTGGAATTAAACTGTGGGACTGCAGAGTCTGGGAAGTAGTGGTCCACATGCAAGTTTTCATTTCAGAGCCCCTCAAACTAAGCCCCTTTTAAAACCTGACCTTTTTCTTCCAGCTCTCCTCTTCATGCTACAAGTAAACTCATGGAACCTGCCACAGTAGAAAACTAACTTATTAGTCACAGGACAGTTGGTGGCACACAGAGCATACTCCTGATTAATTTATCAGTCTAGGTTATTTTATGACCAGCTGGCCCACCCTCATTGTGTTACATGAGCATGTTGCAAACTATAAAGTGTTCACAGAAAGATACATCTCTCTCTCTTCCTCTCACACTCTGCTTGTATTCTGTGCTTGTTTCTTAGAGATTGTAGTGTTGTGGGAAGGCTCCTCAAAGTATCTGTATGCCTGCTTCTCATTTGCATTAAGAGTCCCTAAGGTGCCATGAAGAAAGTTTAGTGTTAAGTAAGATTCAGGCCTTGATTTCTGTGAGGGTCAGAGTGAGGTGGTTTCATTTTCTTGTTTTTAATTCTTTTTAAATTGTGTAAATACAATTAGTATCGCTTCCGTTTTGAGAGGCTACACTCAGTAGTGGCTCAGATTACTCTCTCTGTAATTTATATTTGAGGAGTTTATCTGATTTTGATGTTGCTTTAAGAGAAGGCACAGTGACCCAATTAGAAATATTGATAGGGATCCTGATCAATTAAAAAGAAAGAAAAGTTCCCAGATAGCAAAATTATGAAAATCACAAAGGGAAGTGACACCTAAGACTGTACTTCTATCAAAAATGTAACCACTATAAACTTGTTTTCTGCTCATCTGAATCAAGACTGGGACTAATTTCCCTATGTGTTAGAATTCTGCATTTCTTTTTTTCTTCTCTTGTAGTTTGCAATGCAAACAAATGAACAAGACTAATTACAACACTTTAACAGCCTGTCAAATAAGGCAGTTCTGTTGCTTAATTTTTAAGCTAGTGCATTCACGGGAATCTTTTTTTGTAGCGTAAAAATACACATGTAAGTTTAGCTCAAACCATAAAAATGTATTGTAGACTTCAGCTAATCTAATATCTTTCATTTGTAAGGAAGATTTGGGTGGAGGCCAAGTTAATTAAAACCAGAATAGAAATGTGTTCTATTCATATGACTCATATACCTCTGACTCACAATAGAGTCTGTGCAGCTAATGGGTTAATTTGTCCTGATAACACAGAAAAAATGAAGCTAGAGGTTATGACACTGTTTGAACTGAATGCTGGTTTCAGACAGTAGATGTACAAGGTTTTTATGCAATTAAGAATACAGGTCTGCTCTAATGATGTCCTTTCTGTCTATTCAAGTGCCGTTACAAACAGTTCAGAAAGATCTGGAGGTACAGAAGTCTTAGAAATCCAAGACTGACACCTTCAATATTCTATTACTGTAACAATACGCACATGAAAGTGTTTAAGCTACTGTCACACAGAGAAAAGTCTAAATCACATGCATGTAACTTGTACTGCTGGCAATTCCCTCCTAGCTGATCGCCCTGCTGCACTTCAATGGGAAATTGCTCCCCAAGCAACCTAACAACCCCACACACTTAACTTGCCTCAGTGGCCTGATGCTGAGCACTTACATCTTTACCACAGGAAGTGCAGTAATCTTTTAAGCTAACAGCCTTTATAACTTCTCTGGTCCCTTTTTCCCTGGGGACTAGCATTCCACACAAGGCTCACTGGTAACTTTCTAGCTCCTTGTTTTACACCACAATTTAAAGGCACACATAGGGTACAGAAAGGGGAACTTGGTTACTAATCCATACCAGTCATGATCTTCTGTGTAAAGTTAGAGAAGTCTGCTTACAGCTTTCCTCCTCCCACATTCCTGTAAGACTGTGAGCCTTTCAAGACAAGGACTGTATCATCGCATGCATTCATGGAGCTGCTAGTGCAACAAACCCCGTAGGCATGGATATAAACCAAACAGCAGTAATAAGCACACCTGAGTTATATCTGCCTAAAAGTTAGTGCCAAGGTTGAAAGCAGACAGCAGCATTCTGCTACTCTGCAGTTGATGTAGTTATCTGATCTCCAAGGGCCTCACAAAAGACATAAATTATCCTGGTTTTTCAACCCTCATACAGGTGAAACTCTTAATGAATACAAGAGTGGACAAGAAGCACATATCTTTTATGAGCTAATTTACAAAGCGCCTATAAGGGATCCTTTGAGGAAGGCAGGCCTCAAAAGTAATGGGTTTGTGGGTGTAATTATATAGGATTGTGCTAGGATGTGAAGACAATATAATGCAGGCCTCAGTGTAAATGTGACTGAGGCTTCCCACGGTGATACGAATATTTACCCATTTCTAGGTAAAACAGACTCAAAGAAACCACAAGGGCTTTTCTCATGTATTTAAAGATAATTCAGTACTTTGGTGAATTCAGACTGTGCACAGGAATATAAGTACTCCCCCCTTAACTAAGTATTGCCACCCCACAAAAAAAAAAAGAAAATTACATTGAAAAAGAAAGTTCTGGTCACAGCAATTTCCCCTCCACGTAATTTAATAGCCCTCATCTGTTCATCTAATATAACACTTATAAATTTGGCATGTGAACCAATGCACTAATCATTCAGAGACATGCCTACAGTCAGCACCGTTCATTCCTCTCAGCATCAAAAGCCCTAAGCAGTGGATGGTGCTGATTAGTCACAGCTGAAGACTTCAGAGCCTCAACATGCTAGTTTAGTATTAATTTTCACCTAACTGGAACAGTGCAAACATCCAAGAGAGGGAGGAATAGTTAAAGCATGTTTTCAGGCTTATTCCCAATAAAATTCAAATGAGCCAAGTAAGAAACAGCCTGTGCAGTCTGCCACAACATGGAAGTCTCAGAAGGGAATAAGAAGATGCTCTTCCCATTTTCCCTCCCCCACCCATGTGAGGGACATGGCCCCAGACAGATTTTCTGCTCTTCACACAGAATATAGGAACCAAGGTTGCAATCCTAGAAAATCTGTTCCAAGCACCACCTTCCCCTGAAGCCATCTTAATTTCACCCTTGATTTTCAGTTGAAAAATCCCCAGCAGTTTATGCCTGCCCATGTTTGAAGTTGACCCAGTCTCAATGGGACCGAGTAGTTCTAGTTCTTACCTGGCTGGGATCCAAAAATCAGATGTAGCACTCAATCCAGTACTTGTGCTCGGAGAAGGCCCAAGAAACCTCAGCTGGCTTTACAGACAAAATACAGTTGTGTCTGCCATTTTCTTAAAACACAGCTTGTAGCTCACCTAACGGCTAGAGAACAGGTAGGAAGCAGGGATGAAACTATTATTTGCTTTGCCTGAGGAAACACAAACCTAACTCAGACTGCAGGCTGTGTGGGGTAGGAATATCTTCTCTTGGGGCTCTTTTGGCAGCAGAGTCCTGGAAGAGAGGAGTGACAGTGACCAAAGTTCAGCAGGAACTTTGCACTGAAACAGAGGGGATGTTAGTCCTGGTTCCTCTTCAAAATGTGTTTTGCTATTTTAGCGCCCTTTGATTGACTGAAATACAGAAACAGGCCTTACAGGAGGCCCGAAAGTCTTTCTTTCTCTGACAGTTAATGTGGAATTACTTTATACACAGAGTTGCAGAGTTCAGCTTATGAGTCAACAGTGCCCCTCCAACACTAAAAAAAAGCCTATCACCTTAAATTCATATTGCAGGTTATGGCACTCTTCTAAGGAGGAGGAGAAATAACTCTCACAGGTGCATAAGGGCATTAAACTCAGATCTTTTACTTTCCGGGTGAATAGCAATGAAGAAATTGAGGTAGCCAGACACGTGACCTTTTTGTTGTACTGCAATGTTTGAAGGAGAGCAAGACTACTTGCTCTTCAGGAGAAAATCCATAAAATTCAGGGCAAAAGCTATGTGCATATGGTGGGGCTTAAGACTGTGGATCCTAAGCAGACAGAAATACTTCCTTCCAGCCCTGAGTAATAGGCTGGGATTGAAGAATGGCATTAAAACTCACCCTGTCCTTAGTGCTCCCTGTTGATTAGGCAGCTCTGCTTGGTGGTTTCAGCTTTACAAGCCGACCTAAAGATCAAACACCTGCTTCTGGATTCATTACTGTAATGCAGTGGCTAAAAATGTCGATCTGTAGCACTTTAGATGCCTATATTTTTGACTGGTTCCAAGTTCTGCACTGAAGCTCCTGCATTAAAGGGTCACAACAAAAACAAGTTTATAAAAAAACAGATTTAAAAATCTTCCTAAATGCAGTTATTTTCTGAAATGGACAGTTTAATTTTGATCATTTTAACATTTCACTAACATTTTGTTAAATTTCAAATTAACAAAATTACTCTGCAGAAAATTGCATTATACCCAGCTACAATATCACCATGAAAGAGTTCAGCACAGTAATATTGAAGCAAAGGTATACTTTGCTATTTTTAGTCAAATATGGCATTTTTCTGACCCGCTGCTGTTAATCATTTCAAGCATATGTTTACACGTGTTTTTGCCAACCCACTTTCAGCTGTCACCAGCCCCCACAGAAAATAACAATAAACACCTAGTACACCCACAAAGAGGTAACTGAAAATGGGTTAGATGCACAGAGAGGTCTGGAAGCTCTGAGAACATTAACCATACAGCCTTCCTAATTCTTTGTCATACATCTCATACTTTGACCCAACAACAACATACAGTGTTGATTTTCAGGTGCAGATTTTATTGTGGATCGTAACAAAGGTTTCAGGAAAAGCACAGGCAAAAATCACCAACAGAGTGTCTCTTACTTACAGAGTACATAAAATATATTCTGTGAAAGCTACTAACCCTGCAGTTGAAGGCAATGCAGCTTAATTTAAACTAACCATTATCTTCAGATACATGTTAAGAAGCAAATTTTGCAAATATTCTCTTTTCTCAACTAGTTTGATACTGAAATTGAGAACCACATATTTCAATGACACTAACATTGCTGCAGAGTGTGCAGTATTAAACTGTTAGACAGAAAAGAAAATCTCATTATTGCAAAAAGGTAATAGTCACAGAGAAAATATTGTCAAAATATATAAAATCAGCCCTAGTAAATGTTAAATGACTCAAAGCCTCTTTGGAAAATCTGTAGATGCTGAGGTATGCATAACTTTGGAATTTTGGTGCTGGTATCTCAATTTTTCATGTGATACAACAAAACAAAAATAGCTTACTTTAAATATAACTTTCTACATAGAATTTCTTCAGCCTTTAATTGTACTTTAACTGTAAAGAGAAGACCCACACTAATTCTTACAGTAAAATGACAAAAGTCTATTAGGTAACAGTGTAGAAAACCTTGCAAGAGGTCTTCAAGGCACTGTTGTCTCTTTGGGTGCTTAGCACACACACAGGCCATTCATGAAGGCTGTTGTGATAGGAAGACAAGAATAATAAAAACTAGACTTAAAGCTAGTATCTAGTGTATTAAATATCATATATATCTTTCTCTAATGAAATAAACCCCATACTTTTACAAGCCATTCTGCTTTCCAACACTGTGGCTTGCAGCAAGGTGTCTGCTAAACTAATCTGAAACATGAATTTAAAAACATACTTTAAGAAAATAAGTAAGAACAAAAGTCAACTGAGTAGCATTTGCCTCAATCAATAGTCTGTCTGAATGTAAACCATTCCTAAGTATGTAACCCTCCGCAAAACAGAAAGGACCAAATTCTCTGTTGATTTAATGCCGCTGGTTTACACGGAGATATGCCAATCAGCAACTTGGTCCACAGTCAGTTGAAGTAAATTAGGACCTTATTCCAGCACTCACTGGCCCACTTGAATTCCTGAACTACGTAGCTGCAAGGGCTGCTGCCCCCTGAAAACAGGAAGATATCTAGCCTAAGAAATGCAAAGAACTAGATATTCTGCAGTCAGCTCATTTAATAAGAAACTTGGTTCATCTGTACTCCATCAGAAATACAGAGCAATCCAATTCTGGACTTTATATGTGTGTCTCAGGTAAAATTTTGCAAAGATTCCTTCAATACCTTTTTTCTAGGAACTGTTCTTTATGGCAACTAAATACTAGTCAGCTGGGAAAGAAATCTGAAAGGAGTTGACCTCAAGATATTAAGATTTTAGATAATTATTTTGACATCTTTTTGACATACTATTAAGAATCTGTAGCTCCCCTTTGAAAAATCTAAGTTTTGTGTGGTTGACAGAGCATGCCAGGATCCATCAATAGCAAAAGGATGCCTATCTCCAACCACAAAACAAATCTGGATACCATATTGCTGGATGCAATGGATGGATTCAAGTCAGAGAAGCACAGAAAACTCTTCTTTTGGCAGTTTCATAATGCCCCAGCAGCAGAAATGTCTACTGTTTCTTTGTTACTCCAGGCAGGCTAAAAATCTGCCAGTTTTCAGTGGACTCAGCTACCTGTGGGCCTTCATGTGACAAGAGCACAACAGACAAGCACATTGGTCTGGTGGATGAGATCCAGATGCCACCACGAGATCTTAAGGCAGTGGCTTGGATTCATACCACCTGGCTTTAGAAACCTAGCCAAAGCGCTGAGATAGCAGCCTTGAGATCAGAGGCTCCCTCCAGGACCAGTAGAGAAACTGGCCTCTCCAGGTGACTGTTCATATCTTACATGGGCTAAATCCATTGATTTGGATCTATTTAATCATATAAAGTAGTTATAAATAAAACCAGGATTGACTTAAAACGACTTCTGTATTAATATAAACAGTGAGGGATATTCTGCATTCAGCTGTACATCAGTATGGATTGCTGTGTATCAAGAATAAAAGCATCACAGGTGTCAGCAGAATTTGGCTCAGCTAACTTAACATTTCGCTTCCCTGAAGGAAGGTGCTGGCCTACACTGATTGCTGAAAAGCAAACTGTCTACAGTAGTATTCTATATTTCTATAATATTCTGTATCAAAGCAATAAATATTAGATATAATCTGTATATAAGATTTCATATTTATCTGATAGCTATTTAAATCTATACTGTCAAAAATATAAGCAGTGACTCACTCCTACATGGCAGCATATACTATTTGTGTGAAGGTGTTAAAACTATCACATGGGTCTATATTTACATAGGACACTATATAGCAGATTTTAATTCACATAAATTCTTACCATAGGACAAATAATTGTGTAAAGGTTGGATATTGTTTAAATGTTTCTATGGTTCTACATAAGCATTCAGCATGAGGATTTCATCATTCTGTCTCAGCTTTATGTTTTGAAAGGATGAAAAATGGAGTCTGACTTCAGGATCTTCAATAATGTTATACCAATATAGCATGGGAATACTTATTTTCAAGTCCAGGCAACAACCAGTATCACTGTTCCTAACCTTTTTCCTTTACCTACATAAATATCCTCTTTAAAGAAAGTGCACTCCTTAAAACAAGGGCAATCAAAATGTTTCGGCATTGTCGAGATGTAAAAGAGTGTTTCAGCTGAGCATAGTCTGCAGAAAAACCATCATACACTTTTTAATTTACCATTACAATTACTAAAAACTAGGTGTGTAAATGAAAAACTTACATGTTAAACATCAAGATAAGCTGAAATTGCTGCTGGTATATACATGAGAATATCTGTCCCACTTTGCTCAAAAATGTTTGGTTAATTCCTATCGTTTAGTTTCTCAGATATTAAAGATATAGTGAAAACATGTTCATTTTCATGGAGGTCAAAATGTCCAGTTGTTTCCCTCTGTAAAAGGTAAATAATTGTTATTTTCTGTACCTCTAATTTCAGAAATTCAATTAAAAATACAGAGGTAACAAAATATTTTAATAAAGGTATTTAGAATGCTTATAACAATCAGATAATGATTTCTGAGTTCAGAGAACATCCAGGTATTGTCCTTCGAATTAAATATTGACTTTCCTTTAACAAAGTTGATATTTATTTCTCAGAAGACTAATTTCTCTAGCCCCCCCTCGAAGTCAGTATCAACCTGTTATTAAACATCAGTTAGTGTTCATCAAAGATACAATGTAATTTCTTGTCCTTCCCTTTATGCTAATGTCACACTGGAAAGCTCTACATTAAAAAGAAAAAAAAAAAAAGCCCTGGAAAACTGAAAAATACATAATGCTTTATATAATAAGTAACGTATAGCTGTTACTGACTGTTCTTGCCAGTATTGCGTTCTTCAGATGAACAGACTCAAGAGCTGACAGACTGCTTCCCCATTTACCTATACCAGTTCTGCCATAATTGGATGACTATGAACAAGTCTCCTTCCTGCACTAAGCAGTCCAAAGATTTCTAAATAGTCATCCAGTAATTTCTGCCTAAGAATTTTCTCCTTACTGTGTAACCCAGGATCCCAAAAATCTGTGGTTGCATTGGAACACTTCATTTAGAAAGGTATCTAATACTAACATCAAGACTTTTAGCAAATGATTAATTTACACTTCAACTTGTGCCAGTGCAGGTTTTGATGATTCTGGCAGTCTCCATCAGCTTCTTTATGGAAACATAACTAGTGGTTGATATCAGTCCAAAGGAAGAATCAACTCCCATTTCTCTTTTCTGTCTTTGTTAAAGCTAAAACCAAACAGATAACATGTTATACTTGGTGATGATTAGATAAAAGTATTCTTTAAAGCCATGTAAAATGACCAAAGAACCTTACACTGTAATGGACTTCTGCAGACGAGAGCAGTTTTGACCAAAAAGCAGTGCCTTTTTATCTGAAATGTTACAGGAATGTTTCTAGAAAATTAATCTTTTTTTTTTTTTTTGTGCTGGACATAATGCAGCAAAATACATTCATCATAAAATCAACCAAAGGGACAAATTTTAACTCCTATTTAGCAATAAATCTAAACTTGCAACCTGGTAATCTTTTGTTTAAACTACTAAAAGAAAAACAAGCCATTCTTTTACTTTCTAATACCATGTAATAATATAAATATGATAGGGAAACTGTATTATGCAGGTGTGTTTTCCTGAAATGTGTACTTTGCAAAAAAGATCTTTTCCTGAACAAAACCAAGTGGCAAGTTGCAAAGTGTGCATATGCAGAATGCTCAATAACACACATTTAAAGCAGACTAACACATTATAACAAGTCTGAAGGAATGAGCAGCCACTTCAGTTTGTACCCTTAAAATTGAAGCCTAATAGCACTGGAAATATAAATTAATCAAGTTAAGTGCTTGAGAAAGTCTCCTCTTTTTAGCTGTGATGTGAACAAGAGTACTTAACTGTTTATCCCAATGTACCTTTCTCATAACTACAATGAAATCATCATCATGGATAGAAAATACTCTTCCCTTCCCCAGATTAGAAAAGATATATGTAAAAAATATTAAAATGGACACTCAGTACAGAATCTTTCTATGACTGGCTTCAAAGGCTGATTTGAATTAAAGTTACTAAATTTTTTTATATTGTTGTTCCACCTACTACAAAACAGTGTGAAGACAGTTATTATTAAGATATTAATTCACCTAAATACCTTCCTCCAAACCTTTTTTCTTCATAAGTTATCTTAGTTTTAAATCTACTATTAAAATAGTAGTGCAAGAATAATCAATGAAAAATTCTTCAGATAAATGGTTTAGTTCCTTTTAGGATAAAGATGCAGAGGAATATCGATGAAAAATATGCTAGTTATGATGCTTTCTTTGTTAACACTCCTTTATGACCCAAATCAATTCTTCACTCCACGTTCCTGTATTTGGTAAACAAATTGTACAGTACTCTCAGTGTAGACTTCAAGTCACAATTTACAATATCTAGAAAAAAGACAAGGGAAAACCAATTAGTAACTTCATTAGCTCAAAACATTTTTCAGAAAAAGTACCTATTCTCTACTCCCTTTCTTTGCCCAGATCCATATCCATGAACATTAAAATCACAAGGATACTAAGAAAGAGTAGAAATATAAATAAAGCAAGTTTTTAAACTGGCAACTCAAAAATTGGTATTTCAACCACTTTTAGTTAGGAATACTAATGGCCAAGGGTGCTGATGTAGAAATGCAACCAAGCTTTAGATGCCTATGAGACAAATTGTGCCTAGGATTATGACTGAATCTTCAGTTAGCTGTGAATGAAAAGCAATGATTTTGAAAAAATCATCAGGCAGGAATCAATGGAACTCTTCTCTTATGTAAGAATTGCAGGACTTGACCCATTCTGGGCTGCAACATTCTTTATTAGGCCTAATTTCAGCAAGACAGCTAGAGGCAAGTTTACATTTTGTAAAGGATCTAAAGAAGCTAGGTATACAAGTGCCCCTTGAAGACACTTCTGAAAATACTTTGCGATGGCTGATGTATATGGCTGAATCAGTCCTTAGAAACTCAATGTCTAAGGGAAAGGATTTATATGAAATAAAAAGCTAACGAATACCTTCTGTTTTGAAGAGAAGTTCTTGAGAAAGTCAATATTATTTCACAAGAAATCTATAAAACAAACTGACAAGTACTACTGCAGCAGTCTATCCTAGAGCTTCAAGGAATATTCAGTCTCAAATAGGGACTTAGAATTGCCCTCAGAAAGAGCAGAACAGAATTAGAATTGTCTTATCTCTTTTTGTTGACTGTACAGGAACTCAATGTCCTAACCTTGGTTCTTGGAATTGGCCATGAAGGTGTAAAGCAGATGGTGTGCATACTCCCATTATCTTCAAAACCTCCAAGTAAGCTAGTAAATTGTGTATATAATCGTCAGAGTTTTGCCATTATATTTATGTACACTGATGTTTCTCATAGATCATGAAGCGGTTATACTTTGAAGAATGAATCCAATCAAACCTATGCACGGTATCCCAGAGTATGCAGACTTTTAAGAGCTAAAGATATTAGCTACATGGCAAACTGACATTCATGGACAAAGGGTGAAAACACTCAAACCTAGATTTTATGCTGAGCCTATGCATGGTTGTGAAACCATGGCCACATGATTTTGTGGCTCTTAATATAGCGGACCAAAAATGTTTGGTATAAAATGAAGAGAAAATGCTAAAGGCTATAGGAAGGGCACATTGCTCCCACAACATCATGTTATATTCTGCAATACTGTTCGCATATAACTCAGGAAGTTTCCTCTTTCAGGCCAGCAGCAAGCTGTATAACACCTTCCTTTTCTAATACAGAAACTTCAAATGAATAAAGAGATAACTTTTCATTTGTTATGAAAGGTCTTTGCAAAGTTACCAGAAGACTCCACCATCACAACAGAATTCCACAGAAAGGTCCAAACTAAAAAGCACGCTTCCAGAGAAAGATGAGTTATTTCCATTGCTACATGTGTTTGACCAACATGTATAACATTTTACTGGTTGCAATTTTCAAAAAGAGAAATTTGAGTTTGGCTTTGATGTATACATTTCAAGAAGTAATCTGAAAAAGCTCAAACTGCAAATGAATTCATTATAGACTCAGTAGATTAATGTTCTGGCCATTTTTAAAGTAAAAGGTCACAGAAAGCTTTTTAATACCTTTTCAATTATATTGCAAATAACCCAAATAAACTGTTGACCCCATAAAAATCATTGGTTTTCATACTCATTTATTTAACCGCATTCTTTTTTCCACTAAATATGTTTTTCATATTCTAAAGCACTTTTCAGCATATTTTTTCCTCAAGAACCTCAAAGAAACAGTGTAGGAATTTAAAGAGTATTTAGTATACACATTTAGGGTAAGATCCTTTTCAATACTCTTTTGCTCACTGGAAATTTTAAGTACGGGCATTGTGCCCAATGTAACAACACATAAAACAGATGTGTTTTTCCATTCACATTGGGCAGGAAGTTTCATATTAAGCATTTCAATAATTGCACAAGAAATGTCTTATATATGCTGAAATATCCTTATGGCTTGATTTATACTGGAAAAATTAGCTGTCCCCTAGAGCAATAAATACCTGAAAAATTAAATGCCATAAGAATTTTAAACCTCTATGGGGAGTAAGGGATCACAGATACTCTCTGTTTTACTTGGATCCCTAGATTTCACTATTTCCCCCTTCTTTCTTTGACCATTTCAAACATAAAAGTTTCTGATACAGTCACCACTGGTTTAGTTAAACATGATTGTGGATAAGAGTTTGAGTAATCAAAAAAAGTGTAAAAATAGGCTGGGTAGGTCCAGATGAAATGCATAGGCAGCACAGGCTCAATCCTGAGACATATTTTTTTGTGTGTGTGCATATGTCTGCTGCTGTTCTGATCTGGAAGTTGGGAGGGATGGAGAATAAGTAGAACGAAGCAGAACTCGATTCAGTGATGTGTGCCTGAATCTCCAGAGAGCCCTTACTATTATAAGTAAAACTCTGAGCACTAGCTTATATCAAATCCTCAGGGAATGACAATCCAATATTACGGCAGGAAAAGACTGTGTGCACCACAGAATGTGAATCTGCAGTGGGTCTTGAAAACACATCTATATTGATTGTTATGGTAGTTAACCAGCAGAAGCCCAGCTACCATCCCTGTTGGGAAGAGTGGAGCAGAAGCTGCATGTCCAGATCCTGCATGGTAAGAAGTGGTAACTTCTCATTGGAGGAATCACAAAAGTACCCTATAACATGGTGCATCAAGGGTTTTATAACCAGTCCAAAAAGCTGGATTTAAACCCTGCATTTATATGAGCACAGAGGAGTAGAATCCTGGTCCTGCTAAAGTCAGCAGCAAAACCTTCATCTGCCCCGAAGACACATTTTGCTTTCAGTCTCCAGCTCTAATTTAAATATGCATGATTAGGTCCTGCATTCAAAGGCAGTTATGTGAACATTTGAAATTCTTCTTCCACATCATCTACCTCTTTTGTGAAAATCTTGTAAATTATGTTGGAATACTTGAGGATTAGTAAGAAGATGTGGGATGGGGGACAATGGAGCAACTGGAGTAATTCATATCTGCCACTGACACCATTCACAATTGTATTTTTTTCCTTTTGGTGAATATCTGAGTATTACTGCATATGTCTGGCCACACAAATCTTACCCTGGCCATTCAAGAAAGGACCACATTTGAAAAAGCACATCTATCAGCCATGCAAAATACAGAGTTACCTGAGCATTTCAAAATGTATCTTGCCTTTAGCTCTTAGATTAACATTTTAACCTTCATTTAGCTACACCATAATCCTATGAGATAAGATCTGCATCAAACGCAAATTTTTAAGGAGATACAAAAAAAAAATAGAATAGATACCTTCTGGTCTTGGCTTTGGTTTTTCCAATCCACCATCCTGCATTAACTCAAATGCAAAGGATACATTGAGGACCTAGTAATATAATAAAGGTAGTCATTATTATGAACTATATACAGTATAGTATAAATGGTCAAAACAAGATGTATTTAAAGCTGCAGACCCAGATGCTCTGAAGGAAAAAATAGTCAGGGCTCCATATATCAATTCAAGATCTGGTCCATGGAATCTAGACAATCCATTGTGTTGTTTTTTCTAGGTGGTGATGATGGTTTCAGAAATACAAAGTAATTGAAAAATAACATGTGAACTAATAATACCCACAGAAAAATTACTTAGAAGTAAGAATAGCCCACCTCCCACAAGTTTAAAAATTGGAACATGATGGTCCATGAACTGCTCTTGTCTTGAATAGACAGCTGAATTACCTGGATAGCAACAGACACTGAGGTAATGGTTGGTCTTAAAATGCTGCATTGTACATATATGTCTTTATGCTTCCAAAAACATGAAACCTTTCAAATGTTAAGTTCTTGGATTTTGGACACAAAAAATCAGTTCTGTCATCAATTCATGTGTATAATTCTTTATACACTTAATGAACAGTAAGTCTGATTCAATGACAGCATCACACAATGGCTGCCACAATCAGTTAATACTTGCTAACCGTCCCATCATTAATATAATTTTCACTTTTATTCCAGATAAGCATTAATACAGAGACCTTAAAAATGCTTGGAAATGGTTACCAGTACAGTCCTCTCTTGATTTCAGCTATTTACATCAAATTTACGTGGAAAACTTCGTGTCATCCTGGTACTATTAGACATGTTTATATGTTTATTTGGTTTTACCAGAAAAATGAAACTTAATTACCTTTTGTTCAAAACTATCAGGAGTCAAGAAAAAGCTGTGTAGAGGAACAAAATAGCCTTCTAGGAGACCCATTAGCAGGACTAAATACACACCATCTGCAAACTGTAAAAAAGACATTTCTCAGTACATTTTCCGAAGAGTAACTCATTGCTTTGCTTAATGAACAAGATATATATTGTCTAATGAAGAACTGTCAACAAGCTACAAATACAAATCTTTTAAATTGCAAGTAAAAGATCTCATCTCACTTCTTTGATTCCTTTTATTTAGTTAGTATGTTCTGTTATGCCTTCTCCAAAACTGAACTAATGCTAAAATATATATGCAGAATAAAGTTCCTGGAAAGGGAGGTGGTCAGTGGCTTTGATCTATGCCTTTGCTTTCTATTCTGCTAGTTGTGGGGGATGGGAACAGCCACCTTTGGAGCTCTCAAATGGCATGCATTCCCTGAGCAGAGAAAAGCAGAATGAAGGTGCAATCTCATGACTGCACTGAAATTCAGTATACTGGAAGAAATAAAGGAACAAAGAATCATCTTCATTCATGTTCTGCAAGTCTGTGTCAATTTAATTTTAAGTGTATGTAATTACAGATGGAAAATATCTAATTGATATATGTTCATTTCTAGCTAAAATAATAGCAACATCCATAAGATTTTGTTAAAGGCCTTTCACTCTCACCCCTGTGGCATCAGGTCTACCAGTGCACTGAGATACTCTCAAAATCAAATTGAGTTACCTGAAGCAACCCATCACCTTCCTGAGATAGGTAATTTTCTTTTAACTGATAGAAATAGTCTCTCATCTTAGGGAATACTGTTTTGGATAAACGCTTAAGGGGTTTCTAGCTATATTTGAGTAATACATTTTTTCCAAAAGTAAACAATGCAATAAGCAAGCATAGGGAACAGCTTTCTAAAAACCCTTACACAGTATTTCCACCTAAATCTTAATTTTAGGTTTGAAAAATCTTTGATTGATAGCTATTTAAATAAACCAGAGATTCTTAATAACATGAATCAAGATATAAAATAAAGCCCATCCTGAAGACACCTGGGGTTTTTTGGTAGTGCGGATCATCCTTCCTGCCTGACCTTGTAATTTTCTTATGATAACTGCTGCAATTGTTCGCATGGGGAGGTATTAATACAGTAGGATTAAGCTTTTCTTTTAGCTTCTTTTCAGCCAATTTAGCAGCTGAGAACAAGAAAGAAGACCATGTACCACGCTATTTCTGTGGTGCAATCAAGCCTGCAGCCCAACTGTACAGCTGCCTATACACTTGACTAGCTTTACTCTCAAGAGCATATCTCACTGAATAGAGTCATTGTAATCCCACACGATTGCATGCTTGTGGAAAGGTAGGCAGGAAACAACTGTTCAGCTTGACACTGGATCAAACCAAGTGGACAGAGTTCTTTCCTGACCAAAACAAGCACAGGTTCTGCTTACAGCACTTGGCAGTGCCCAAGAGGTAGCATCTGTTAATTAATTTTTATGCTAATAGCAGTACAAAACTGCTTTAGAGAAATTTAGCTGCTCTCATGATTTCTTTGCTTAATTGGTGAGGGTCTTCCTCATACAAACATACTTAGAATTTAAGGGTCTCCCACTGAAATAACATCTTAGAGCTCAATCAATAAAAATTCAATGAAATTTCTGACTGAAGTTGGGGGCATAGTGCATAACATAGTGCAACTATCCCTTCTCTTTAAGAAAGGCTGTAAAATCCTACCTGGGTCTCCAGTTCAGTGACCTCCAAATTCAATTTATTCAGATGCTTGTTCACAAAAGTGATGAGAGTCTGAAATATGAAAACAATGTAGTGAAGGCCTATTCAGTAGGGCAGCAGTTCAATGCATGCAGTATGAACTCCACTCAGAAGAGCACCTGCGTGAGTGAAGAGACTGCAACACAATTTTTAAGTTTTAAAATGGAGATGTGCCATTACAAAAAAAAAAAGAAAATATTCCTCAAGAATGAAGAACAGAAATAAAATTAATGTGATATATATAAATAAAAATACACTGTCAAAACATAGACTATAGGGAAGTGGGTAATTGGACTCCACTCAAATCTGACAGCAGCCAAAATCCTCTGCGTCAGACCCCTGGCAGTTGTAAACTGGATACCTCTCTGGCATCAGTACACTCAATCTACCAGTTGGGTTCTACTCAACATACACTTTGTGAGAACTTCTGTTTGATGGAAACTTTGATAACTACATGTTGTTCTGTGTTCCAAAGTTAGGTTCATGCTGCTGAATATTAATAAAAAGTAACATTATAATCATGAATTTGTATATTTGTTTAAGCATAAAGCTTGATTGCATTTAATGTATGCAAACTATGCCAATTATATATTATATACATGTACACTCACTACATAGGTACAATCAGATACACACAAGCATGCACATGCACACATTACGTATTTTAAAAATAAAAACTTTCCAACCTTTTTCACTACATTGAGCTTGTCTGGAGCATGGTCAAATAAAGTGTCAAATGCATCTCTTTCTGAAAAACATTCAGAGATGTTAATACACTGAGCAGCAGTTGTCCAAATGCAGAATAAATACTTATTGAGGCACATACATGTCTGAGACAACACAGTCTGCAAAAGGTTTCAGTATAGTATCATGTGTTTTGCATACTGCTCTCTCACTATAAGCTGCTAGTAACTTATTCTCTATTATTTATAAAAAGCATCATTTTCAAGTAGGATTTGTATTACATCATAACCCTGTTTCTCAGAAATGAACAAAGAATGGTATCTTTATGTATAAAACCTTAAACAGCCAGATACAGGGAGCTAAGTAACCAAATCATTTTGTGCAGAACAACAGGAGTTTACATCTGGAATCACTACATCTATAGAGGAGGATTTTCCCCATGGGCCACTGACTGCATTGTGGTGTGCTACATTATTAACCACCTCAGGCAAGCTTATGATTACATAGCTGCAATGTAATCCTTTGTATAGATGTTTTTGGGCCATTCTGATATGCAATTTAAGACATTATCAGCAGGACAGACAACCTAGGGTAGCACGACTGGAGTGCTACTGTAGTCACCTTCTTAAGAAAATAGAAAAAAAAAAAATATAAAAAGGCACCAGAGACTTTTCTGAGCAATTTTCACCCTGACAATCATTTGAATGATAGCAAATGAGTCCACAAAAAGCTACATTCATATTCCTCAATAAAAAAATGCTAGAGTAGATCCAAAGGCATTTGTAGAAGGCAGACTTTATACAGAGCAAGACTGCTCAGGGATATCATTGGGAAAAGAGGTCATGCATGTAGCCTTTTATATCAGCTGTAAGACAGCCATTGAAATAATACAAGAAGCAAATGCTAAATTCTTGGTGGGACTCCACCTAAGCTCCTCAGATGAGTGTTTTCTGTTGGCCAGGCATTTGGCCAGCCTAAGTACTAGCAGTAAGACATACAAGGCACAGGAACTTGCATGGTTAGCCTGCTGAATAATGACTCAAAGTCATAAAGTGTAAGTAGGTAATGTATGCAAGAATGCCAACAAGTTCACCAGCTGGTTTATAAGACAAGACATCACTTCATATTATGCTGGGAACTTATGACCATTAATACTATTACAGTAATGTTCTGGAGGCTAAAACACAAAGCACCTTCAAATTAACATGTGCTAAAAAGCAATGAAATGTGTTTTAAAGATGGTCAGACTGATTTTAATGCTTTTTTCCTTTTGTTAACTGCCACAATAGCCTGTGGTGCATATATTTATGTATTTGCCAGGGCAACTTGAAATCATCTACTTCCTTGCAGTTTGATCAAAGTGTCCACCCACTGCAGAACTAATGTATACTTTGGCTGCCTCAAGAAAAAGATAATAATCAAATGAACTTACCATGCCTTCCTGATAATGCCCTATGGAAAAAAAACAAAACAAAACAAAACAACAAAAAGAACAAAACACAGTTATGTATAATTCACTTGCAGACACTGTGCTGCAAAAGAAAACAGCATACATGGCCATCTTCAGCTTGGTGAAAACTGGAGTAGATCCATGGAATTAAGAAAACCTTCATGAAGTTACTCCAGCTGAGAATCTGGATTAGTCTGGAGTCCATCAGCATAATATCTCCTGGCTTCACTAAAGTCTCACGGGAGGACAGATCTCAGATTTTCTACTATTGAATCAAATCAACACACCTTGCCTGAGTGAAGAAGGCTTTTTCATGTTGATTTTGTGAAAACTTTTCCCTTTGTTTTAAAGATGCTTTTACCACACCAACCACAATACAATTTCAGCCAAAACAATGCTTGGACTGGGTTCTTAATGACTGCAGCATTTAGCTCCAGTTAATCCCTCATATAACTATTACATGTAAACTAATCCAAAGATTAATAAATCAATAGTCCAGCTTCTTTCCATTCTATTAGAAACTAGGATATTCTACTATTGTTTTTGGTTTGGAATAACTTTTCTGTTATAAACTGTTTGGTGAGATGACATGTGCAGGGCTTACTACTGTCATTTTACATTCCTGAAGTCCAAACATCTAAAATTAGTCATGTCACACTGCTTTTTGAAAGAATCTAGTTCTCTATCAAATAAATACCAACATAAAAGAATGAGGCATATCTTTCTTGCTTGTTTGAAGGACTTTTGAATAAAATAATAAGAAATATAATAAAGAAATAAATCAGTAGCAGATAAATACAGAGATTTTGTATCTCTTCACTCTGTCTTCTCTTTTATCCTAGTCTCCTGCTTTTAGTTCCCCAGCTCTCTATTTCCTCACCCTTTTATAGTTTTAGACGCATGTTTGCAGCTCTTGAAAAGGCTAAAACACAGTCACTGGCTGATGCATCATCTTCCCTGGAACCCCAATACCAAAATCTAAATATCAGCAAATGTTTGAATTTCTGAGATGCATCTGTGTTCAATTACTGAACTGCTGGCAAAAGTGGTGTTGACATACTCAGTGTTACCAGTTATTTCCTCTTGGATTTGTCGAGACTGGAGGATTCCTTCACGTTTCTGGAAAAAATAAAAAATGACATTTTTCTCAGAAAAGTTTAATGTTTAGGGTACAGTAAAAATTTGTGATCCACAAACATAATTAGATAAGAAACCTGTAAAATAAAAACTTTTTTAGAATGAACTTACAGTAATATATTATTTCACCTTGCAAGTATTTCAGAAAATTCTTTTGTACATTAACAAGAAACTTGAAACTCCACCTGTAGAAGGAAGTATTTCTTTTCCTTTCTCCATCGTTCTTAATTCAGTTTTCTTTTAAAGGCCTCAATTCAGCAAGACATTTGAAACAACCTAAACATATATGTATGTATTTTAGTAGAGGTATGTCTAGGTGAGTTGAATTAAACCTTGTATTTCAATGAACAGCTTGGCAGATGGTGCCCATGCTTCTCTTTTGCAAAAATCTTGCCCCCAGGCTATCTGTTCTTTCTGCCCTGTTCATACTCCCTTTTTTGCCTCAGTGTTTTCCTCTTCTGACTTCTCTCCACACAGAGAGCTCTATTTGCTTGTGATGGAAAATCAAAATGGAGGATAATCCATTCACAGCCTGCTCCAGACCCTAGTCATCTTGGTGTTAATATATGCATTGACTTCAATGTTCTTCAGATGCGAGAAGCCCTTTGTACATGGTGGTGAGTGGCCTGTGGCTAGAAGCTGTACACAAAATGGCAGAAGCCAACTCAAATGGTTGCTATTTGAGTCAGTTGGAAAATGAAGGAGTTTAAAAATTTGACATTGTTTCCAGTATGCTGATCACAGTCATCTGGTGGTGGTGTAAATACCGCACATATGTTTTGCCTCTTTTTGTGTTAATTCTATTCACTGGAATTAGTAAAATTTTGCAGTACAAAAAGAAAAGTCAGGCAAATGCTGATGACTGCATGTAAAGTCTAGACATTAGGCAATTATTTATGATTCTTCACTCCCTGTCATAAAAGGAAATGAGAAAAATAATTTTACGCTGGTCCTAGACTTGCCTTCTATGTGGGAAAGAGAAAAGGAGAATAACCTTTTGGAAAAGTCCTTCATGGCATGTGGACTGGGACTGATGTTCTTCCCTGTCTTAGAGAAGATAGCTCATCCCTACCCGAGGCAGTCCCTGGTGTATCATGTGCTGAGGATTTGGCCAGGCTTGAGTCTATTACTTCTATACTGCGTTACTAAAATATATGAGGATCAAACTCACTTTCTGCAAGAAAGCCATACATGGTACCCTCTGGCTCACTTCAGACTGGCGCTTGAAGTAATCTGAACTGTCCTTTTAGCTAGATGACAGTTTCACGGGTTATTATATTTTTTAAAGCACTTTTACTAAATATCTTGCACACCGTTAAAAATGCATTCAGGGAGGCATCCGAACATTAAAAAGACAGAGTGGAGTCCACTGTGCTACATACTGAAAGAGGGGCACAGAAAGCTGCCGAGACATCTTCTGTCATATACCTTGAAAACCTGGAGAAAAATATCATTTAGGTCTATCTTCATTTCCAGCTTGTGCAGCCAGCAACAGTGCAAGACTTGCACTTGAAGTAACAATCTAGTTCATGGTAGGTCAAGTTAGAATTCTACTCTGTTTAGCATTTTTGTTTATTTTTCCCTTTGCTGCAGGGTGAAAGGAAACTTATTTTCTCCCAAAGATGACTCTAACATGCCAATGATGCCTTCTGGAGCAGAAGCCCTATCACTCTTGTCTCCTAGATGAGTTGAGCACCACAGCAATGGGAACTGTACTTCTCAGTGCCCAGTCCAGTGATGTGGGAGAAGAAAAAGGATTCTACCTGTACTCTACCTTCCCTCTGAAAATGTGCAAAAATAGCCTAAAACATGCTCCAGTACTGATATAAAACATATTTCCCTTTTTGATAAACTGCAATTAATATAAATAAGAATTCTGCACCTTAATCCTACTGTTGCCAAAAAAAAAAAAAAAAAAAAAAAAAAGAGAGATGACCAGACATCAAGCCCTAGTTTTGTACCTGGCATCTGATCACTAATATTAATGGAATTTCCACACTGCCCAAACACAACATGCACCCACTGGACACTTATTTGACCAGCACATTTCAAGATAGACTTTCCAATGCTCTTGACTTTAAGACACTGGTGAAAAAGTCTCAATGGCAACAATCAGAATGGACCTTAGAAACACTAGTCTAAGCACCTTCTCTGTGAAGGCTGCTTCCCATAAATCTTTTGCACTTTAAAAACTCTCCACCTCAAAACTGACCCTAACACTGATGACACCTGTTGTGAAGTTTGTTTTATACTAGAGAGAGAATAACACAATCTTCCTAAAAATACAAAGAAGTGCTACTGAGGACTGAAAAGAGTGTCCAGCGATGTTCCTTAAAGACAACAGTGGCTATAACTGAAATAACAAATGATAAAAATGAACATCTACTATTTGAAAGTCACTGAGAAACGAGGCATGAATTAATATTCCTCATTAAAGAGAAAAGCTCAGTGCACATTCCAGAGACCACAGAAGACTATTTGGATAGGCTTGTCATTTTCTTCCCTCACAGCTGAAAGACTCCACTAAAGGCCATGAAAGAGCTTCCTAATCACTGATCATTTTAAATTGGTGACTACCTCTAGAACAAAAAAATACATCCGAAATTTGGGTAATACATCTGGAAATGGAAAGGGCTGCCTCTTCATCTCTCTTGGTGTCAGCTGTATGTCAGCAGTTTTATGTAACTGAGGGCCAACTGCTTAATTTCCCACACAAAGTCCCACTCTGAAAACCTTCCCACTGTTTGAAAGGGTTTTGCCTATGTATTGTTGCTATCCATTTCATCTGGAGAATCATGTTTTATAATTGCCCCACCAAAATGAAATGCAGAACTATTATGGAGCTTGAAAGAACAAATACATTAGTCAGGTTCAAAAGAAGATTTCTTGGGAACCTGGAGGCAATGCTGCTCGGAACCATTTGGGACCTTCCCAGGCAATGGGACCAATGATCTCAGATTAAGCTTGTGATGTACACCTCCTTCGAATCTCATTAATTTCCTAGCTTTGCTTCACAGTAGTTTATGCACTCAAGAATTGCTGTTGCAGTGCTCAGAATATGCTGAAGCCATTCTGGCTGCTCTGCCCATGCAGTCTTATACTCTCTGACTTACATCTCTTGCACACAACCAATCTGTCATTTAACCATTTGTGGACGACATAAATAAACAGTTTTTAAAAAGAGGCAAAATGATGGCAAGATCCAGCTCTCCACAAAAGCTCTCACTTGTTTCAGTAGAAAAGATCACACAAAGCCTCAGTTTTGTTCAAAGTTATTCATTCTATTATTATGGAAGGAAAAGAAAATAATATAACAAAATAGCTACAAAAGGTCCAACTATCACATTTTTCCCCAAATTAGCTTATAACCCAGATTTCGTATTAGTCTCATTACTAACAGCTTTTGTACAAAACAGTGAAAGGAAACAAGTTTTCGTAAGAACTGTGCTGATTACCTGTTGGGCATTAGCACATTTTTTGTTTCAGAAATATCTTTGTTTCTATTTCAATAAACTATACGCAGCCAACAGGGTAACCCTCACATTTTATGTGTTTCTAACCTAACAAAATCATGAATGAATGAAGATAGTCTTCCTTAAAGACTTCATAAAAGTACTTTGTTCCTTTATTTCTCTCTCTTTACTATTCCCTTTATCAAACTGTACAGAGTAGAATTTAAAACCACCTACCACATGGTCTGTTAAACTTCCCTAGGCGTGACCTTACTTTACAGAATGTATGAGGGTTTAGAATGTGAGGTGTGCAAGTTTGAACATTAAAATTAGGCTCTAGGATTTGCTGATTGTTGATTAAAACAAAGGGTACATGATGAATTATATAGAACCAATCCCACAGGACATGAAAGACAGATTTAAAAAATAAAAACCCAACCCACCATAAAAAAAAAAAAAGAAAAAATATCTCAGTAAGAATACTGGCCCCCACCCTCTGTTAATAAGAATCAGCATAGCCTTGGAGTTCTGCTGATTGACTTTCACCAAGGACTGTGTCTGGAGGATGAAATCTTCTACAACATTACTTGGATTTTATTCTGGTGCAACTGCTTTCTCTGCAATTCACTGGCGCCTGAGCTACAGCTGTGTAGCTAAGAGGCACAGCAGTGAGCCAGATTCTCCCACTACTTATTGTTTTTAAATTGGTTTATCTGTACTGATTTCAGTGGATTTGCTGTTGAACTACATTAGCCTATTAAAGAGAGGACAATTACATCCATTGATTTCAACAGGAATTTTGTCTGGACATATGGAGTGACAGCAGAATGCAAGATCTGGTTCTCTATTTTAGGACTGTGTTATTTTTCTGGTTTAGTTTCTCATCCTAAAGATGCCCTGACTGCTGCACTCCTGTTTTCTTAAGCTTCGAGATAAACCACTGTCATTAAGATATTTATAATAGCCAAAGGAAAGTTCTTGAAAATTATGTTCCTCTGAACCCTTAGATAGGTAACTGCAGATTTGCTGGGGTTCTCTTTCATTGTCTGTAGAGAAGCCCATGAAGCAGAATCTGAGAGTCAATGAGTCATCATCAGGCATCAGTGATACATCTACCAGAGACTCTCCTTCAGATTCCTCCACAAATTACAAAACTCGTCTAGTTCAAATGCTGGAAAAAGGAGATCTGTCCCACAGATTTTCAGGCACACAAAACTTGAGCAATAGCTCTTTGCACCAGATACTCAGGGTAACATCAGTTAAAACACATAAATAAAGACAGTTAACAGTGTGAAAAGTAAAGGCAAAGTTAATTGGAGAGAAAGAAAAACAGATTAAATGGGAAGAGACCAAATAAGATAGAGCAAGCACAAGTCCAACGGAAAGAAAAACGATCAACAGAATAACATGGGGAGTTTGGATGGAGGAGGCTCTAATAAGGAGACTGACTGACACAAAAGATTTAGTTGATGGGGTATTTTTTGCATGCTTATGAGAAAGCCAACACTGTAATCAGACTAAATTAGCATGCACAAGGCTGAAAAAGAATATTTAGTCACCTACCACAAATCTGAATGTAATAAACAGTGACAATTCATCATTCAGTGCCAAGAATGATTTGAATCTCTACACAAGCGAGAAGACCATCAAAAATGGGAAAAATAATAATTCTAGAGATCATATTGGGTGATAAACACATTCCAACAATAATAATGCTTCATATATTTTTAATGTCAGAGTCTGGCCACTTCACAATCAAAATAAGATATTCTGAGCCACAGCTCAATCTGGGAAAGCACTTCTGCCTCTTTCGGGTTGAAGCACTGTCAGCAGGGAAGATGCACGTGTGTTTCTTGTAAGCCAGAGAGAGGCATGCATGCCTGCCCAAACAGAAACTCTAGATGTATTTTTCAAGAAACCCCCCAGCCAATTTCACAACACTACCAAGAGCTGTTTCACAACCCTCTTACCTGCACAACCACCACCTGAATGGACACATGATCTGGGAGTCTGATTGGTGCTCGGAAATACTGTGATAATGCAACCAGAAGATGAAGTATTGCTACGAGACTTTTAGCATGAACAGCTGAAATAGATATTAAAAGCACAAGTTACAAACTGCAAAGTAACTAGGGCACATATTTTTACTTTTTAGGAGGTAGGGATTACGAGACTTTTTTCCTCTTGCCACCTGGAGCCAGAGGGCACTTTTAAGGCCCCTTGCCTTTACTGGCCTCCTCCTGCTCAACAGGTCAGCAATGTTTGTCAGCACCAAAGCGTTACTTTTTGCAACATGTCTGGATGCCATAGGCTTATGTAGATGAAAATCTAAAGATAATTCAAAAGCCAGATTTCATATACAGCAGTGCTGTCTCTGCATTCTCCTTTCCTCTATTCCCTTTATTTCAGTAAGGATTTATGGACTATCAGAAAGATATTTTTGTACTCATAACATGCACTTATTCATTTTTAAGTGTCACAATGTCTGCAGGATGATAAACGAGCCTATTTTGGCAGAAGCCTTAAGCAGTAACTTACTAAACTCAATGACTCAAACATTCCTCATGAAGTTGTTATAGTTCTTGTTATTGAACCTTTTTCACAGCAGGTTTCATATGGGTAGTTAACACTAACATGACTTACAAGATATCAAAAGCCATACTGTAGGAAATCCCTAATCAAATATCAAACCATTGGCATGAAAATGAATAATTTCCAATTATTGTTGCCTTTCTTATTCTTCTATTTTGTTTTAGCATTTAGAGTCTTCCCCAGAGTAAGCTTAGGAATGACCTTTGATAGCTACAGTAATGTTTTTTGTACTTGAATTAACCAATAACTACTACCTTACTTCATTGGTAAAGCAGGGTCAGATTCACTAAAATATCCTTCCTCATTATCTTCCAATGCAAGTCTCAACTATGTCGTGGAGATACCCATTCATATAAAACGTGGTATTGCTGTCAAATTTTGCAGGGGTGCCAGTGGTCACGGATGAGGTGCTTTAGCCAAACACTAGAAAGATGTCTGTCTGCCTAGCACCGGTGTGTGCGACAGCTGGCTCCAGCTGCTGCTGTCTATCTCTACTTTAGCTCTAAAACACATGTAAAACATTAAATTAAAACTAGAAGTTAAATTGTCAGGCCACTCCAAACACCCTGCCTCCAGCTGCTTAACAGAGAATGGAAAAAACCTGGGGAGATACTGAAGAGAGATGGGGACAGAAAACTCAGTGGAACCACACAAAGGGGAAAGTCAGAGATGCCTAATGTTCACTCTTCCTCCCTTGAGCTATTTCTCTCCCTCTCACTAATTTATTGTGAATGGAACAGGATACAAAACAGCTCAGCTCAAGACAGGTATAGGAGACAGGGAAACTGCTATATACTGGTCAAGGTATTCACCAGTGTGAAATGATTCTGGATACCAAACTTAAAACAGATTAAGAGGCCTTATTTTCTAAAACTGATGATAACCTGCTTTCTGCAACACATATGCACTAAAATGTCTTGTGTTGGGCCACTGAGGGCATTTCTATTAGATATTACTATGTTCATTTTAATACAATAAAACAGGAAGAGTGGAGTCCTAATCTTGATGAGAATTTTGTAATCAAATCAGTGGTTCAGATTTAGGCTTAAATGATCAGAAATATTATTCATATTGCAAATTTTACACAGACAAAGAGTCCTAGGACCTAACTCTCCTTCTATCTCCTACATTTATGGAGGTACTCAGCTGTTTCAACAAACCGAGTAACACAAAATTTAAGCTTGCATGCATGAACTTAAGAGCAGAAATACCATACTTTGACAGACTCTGAAAAGACAGTTTATTTAAGTTGGAGGTTGAGCACCAGTAAAGAGGGTAGAGCGTACCACATCTGGAAGTGCCCTGCAGAGCAGCTCCTACCATAAATACAGCCTTCCCTTATCGCTGGATATTTCAGAATTCCAGATAGTAGCTACAAACTCTGGGCTGTCAACAAATGAGAACAGCATAGAAAACACACAACTTACAGTCAACGTTCCATTTAATGCTTCTGGGGGGGAGTTTAAGGGTTTCATTGATCTTCTCAAGCACTGTCTGTAGCTTCTGTTTCTGAGCAATTTCAGACTGAGTAACTTCAGCAACATTCAGCTTCTCACTTTCAAGTTTCTCTGAAGTGATAATAGAAGAAAAAACAAGAAAAACCATTGTCAACTCCATGAAGAACACAAAGACATTACATGCACCCAGATGTACATTCAAGAGATATTAAGACTTCCTAGATTTAAAATTATCTGGTTTTCCTTCCAGAACCACTTTCCCCCTACACTTCTGAGCTCCTAAAGATACAGTTCACATTTTCGCTTTATTTACCCATTGCCAAGGAAAAGGCCATGTATTAATGAAAGCCACACTACTGGCTAACAAATATTTGCTGCAACTCCCTTTAGGGAACACAAGACTCGAAAGTAAGGCTCATTACTTCTGTTGCTACTGGATAAAGGGTATTCTGTATGCAAGTGTGTTGTACAGCAGCCTAGGAAACAGATACTAACTTTAAGAAGATTTGTTTCAGCAGTCTCAGCCTCATAGCTTCTCCCTCAGAGTCAGGAGATTTAAAAATTTTACTCGGTCCGTTTGTGATAAAAGTGATGTGACACCATATTCATAGAGGTGGCAGATGCACCCAAAAAATGCAAACAAGTATTTCTGGAGGTATGAAAACAACTAAAACCTTGAGCAATTTCTTTCTATGAAACTACAGCAGAATTTGCAGTAGCAAAATTTGCAGTAGATTTTAAAATACTTTGAATTGGTTTGTTAATAATTAGTACAGATTGCTAGGTGTATTACATACATGGCTTATGTTTACCATTAAATAGTAAGCAAAGAACATTTAGCAGTAAAATCTCCCTGATAATAACACCAGAAACAAAATGCTTGGTCACCTATCAATTTACTTCTATGAAAGAATATCTTATTAAGAGACAATGGAAAGTATCTTCTTAAGAGATAATTAAGAGATACAGGTTTCTTGTGCCTCCACAGAAATCAGTCTGTGCACAGTCTCACAACAAGACCAAAGTCTTTAGTTAGCAGAGACCTGACCCATAAGGAATTAAGAGTAATGGAAAAGATTCCACTGAAATCAATAAGTGCTGGATCAGTATACACACATTTAGAGTCAGGCTGTATCTGATATGCATTTTTGGGGTTTTGGGTGAAGCCACTGGAGGTCTGCCCATGAGAATCAAATTGCTCAGTCTGGGGCATATCCAGTCCATCACAATATATTAAATAGCTTAACCATTCATAGAAGGGAATAGTCTGTGTAGTCTTTATTAGAAGTGCTCACATGATGTTTCAAGATTCATTTAAGATACTGAAAAGAAATTTACTGGAGACTTTATGAGCTGTAATAACTAAGAAAATGGCTTCCAAGCCAACAGTTAAAAGAGCATATGCCAGCTCTGCATTAGCAGTTTCTTTTCTCTATCTGTTTCTCAGCTGAAGCTCAGTTTGCAGTCCACCGGGTACCATTTACCTCAGTAACATTAAAAGCCAGACATCAAATCAGAAAGAAATTCCAACTTTCCAGAGGAACTTCGCGATGTGAATAAACTACAGTATGGAACCAGCAGAGATTAAAAACATCCACCGTTGTACTGAAAATACCCCTGCCTTCAAACTTACTTTCCACTTGTAACACGGTTAAGTTTGTACAGCACATATGCAGATAATAAATTTAATTGGAGTGTATACTGCTGCCAAGACAAGAACCCTCCCTCTCTAGCACCCCAGGTAGGCTTTATGCTGTTCTCATCAACTACAGAGCACCACACATTGCACTGTAGCTATAAGGATTGTGCACACAGCCTATTGCTCAAGGGTTTCATAATACAATGCTATTTTTATATCACTTTGTGGCATAAATGTAAGATGATACCAAGGCTTCTAAGTAGGAACAAGTGATCTACTTACTGACAAAGTGCCCCAACAGCATGCACATATATTTTTTCTTACCAAATAATTTCTGCAATACTTGTCCATCATACAGGTCTTCAGCCAAATCTTTCACAATAATCCTCTCTCCTACCAACACATCATTAATCCAGTCAATTAATACCTATATGGGAAACACAAATTTGGCAGTATTATACACTATTCATTTGCAATTTAAAACACATGTCATTTTGTACAATGATGAAACTATTTAGCAGAAAGAATACCAAAGCTGCAATGGCTCAAAATACAATCAGTCTGAAAGACCATCAGAAGAAAATAGGAAGGACTTAGGAAGGATTCTTTTAAGGTGTCTGTGTCAATGCACCACAAGGTCTAGACAAATACTGGATTGATGCAGTGCTTTCTGGAGTGAAATCTGTCAGTAGTATTTTAACATTTACTGTGAAGCAAAAGGTGCTGAATTCAGTTATAATGAAACTTTCTGCTAAAGTTCTAACCCCAAGAATCACAAAGACTATGAGGGAAGTCAGTGTGATCTTAGATTGGGGGTGGGATGGGACTAAGAATCTGAACTCAGGATTTTAATCCAAATTCTTAAGTATTTCTGTGCCGTATCTAGAACAAGATACTGCAACAAATGACCTGTCCATTTCACTGGGATGTATGCACCCCGTGGTTTCATTTAATTAATATCTAAACAGTGCTTTGAAGTGCTCAAATGAAAGAGGCAGGGATAGATTTAAAAATAGTTTCACTTTCCTGAAAGTGTTTACATGCTTTTCATTACCTTCATTAGTTCTTGTAATTTTGGGTCATTTCTTGAATTTGGATCAACCATTGTTCGTACTTCATTTTCCTCTGGAAGGTTTAAAAGAAAGATATTAGAAACTATTACAGGCATGACACTTTATTTTACATCAAGCTTTTATGTTGAGATGTAAAATTGTTGTGAATTACCTAGCATAGTGTCCTCAGGGTCTAGTTCGAATGGAATTGGACTGAGAGGTAAGTTAATGGCATTTATTCCTTCTTCCTGTAATTCAGATACTAGGAAATAAAAAAGGAGAGCTTGGTCAAATTTCAATTCAATTTTACTTACTATTTCACTCTTGCTAAAAGTAGCATTAATTGTCTTAATTTCTTTATAAGAACATGACTCTATTAGATAAGCCACTAGGTGTAATTACAGCAATAAAACATAGCTAACAAATACGGGAGGCCCAGCCAACAAACCTTTACTTGCATGAGTAGATTTTTCATGGATAATGGGACTGGAATCAATGCAATTTCCTCAAATCTTTTCCAGGATAAGGCCCATTGTCCTCAAATTTTAAAAGGTTCCCTTGCATTTTAATAGTTTTGACATTTTAACACTAATGAATCATTTTAGCTGAGGGAAATGATTACTGCTCTCAGCTGTGTCACCCTTGCTCTGGAGATGCTTCAAGTTTAGATACTTCAGAAGAGCTAGATCTCGCTATATATCCACCACACAGGAGCTGCCAGACTGATAAACTATTTAGGACTGAAGGTGCAGTCGCAGCACACGGCTACCTCTGTTGTTCAGGTCAGAGACCAACTAGAGCAGACTGTGGGATGCTTCTGGCCTGTGTTCTTGGGCTTTCTTTAGCAGAAACCATGGCAGCAGGACACAGGTGTAAGATGATGAACCCGCAAAAGTACTGCCTTTGTGCAGAGTTCAGACATAGGTTGAGAAAGAATATGGACACAGGAATGGGGAAGTAATCCAAGATCCCACAGTTTGGAGATGCCCACAGTTGTCAGGAAATATGGACGAGTTCTTGCTCAGCCAAAGTCCCCTAACACTGCAAAAATCAATGTTCTTATAATACATGGTCTGAGAACACAGGAGCAGAGAGATCCAGAGAAGTGTAAAAGCAGCCCTGCCACTAGTTCTGTGCTGTACAGGTTCTGTACCTGGTACAGTTCAGAGCAACTTCATTCATTCCTCTGGGTGACCCAAACTTTAATAGGCTGCAAAGACAAAACCCTTCCTTCACTGCCCAAACATGCTTCCATAACAGAATAAATACAAACAAGCCAATACACTAATTCCACCACTATGGAAGAACACAAAGCACTGTGCAGGGAGAGAACCCACTCTGGTGATCAGACAAGTTTGTATCTTGCTTTGTAACCAAGAAATCAGTGCAAACCTGATTTACCAAACCAGGAAAGAGTCTCGCTGTCTTATGAATGACAAGTAAGTAATGTTGTTTTGACCACTTGTTTTCCAGTGTACAGACCTTTAATAGAACTGGTTACAACAACAATACAACTGTTCCAGTCAGAGTTTAAACTTAAATAACTTCATTCAACCATTCTGCACGTGTCCTAAAGATTCAGGTATGTACACCTTCTGACATGAACTAAAATGTATGATTTATATGCAGATGCAGATTTACCATCTAACATTTCAGATTTACTACCTGAAGCTTTCCTCAGTTTCTTTTGACTATTACAGAAACAATTTAGGTTTGGAGAAAACAGAAAAGTAGAAAGGGACCTTGTGCTTTGTTCCTGTCCACACGACTGCCTTGTAAGTTAGCTTTTGTAAAACAGTTTTACCTTTCTGCCTTAACTTCCTGTGTGTAGTAAGTATAGCTAAGTTTCACATGAACACTGAGATAATTAGTCAGTTGGTGTGATAACAGTACTTAAGACTTTCCAAATATTTTCTGTGCTTTGTGAAATGTTTTGTGCTCTGCCAGATGAAATGCCTGTGCACATTTCAAGAGTGTGTGTAGCTGTATTCAGGCATCTATGTGAGATTCATACCAATAAGGCTGGTAGAATGCTTATTACTTTTAATTGTACAGAAATAACTTTGAAAAATCCACTGCCTTCAATACTGAAACACTAACTTCACTCCATACATTCACCCTGCTTATGTATCTGTAAAATACAAATACTGAGGAGCTCTAAAAAGTTGTAAAATAATGTTGACAATAATAGTTCCCTCGATTGTTGTATATCCTCTAAAATTGATGGCTGAGAGCAATGGACCAAATTAATCCCTCATGTAACTTCATTGAGTTCTGAGGAGTTATAGAAAAGATGAATTTGGTCTAGCATGTACAATCTCAGGAACTGTTTACACTTAATGGCAATTTTTGAACTGCTAGCACTCCTTAGAGAAAATCATTGCTGGTTTTATTAACCTCTTTGATTTTAATTTTGGTTCAAAATGGTTATGGGCATAAAAATGTCAGTGGATAGAAAACTTCCATGTGGAGGTCTTTCTGTTCTGAAATGTTTAGTGCATGGATGACTTCCACACAAAGGTTCCTAGGAAGCAAACGCTTTTTTCACATCAATCCCAAGAGGGAGCATAGTAAATAAAATCCGTTCAAGCCAACTGGCTCCACTGATCTCTCCCATCCCGAAGGGCTGGATGCTCTGCTTGAGCAAGACACACTGAAGGAACCACTCAGCTCATTTTCCTAGTGAAGGACAGGAGGGAAAGATTTTGGCTCCTCTCTCCAGGGACGGACCCACTGGCAGAGCTTGCTGACACTTCTCCAGGGAGACTGAGTGGACCTTTCAAGGCTGAATGTTTTAAGGCATTCTTTACAAGGCCCACAGAACCTCCCCACATATTTGTCCTCCACTGTGCACAACTATTGAATTCTACTTTTAATAACACAACCTTCATCATATTATCAGAGTTTCTGAAAATAAGAGAAAGCAAACAAAAAAATGCCGTATCTTTGCATAGAAAGGGAACATAAAATACAAATAAAATAATAATAAATATACATGAAAAACTAATACATTGATCTGTTCCAGAACGCATTGCAAGTGTTGTATTTGTTGTACAGCAGGGCCTAAGTCCTACTTTGCTGTACACAGGTATACACAAATGGTGGTTTTGTTCCCCCAAGCAGGTCACTCGAATCACCTGTATTTTTCACACCTGCCCAAGCCACATGCAGAACCTACCCAACCCACCTCTGGATGACCCAAAGATCCCAGATGGATCCAGTTTGCCAGAGAGGACAGCTCCTCCTCAGCATTCTGCAGTGCACAACCCATGCCCAAGGTTTGTATTCGTCCTATAATAAAGACTCCTCCTGCCCTCCTGTCCCCTACATGCAGAAAACATGATAGAGAAACCCCGAGCCTGATAGCATCTTTTTCATTTCTTTCCCAATGCTAAAGAGAAAAGATTTAACAACAGATTAATAAGACTACTAAAAGGAGCAGGTAAGAACACATGAATTATATCAAGCTGTACATAAAGGGAGAGAAAATGTATTATGTAGTATAGCCTCACTTTCTAAGAATTTCTATCAAAAACGTTCCATGACAAACCACTATTATACTTAGGTGTTTATAGAGGAACCACAAAAATGTGATTGAGGTTAAGAGTTTGCATACCACAGTTTCAGCAGAAGAATCCATTTTTCAGCTGCTTTTCATTAATTTGTTATAATTAATTTTCATGAAAATCACTTCAGCAATTTAGTATTTCAATAAAAACAAAGCAGACAGGTTTGGGACAATTTCTGCAGCAGCTGAGATTAAAATAATCTCATTTCTTGAAATACTTTGAGGAATGATTTGGAGCATCAGCAAGACCTCCACTCTGAGTCTTACAGTGTATAGACCCAGGAAGGGAAGAGGGGACATAGCTGCAGCAGGTCATTTATACCACACCAGTTGCCAGGAGCCAGATCAGTGCACTGGGACCCATGGCAGTTCCTCTGAAGGGCAGTATCCACAGAGTTGTCTGCTTGACAGCTTGGCCACTGGACAACCCCGCAGCTGGATTGAAGAACACCCTTCTGTTCCCACCCTCTGCTGCAGCCCAGATACAGCCTGGTGTGCTGGCTGCCATGGGGCTTGTTTTCATCATGCTTATATTGGCATGATTAGGGACTTTATCCTTTTGGACATGAGAGGAAAATCCAGTCCTTCATGGGTTTTTTTACAGTCACCAGGCTGAGTGGAACTGGGGGTGGAATGTACTTTTAAAGGAAGACCCTTAAAAGCAAGTTACACATGGGCCAGACAAATCTCTATGTGAAAGTCCGTTTTAACTCTGGATAAGGAAAGGACACTTCTGCTCAGACTTCTGATTCAGCTTCACATGTCAAATTTGTTATGATGTCATCAAGTGCAACTCCACTGCTATCAGCTGTCAACAGACTTCCTCCTACCATGCCAGCACCAAATTTGGCCCCAGAGCTGGGGAGCCCACAATCTTGTATCAACAGCAACTACAGCAGCTATTTTAAGCTGGATAGAGTTCTTACTGGTTTAGATGCTCTAGGATTACAGGGTCATAAACCTATGCTATCAAATCCATGCGGGTGCTCCGAGCCAGACTTTGCCCTTTGATGCATGCATCCAACTGCCATTGAAACCGTTGGATGCCGAGCACATCTGACCTAAATGATTCGATGATTCTATGAAAGTGGAGTACTGCCCATACGGTTTAAATTGGCTTAATTCCTCCAGTACATGCAGCCTGTTGCTCCACATTGTATTTATTAGACAGTTTCATTTGGGTTTTTTACTTGTTTATTTTGTGTGCTGAAGGCTTTTTGCTCCCCTGTTTAGTATTCAGGGCTTAATGTTATTCTGATTTGAATAAAACGCATCCTATTATTTAACTGAGCTCAGAAATGCCACATCACCCAATGCACTCTCTGTGGTTTAGACGTATTTTAGCATATCTATCCAATGAATCATAAAATAAATACAGCAAGATGTAGTGTTAACTGGTCTCTCCTCTGAGTGCTACAGCCATGTCTTTCCATATAATTGATTCCGTACTTACAAAACTAAAATTACTCAAGTGCTACAACACTAACAGGCAGATTCTGAAAGTCTGTGACTAACTAGAACTGAACCCTAATGTTGGAGGAGCACAGTGACACAACATTTCTAACCTCAATCTTTCAAAACCAGGAGATTTAAATACATGCATACACACCTACATAAATATATACATACACACTTTTGCAGTTCTTTAACTGCCTTTCTTTCTTTAATGTAAGAGTTTTCCATTCAAGGTCTTCTCTCCCATTTTTAAGCTTGCAAAGACTTTGTTTTGGGTTGTGGGGGTTTTCTTTGTGGAAGCTGAGATTTGTTGACAGTCACATGACTCCAAGAGTTTAATCTTTCTATAAAAAGTCAAAGGACAAACTACCTGATATTGTAAATTACCATGGTAGACAGTAGCTTTACATGCCATGTCTCTATCTTAAGCTACACTTTCCTGGAACAAGCACAACTTGGAAGGCTAGCTACAGACATCATATTGCCAGAGTAACACTGGATATTTGTATACACACCCATATTCAAACATGCTTGCTTATGCTACATATGTTTATGTATGTAGCCATAAGTTACAGCCAGTCAGAAAAACGCTGATTTTCAATAAGAAATGTCTTTACTGCTCTTGTGTAAGATAGAACTATTCACTCAATTATAGCTGAGATAAATTTAGATGAATTCGTTTTGGTTTCATATTGTCTTTACTGGGTGGGTGCAAATTTCTGATAAATGCTCATGATCTTGATGTCTTGCTTTTGTAACCAGTTGCGCACAAGAGCAGCTTTACTGCTACTGACTTGATAGTCTGCAATGCAGACTTGAGTGTAAATGACTGTATCCACACAGATTTCAGTGGATTTATGCTGATTTATACAAGCTCACTGGCTCAGTGTGATTCCTATTCCTCCTCACATACTCCAGTTGTATACCCTGATATAATTCCAGTGGAGTAATTCTGAATTTGTACTGATAAATGTGAAGAGAGATTCAAATAACCTAAGATGGTCAGAGAATGAGAGGAAAAAACAGCAAAACCATTTTCAAAAAGTCCTAGTTTAAGCTTTTACAGAATGACACTATTTAGTCAAGCAAACTTATGCAACTGCTTTCTGGGTCATCCATCCAAAATGTTATTTTCTAATGCTTGTGTGTGTGCATCTTATAAGTCCACAAAGGGAAAAGAAAATATTAATCTAAAATGGTACTGCCTAATTTTCTTGAATACATAATTCATCCAATATGGATTCTGGCAGCTCAGCTTTAACTCCAAAACAAAAGAAATCCACACAAAAGACAATAAATCTGCATTACACATGGTACTAAAATGATCCAATGGATTTATAGATGTTTACAAGTTTGCAGAGTGTGACACAGCGTCCACCAGAAATTTGATATTCACAGCACAAAACATCATAAACATATGTCTGCAACTACAAAGGGGCCTTTTTATGTGGGGATCATTGTTAAAATTGTCTTCAGAACATAAACCTTAAGTTGTAAATGCTACTCCCCATTTATTCTCCAAGACATAACAAATGAGGAAAGAAAAGCAGAGATATGTTTGTAATTGAAAATGTTTCTCAGGAAATGATCTGTACAGGAACATCATTCTCATTCCATTAACTGCTGACTCCAAGCCAACCATTTGTAAAAGTAAATAAATATGCAAACTGGCTGACAACAATGTGCCTGCCTTTAATGTTACTGCATTAGTACCCAGTCTCCAAAAAAGAATCTATTTTCTTTTCTCATTTCTCCATTAAACCAAACATGGCATACACACAAAAAGAACGGGAGAAATGGTGTTCACAAAAAAGAATGTGAGAAGCGCTATAATTTAATTTTCATGTATGCAATACAAATTAAATGCTTATTGCCTTGAACTTTCTTTAAAGTCCAAAGCTACTCTGAAGTACCTCATTGCTGTTCCTTTCTTTTTTGCAATTAGCAGGGAAAAATTACCCTCCATAGATTGACAGATCTCTGGTCTGAGTAGGTAAAAAACAACAACAAAACAGGGAGCAAACAGTCCTTTTAAAGAGTACATGTGATTTTCTTCACCATGTCACAAGTAGCTTCATCAAGCCTTACATGCTTTCACATTTCATTTGGGATGAAGGTTCTTTCCCAGAATTTTCCTGTAGTTTCTAAGAGGTAGTAAGTGGTGTAGTGTCAAGCTAACACAGATGCCAGTCATTCCATTCATTCCTTCAACATATCTCTCAACACATCTTTTAAAATACATAAGCAGTATCTGCAGATGTTTTGGAAAGCCTGTCACCCTATAGGAGTGAACTGAAAAAAAACCAAAAGTCAGTGTTGGGAACAAATACAAACAGGAGTTCAAATGACAGGTTTTTTCCTCCAATGAAGAACAAACCATGCATATGAGAAATGCTGTGACCATTTCAAGTCCTTATCAAAATGTGATGCACTGAATCTGATCCCAGCCTGACAACTCTTCAAACGGCCTCAGATAACGTTGCTAGGGTCTTTGTGCAAAAGATACCTACAGGTTGTTAGCTGGTCTGCATAATGAAAAATATTTTATTGAAACAAATCCTTTGACAGCTAAGATCTCCTATTTATTGAGATGTTTACTGAGAGATCTCAGAACTGATTTATTGAGATATCTCAGAACTGCATGGAGCGCTTGGGGGGTATATGGAGACAGAAGGGAGAGCTATTTGTATCTTCCTCACCAATATTTTCGTATTTGGTTATACCAAATCTGCAGTAGCAACATCCAGAAGAGAGTCAGATAGACCTCTTGGCATAGTCCTAACCCAAAGCAAGTGGAGGCAATTGTTAATCCTATATGTTCACCAGCTTGCTGCAACCATTTTTTCCAAATATTGTGGAGTGGAGAAGCTGATTTTATAGGACTGACTTGCCTTGTTCTCTGAATCACCAACCAGCTAATAGTAGTCATTCCAACATCAACAAGAGGCGCTCATGCAGAAAAGACAAAACCAAAGATCTGTTCCAAGAAGTCTTTCCCAGCTCAACAAGTTCTAGCTATTCCTAAGAGGAAACCCAAAAATAGTTCTTAGGAATGTGAGGGCACACTAGTAGCAAGCTGAGGATTTCCTGAATTTCTTGCTCTTTTCTTTTTGTGTATATAAGCCTTGTTTTTGAAGGAGAAAAAATTAAGTGTCAGACCCACTGTATCTCAGTGATCTAGATGACTTCTTCTTAGAAGAAGAATTAGAAAAATGACTACATTTACTGGAAAGTTAAAGTTCTTTTTCAGGGACTGCAAATTAGTTTATGTATCACACATGGCTACGATTTTCAAACTGTAGTTCCTAGAGCTACTTGTGTTTTAATATAAGCATCTGGTCACCTTGAAGGAATGACTTTGTGACAAAGGATCAGAAGATTTGTAGTAAGTGGCCAAGTATTTCTACATCCCAGAAGGAAAAACCAAAACCACCTTAATATCTTCTGAGAGCTCCTCATGCTTCAAGATCTTTCTTTGGTATCAAAGTCAATCAAGATAAAGTTTGAGGGTGACACCAAGGCTGGACAAGTAGCAAACACAAGGAAGATGGGACAAGAGTGACTTGAATAAATTAAAATAATAATGGATACAAATATGCAGATGTATTACTTATTTGCATAACTGGTAGCTTGCAGTCCATGCTTTGCTACCTTCTGCATCAATCTTGAGCATCTAACCATGGTTCTCAGATTCAGTACAACAAATGAGAATTGACTTGCAACATCTAATTCTTTTGTTCTACTCCATTTTAAAGATTTTCAATTTCTTGCTATGTTTAATATTTGTGCCTAGGACACAGATGGTTTCTAAAAGTCTCTGCATCGTGTCCTAGGGAATTGAAGTTTCTTGTCAAGGACAGAATCAGGATCTAATTTGGGAATTGGGATCTAAAGACAGGCCTTCAACATGGAAAAACTACGCTGTGGTTTTGGCTGGATCAGCAGAAACCCAGCTACATTCTTAAAGAAAATGGGCTGTATTTGGTGAAGGGCAGAAAAATAAAACCTTAAAATGGCAGAAATACATAGTCTAGCATACTGAAGAGTAAACTACCCTTTGGGGTCCTCTTGACCAATGTGTGTGACAACAGAAAAACTTCAGACTTGGACTGCTACAGAAAGGACTATAGAAAAGGTAAACTTGTTTCCCCATCCTTATTTCATATGAGTTTGGATCACCAAGATGCACATCTGATGTGTGGAAGCCCTCCTGTTCTTAGTCATACAGCATGAAGGGTCAAGGCATGGAGAGGAATATATTAGGGCTGTGGCAATCCCTGACTAGAGAGAGGACTTTGGTCAGCTGGCATAAATCATAGCGTGGTGTGATCAGTAGTATGGCTGTGGTTAACAGCTAAAACACTTTTACACAGAAGTGTAAGATGATGATGCAAGACAGGACAGGACTTTGGTAGCACAAACTGGAAACTATGTTTGGCTTAGGAAAGCAGAGTTAGCTCTCAATTTGCACAGGAAATAAAACCACACTTTCCAGTCTAGGTTCTCAAATTCCTTAATCAGAATTAATTCATTTAACACCCCACCAACAAAAGAAAATAGCATTATCCCCATTCTGCAGCTCAGAAAGTGACACAATTCTAGATTAAGGGATATATTTACATGTTTCCTTTCTGGAGACACAAATTGGACTTGTAAAATGGAAGCTAGGCATTTGGAAATACAGCCTTAAAAACCTGTCTATAATGTTACACTTAGGCTGATGTAGAATGGACAGGAATACCTGTGTCTCGTTTCCCAAACCTGTATAATAGCAAAGAGAGCACCCTTCTTTTCATATAACCAGTAGTAACGATTTTCATCCAGCCCTGTGCTTTGCCCTTCACAGGCAATGCCTGGTACCGTCCTGTGCATTCCTGATTTTGCTCATTTCCTTATAAAACTCAAACAGCTGCTCCAACTTCCAAATACCCTCTCTCAAAAAAATTACCTTACTGAGCTGTTCATCTGATTATGGTGTTCACATGTTTCTTATCAGTAAACAAGTCGCAAGCAATGTAAGCACCAGCACTGTGAGTGTAAACCCTCGGCTCTGAACTGCACATGCACTGCAACCGTCTTTTCTGAGAGGTCACAGACAAGCTGTAGGTTCGAAGCAGCACTTGCTACCACCTGTCAAGCGCTGCCAGACAAGGGAAACTCCGCTGTGTAAACTCCTACCTGTTAAATGCATTTCCTGGTTGCTGTCATTACCAATGTATCAACTTCAGCATGCAAAACGTTCATACCAATAGTAGCTGTGGCTGTATGTCCTACTTCATAGGTGAACACACCAAAAATTGAAGTTCAGTCATCCAAGTAAATAACCTTAAATGAGTTTTACTTCATAGCACTAACACATTCAGAGATTCCCAGAAATAACCTACAGCACTCTGTTGTTGATGTCATAAATAAGTTTGTTAATATTCCTATCAGGAAGTGTTTAGTGCTACAAAATTTTCATTTTAATAAGCATAAACGTTAAAACTTACCTACTGCATGACACATAGCCCATTTCAAAATTGCTATCTTAAGCATGCTTTTCACTACAAATGACAACTTTCCCTGGAAAAAATTCAGCTGATAAAAATCACTATTTTCACACTGGATCCAGTATTACTTAAGGACTGAATTTGTACCAAACTGAAGTTAACAGAAACACATACTCTTACAAAATACTGCTAGAATGAAACAGCTAATTCTATCTCACTCACATTGCAGAAATATTTTCATGAATAGCATTCAAAATTAACAAACTACTGTATTTTCTTCCTCTTTTACCCAGGAAAAATGAAGTCTGACAAGGGCAAGAAGAAAATAAACTCCCATTCTTATCTCCAAAATATTACAAAACAAAATTAACTACCATTGTAAAAACATAAGGTCATAAAACAATACTCCTAAAGTATCACAGAAATGAAGATGAAAAATAACTGAGTCAGTCTAGTCTCCTACCTTTAGGGCAAAATGCTCCACAGCCCATCATAGGGTCGCTGGGTCACCCTCATAGTGCATCACAGGGAGAACGGCAGTCCTTAAGGTGTTTGAAGCCCCTAGCTCTGCAGGCCCCTTTGCTGCTGTTCTTCAGAGAAGCTGTATTAGCTTTAGAGCCTGTTTTCCAACAGAATGGTCCAAGCACATCACAACTCTCAGCTCAGAGCATCGCTTCAGAACAAGTGACTGACTGCCTATATAATTTAATATGATGCCACATGAGACTCATAGACCATCTGCAAAAGAAACTAAATCTGCTTTTCGCAGCTTGGTAAGTTGCATTGTGAATGCTAGGATGCAGTTTTGACTGTGTGCTTTTGTTATCAGTCATATAACTGAACAAAATACTCAATCAGCAAGTGTAAAGCACATTTTTTTACCAATTGCAATCTGTTTCTGCTGTAGGTAACTTGTACCTTTTCCCCTTAAAACTAAATAAAGCCACAATTCCCCTCAAAGCATAGGTCTAGGCACCGACATGGCAATATTGGAAATTCTTTTTTTCTTTTTTGGGGGGGGTGGGGGAGGGGGGTGGTGGTGGTGAAACAAAGGCTGGTCAACCAAAGCTACAGAATCCTTGAATCCTGTTGCCAGAATTGAGATGCACACGTGATATTACCAAATTCAGGCTCTGATCACAGTATTCCTTTCTCTATAAATACTTCCCTACTGAAATAATTAGCAAAACTCATGTGGAATGAGGATTAACCTCTAAAACAGGCAAAGCATATAAAAAACTAAAAAACTGAGGAAAAGAGAGGTATGAGCCATCAAAAGAATAATAAACTGCTGGTAAGAAATGAAGAAGAAAGTTTTATGGGCTACGCATCCTTCCAAAGAGAGACAGTAATGAAAAGATAATCTAAAGCAATTACTTACTCGGGCTAAAAATCAAATTGCTATGAAGTTTTCTACAGACTAAAACTTTTCACAAGCTGTAAAATGTTTAAGTGTCTGTTTCAACTTGGAGCAGGATGAGGGAGGTGACACATCCCTGGCTCATTTCTAAGTCGTGGAAAGTGGTTACCTTTCTAGTTTCCAACTGAGCTGCATTTTGAAATATCAGTGCCAAAAGGCAAGTATGGAGAACTGAGAGGTATTTATTGTTTAGGGTTACTCAGCTGTGCTACACAACGTTCTTCCCCCAGGTTTCATATCAGATGTGATTCCTTGCAGGAAGAGACAGAGAGCTCTCATCACTGTTCTGAAACCACATTCTTCGCCAGTTCTAAGGAGTATCTGATACACATCAGTCTGCAGCTACTGGGTCACTCCTAAAGACACCTTTCCCCTGCCAACAGTCCTATTTCATGTTGTGCTCACAAGTAGTAATGGGGCTCCCCGTTCTGACTCCTGGAGTCCCATTGCTTTCTGGCACTGGGAAACGGGATTGCTGAACTGCTGAATAACAGCATTCAATTACAGGACAATACTAAACTGGGAGTTCTTTACCAAGCTTCCTTTTCTTAATTTCTGAATAGAACCATAAGTGTCCCAGATACTTTATTATGTCAATCCTGTTTGCGAGGTAAGTACAGCTAAAGAAAAACCACGCTCCACTTGAAACAACAAGGAAGATGCTGAACGTGATTATATGTCATGAAAATTCATAGAGTCTGAAGCCACAGCAATGTGCATCATCAATTCAACCTATTTGATAAGCAGTTATTTATACCTATATATAAAGTGGCACTTTTTTGCATGCACAGAAATAGCTATTTTACAAAAATAGTAAATTAAAGTTTTTCTATTTTAAGATGAATTTTCATACCTACAGTAGTAGCCAAAAGATCTTGTCCAGGTAAACTGTTCTAATAGGTGTAGTTCCAGTAGAGTAAGAAAGCTGCAAATTAGCTAAAGCAGAGCTGCTTTCTCAGCATGGTGAGAAGTTGACAATAGCAGGTCTGAAGTGCATAGCTTGGGGACCCAGTAGAGGAATTTCTAATCATACTCTCTGTAATCCGTTTTCACTTGCCACAAAAATAAATTCAAGTGGGACTTAATTTCTAGTTCCTGTAATCTAACAACAACAACAACAAAACCATCATTCAAAAAGCCTGTGCACTTCCCCCTTCCCTTAGCAGAGATCACTGCAGGGAAAAAACAGCAGATTAGTAAGATGCTTTGGGCCTAGAGTTTCCCAAACTGTTCTAAGGGTTCACTTTCAACCCCGCAATTTTCAGCTTTGCAAAAACAGAAGTATAGCCAGGGAGGACTAAAGTCTTTTTCAAGCGGTTTTGGCCATCAATACAGGAAACAATTCAAAGGCAACATGACACTGATAGCTTAATTTGTGAAAATGGATAAATACCGTATCTGCCACATAGCACATTAACCCATGTAACAAATAAATACAGAAATAGCACTGCAATACTTGGTTAAAAGGTTTTGGTTCACAGAGGAGGAAATTTAATTAAAGCATGTAATGTCAATTACTGTCATTTGTAATTTTATTTTGCTTCCCTAGAAACAATACAGATGCAGGATTCTAAAGTTACCTGCATGTTTGATGCAAATGGGATAAAATTATCTAGGTTCTGAGAAAATCCAGATAGTAATAGGAAAAAAAATGCATTTTTACCTAACCTCAGTCATGGATCTTCTTCAAAGTGTTGATTACATGAGGACTGACATGGCTCCAATTTAAACATATAAGCCAACAACCCAGACCTGAAACAAGACTTTTATGTTTAAAAAATTGTGTTAAGTCATCAGGAAGGTTGGGAGGGGACCAACAGTCTAATTCTCCACTACTGCAAATGGCACAGCCTTACTAAAGCCAAGAGAAGAGCATTGATTGATATCAGAAGATAATTTGGCTTACTGTTTATACTGATTGATTTCAACTGGAAAATTACAGGGCCAGGTCCTTAATGCTTCTGTCTCCTTCGTTCCGCTCTGTGCAAAAGTGACAGAGACCTAGGAGCCATGTAGAAGACTCCAAGCATCTCACCACCACAGCAATAAACGCTGCCAAACCTCATCAGTCCTTCTTCTCCTTTGCCATACACAATGCACTGGAGTATCAGCATCCATTTCTGCTTTTATACAAACTGCTTTTCAGCAGTAGAGCTCAGTGCTGCACGGAAGCATGCCACCTACATCATATTCTGTTGAAGTCAGGAAATAATACCAGAAATGGATGAATTAAACTTACTGTTGGTAAAATACATGTCAGATATATTTCTACCTTGCAAACTATGATCTGAGCTACCACTAGAATCAGCAGGAGAAAATCTGCTGTAAAGACCTTGAAGCTGTTTTCCTTTAAGTACCACCACTTCTAAATATGGCAAGCATCCTGCCTTCGAAAAATCATACTTTCCTCAACAGTGTAATGCTACAGTAAAATAGTGATTAGAATTATAGGAAAGAGCTAACAAAAGAAAGATTAAACCAATCAGATGCTTTCTTATGTCTCTAAATGATACACACAAATCGTGTCTATCAGGTTCCCCCAGGCTATTTCAGGAGTATGCAGAACACAAAACGATGCAAATTCATTACAAAAAGTCTGAATCTAATCTACTTGAATTTAAAATGCCAGGAATCACGTAAATGGAAGATGAGAAGACAGAACTCATACGTTATACATAAGCAGAAACAGGAGCAATACAAACTGGGAGTCTCATAAAACGTTAAGTTACCAAGAAATTATAGGTCAGATTTCTGGCAGTGCCCATCTACTGGTGTATAACTGCAGTGAGGAAAGAGGTATCTCCAAACTGCCTTCGTGCCTTCCCCAGTCCTCAAAAGGATGACATGAGGCTGGTATCTGGGATTTCACGGGTGGCTTTGGGGGTATGAGTGACACTTAACGTCCCCTCCCCATTCACCAGGGCTAAAATCAAGAAGTGAAGAATTCCAAAACAGACTGTGTAATGCAAAGGGAGGAGTTAGACACCAGTCATATTTTTATGCATGCAAATTATCGGACTGTGTCCTTCCCAAATAACACAGGTGAATGTTGACAAACGTCATTTAAAATGGGCAATTCCACCTAGACCTAGGTGGCAAATGCAAAAAATTAGACTGTTGATAAAAATAAAATACCATTGACATGACACAGTTCACCTATAATATAGCTGACAAATGGCTAAAAATGCATTGACAAGATCCTGAGGGTAACAGCTCCCCCAGTATTTCACTATTGTTTGTAGTGCACCTTGCAAGCTCCAAGTGTTACTGAATGCATGCAGACCTGTTACCTTCTCCCCTAAACACACAGGAGAAAGAGAATGATGTTATAGCTATAAATATACACACTTTTTAATGCCATATATCATAAACAAAACTATAATACAACTGTACATACACACAAAATCAGATCATTTGGAACACTCAATAATACAGCCTCTCTCCTAACAAGCAAGTCTCATTCCCTACCATTAAATCATGACAAACTCAGGTCTAAAACTTTCTCCTGGAGCCAGGCTTGTTGACTTGTTATGTGCTGACAATTTAAACTGAGTGCAGGAATTACTCTCCTCTCATTTTCTAAGTAAATTATGCTGGATTGAAATCTAAACATCAGCAATGCTACTGAGAATACAGATACAACCTCAAAGTCAGCAGAATCTCAGCAACATAAAGCTAGCATGCAGATCAGACCTAAATCATAATTCCTGCTGATTTCTCTTGTGGCACAAAAATATTACTCAGCAAGAGTAAAGGCAGCACAATTGGTTACCAAATAGCTTACTCAGTGTTATGATATTGTTTCTCAAGTGAAAAACTACTGTGTACTGATTTACAAGATGTCCAAAATTGGCTCAAAATTTGTGCTAGAGTAAGGGGAAAAAACCCTTGATTTATAGACCTGTGCATTAACAAGCCCCTCTTTCTTGTTACTCTCTCTCTGTCTTCCATTTAGTCTTCATGTTACTTGAGTTGGATTTCCTTTAGGCCTGGGTCCTATTCACTAAACTGCATTAATATACCAATCCCACCTTGAGATCTCCTTTTCTAGAATACTGCCAAGCTGGCAATATGGTTCCCGAGAGACTACTTTCCCTGACATGCAGTAAGCTATTTATTGACACACCACTGTTCCCATGCAGTTTTGCACCTAAGCAGTGAACTGGATAGCAGTTCCATATGTTGGAGCTGTTACACTTCTCTGGAAAATTGTATTACTTTGGGTAAATAAAAAGCTAAGAGCAGCAGGAAAAATATCATAAAAATGCAGCCGAATTTGTTTCATCCTGCCTCCATCAGCAAATTTGGTCTATGACCTCTGCATATGAGTCATGCAAGTGCTTTAAAACTTGCAGTGATTTATATTTTCAGGATAGGAAGTTCAAGGCTTATATTTCTATTCCCCAACCATACATTATTTTTCTCCATACACAATTTCTTGATAATTATCTATGAACGAAAATATATAGGCATCTTTTTTTCTACTTTGTGGTGCATATTAACCAAAACCATTCATCTCAATAACCAGTCTCTGTGTTCTTGGCAGAGTATAGCTGATGTGTAGGTTATTCCTGGAACCATACTAAGTTGATGCTCTCATCATAGTTTTAGTCATGGAAACAGGCTTTTACCAAGACAGGCATTGTTTGTGAAAAAGGAAATTCCCAGCATATCTGTCAGAAACAAGAAGTAGTAGGGTACACCACTTTAAAAATAAAAGTATCTAATATTTACATAGTGCTGTTCATCAGAAGACCTTAGTCTGATATACAAATCAAGTAATGCTTGTTAGAGCTTAGGGCTCATGTCCTGCTGAGAAAGAGCACTCCCTCTATTCACAGTCCCTCTGCAGCATGGCTGTACTCTGAGTCCTACATTTATAAACAGATGAAGAGCAACAAATGAAAATACCACACAGGCACCAGAAAAACAGGGTTCTCACCCATCGCATGCACAGACTATTTCTGACTCCACATTCAGTAACCTAACTTTCAGTTAGTTTTTCAGATAAAATCATTAGTATACACACTACTGTTTTGCTGCCATCCTGCTGATCAGAACCAATGACTAACTCCCACTGAGGCAACTCCAAATCCAGCAGAATTATTTCTGGGCTTCTGTAGATTGATACTGAATTGCATGAAAGATTCAGTGAACTGGACAGTTTACAGCACTTCTGTTATGTGGGCACACTCTGGAATGGTGAGATAAAAGCTAACTCTACAACCCACTGTGTAAACCTGGCATTTATTCTACATCTTTGAGATCTGGATTTTAATCCCAGAAATGGAAGTGCCAGGGTTCAAAGCACACGGTCCATTCAAGGAGCAATCTGATGGTCACTATCTGGGTGACCTCACACTTCCCTGCATGTCTTACAGGGCTCTACTTGAATTCATAGTCTGCTTTGAAGAGAACTAGCAGAAAAGGCTACTTTTCAGTTTCTCTAAACATTATTAGTTGGGTTTCTGGATCCACAAACCTATGTTTTCTATGGTCTATTTGAACTGTATCACAACACTTGAAAGATTGATTAGGAAGGTCTCACTGACTTGAAAGAGTCTCCTTTGTGATGCAAGCCTGTAAGAACCACAGTAGAGATCTAGATATAGATATGCTGACTCTAACCTCTAGGGACCAAGTTAGGAATTACTGAATTGGTTAGCTGCAACCGATAAAGCACTCTTTGCCTTCTTCCTGTAAAATTTAACAAATAATGCCTTCGTTGACTAAAGGTATAAAAATCTATCTCCACAGCTAAATTCTACAGGGCTGTGTCTTCAGCACATGCCTCTGTAGGATATTTTATGACCACAGAAGCAAAGTGACTTGCACATCAGTCTTGACTGTATGACGTGGCACTGTTGTTCTTCCTATGTGCTCTCTTCAACTGGTCCTGCCCAGATGATGAGAACTTTTCCATCTTATTTCTCTAGAGTACTAACACCAATCAATAGTATTGCTTTATCTAATGGGCAATCTCTGGGGTCTTGTGAATCATGTGTTGGCAGCTTAATCTAGATGGCAATCTGTGTTCATCCTTGGAAAGCCTTGCTTTAAAACGATTTTCTGAAATATTCAGGCTTTAATTGATCTTAGTATTTATTTCTAGTCTGAATGAGTTAAAACACAGGTGAGGCTCCCCGGCTGAATGATCACCTCAAGCATAAAACCTGATCTCTCTGACAGATCTGGATCAGTTTTAGAACTCTGCTGCAAAACATTACATCTGTGAACAAGTTAATCCTAGTTTTTCTGTTAGGTCTCCAGATATAACCAAGGACGTGAAAGCTTCTGTTTTTCTTCAGATATTTCCATTTTCATTAGTACTACAGGGCGTCAGGCAAATCCTGCCCTTTATTACTTGTGCAGCCCAATTGCAATTAAGTTAACAAGTCTGTTGTAGTAGTCAGGATGGTGTCCAAATCCTTTTCCATAGCTGTGGTTGCTCTGTAGTGTTAACAGGAAGAAGAAGGCAAAACCTTAATTTGTCACTGAGGTAAGCATCTATTAACTGTGGGCACAAATGAAGGTTCAACACATCTCTGCCGTTTAAGAACTACAGTGGCACTTTAAGCCTCATGACACCACTTTGATGCAGATAATTTATGGATAAGAAAACAGACAAAAAAAGAGAATTTGCATGCAGGCTCAGAACAGAACCAGGATTAGCGCTCAAGGGCTGCTGGCTCCCAGACACAGGCTTAGTCCACTTCAGCAGCAGTCCCCCACCCTAAGCTTCACCAACTCTTCAAAGCATCACTCTCCTCTCACCTACTTTATCCTGATTCAAGCTGGTCACCTCCTGAACACTCCTGTCACCTTGTCCATCCCTCCCTCCAAGGCCCTTGTTTGTTGTCACCTCTCCACTCTCCTACTCTGGTGCTGCTGCTACTTCCTCCCCACCTGTGCTTTCACAGCTTCCCCCTTCCCCACCCTACAACTGCAGGCACAGAGCCAGAACTGGTATGTCCAATAGATCTTGTTTTCCAGATCCTGCAGGGAGCAGAACCAGAAGTTAAACCATGAAAAAGTGCCCCATGCTGCCAATCCAATTAAGCATATTTTGAATGCAGGTATTAAAAATATGAAAAGGACTATTAACTCTCTCCTGGCCCACTAAGTGGCACTTTAAATTGACTGTTTGAACCTTGCCTTAAAAGTCTGTTTCCAGTGTTAACCACTGATTTTACATTACATCCTAGATTGCATACTTCTCAGCAAAATCTCCAACCTCCTGTGACTCCTGTAAAACAATTTTCCCTGACAATTTTTTTAAAAGGTCTTTAAAAACTATTAGAAAGAGAAGCTGACAGTCTATGTTTCTAGACACCAACACTGTCAGAATTAATTTTGAAAGCACTGCATGGGCAAAAGAAAATATTTCCTGGATCAATCAAGGCTTAGTGTAATAAAGGGAAGATGTTGCCTTTAATAGTCAAAGGAATCTACCACCTTGTTAGAGTACCAGCCAGCCAACCCATGTTGATGAACAAACAGGAGATTTTCAGTTTCTGGGCCCTCACACGGTAAACCTGTTGGTTTATAATTACAGCTCTCTCTGCTTTGCCAGGGCAGGGGGACAAGGGCAGGCGAGAGGCTGTGCTCCACCACAGTAGCACCTGCATGCAAATGCAGTGATATCAGCTTAGGGGCTCTGAAGGGAACCACTTGCCATAAGTAAATGCAGTTTGACAGCAGCTCCTAATAAGAGGAAGGAAATGAGGGAGAGAAAGAAAAGTGATAGGAGACAAAAGGACTTCATAAAACAGGGCTTTATTGCTTTCATTTGTGGCATTTTCTCTTTGTTCTGTTTAAGCACTGAGCCTTCCAATTCCAGATACTGCACAAAAGAGATACCTGTCTAAAAAAGTTTATTTCAATCTGGAACTGTCTTGCAAGATGCTTCACAAGCTCAGCAGTCCATTATTAGAGTAACAATGAGCTACCTCTAATTAATTTGGCACAGCCTTTGCTTCTGATACCAATCAAATCAATATTAATAGGGAGTTTGTGTTGTCTCATTACAGCACAAAATGGGTACCAATCTTCTCATGAAGATTTTTGGACCATAAACAGTGTTTGAGGTCAGTGTAGTTGGCTTCTTCCCACTCCCCTTTTTTCAACCAGGATGGAAAGAATATATAATGATGTGCTATTTAGTACCTGGATAAAAATCTACATTCAGGCTGCCTACACTGTGAGACTGAAACCAGTTCAATATGAAGAAATCTCAGTCTAAGAAAATAAAGATTTTAGTAGCTCACAGAGCTCAAATTAAACACTTAAATAGGTAACACTAGATATTTCTCATGCTGCCTCACATTTCTCTATTTATTTTTATCTGCAGGATCAGGCGTGTTAGAGAGGGAGGCCTGGTAAGAATTGCCTCAGCCATCATTCTTGGTTACTTACATCTGTGGTCAATTTTCCACACTTTCTTCCATAAAAGGTAAACGAGGCACTGTACTTGCAACAGGATAATCTAAACAATATGAACAATGTTACTGTTAAAGACCATCTGGCTCATCAAGCACAGCTCCAGACTTTTAACTCCTTGAATAAAGCGTGGAACCCTGTAGTGTATTTTTTATCCAAAATTCATTTTTAAAATGGTAAAAGTAGAGCTCCTGGAGACATAAGGAATTCAGAGTGCGAGGAAATTAATTTTCTGGTTTTATCCCTCTTGTATCTTACACATGGCACAATCCAGGCTAGAGACAAACACTTACACGTCACATTTTTCTACAAAAAAAGCCCTCTAAAATTTTCTGCAAGAAGCCTCTGTGTGTAACTGGTATGTGTGGGGTTGGCGTTTCAGAGGGAGACAAGAGGGTTAAGTATTTCATAACTCACTCCAACTTAATGGCCTGATCCTGCCACTTCTTAAAAGGTAATAAAAGTGAAAGAAGGGTCACCAGGAATTAGAAGAAAAAAGGTGGGGGGGAGGGGTAAGGGCGAATGCAACCAAAGAAGGCTTTTGTTAATTGTACACACAATTTCTTATCTGTTAGATAAATTAACAAGTGGCTGGTCTCTGGGAGAAAAACGTCAAAGCTATGCAGGAACAAAATAACCTGGAAGAAGGCAAGCCAGTAGGGAGAAAACAGAGTGATCCAGAAAGTCCAAAGAGCAGAGGAGGCAGTGGAGGTGGTGAAACTCGGTGCACCAGAAGTCAGATCACAGCTCTGTGCCTCAGTTTCCCCACCCACCCACTCATGGGGGAATCACAGCCCACGGAGAGCACTGCCAGGATTCGCTTTAGTTCTGTGGAGCGCTCTGAAATACAAAGCAGCAGCATCTCCCGTGCCTTGAAGCAGAACAGCTTCACAGACATACAGGAGTTAAATATTCTTATACATTTAAAAGGCTATGGACTTCAAAACACACTTGTTTTTGAACTGAACAACAGATAGAACTAAATCTTGTCATCAGTCTTTGTTCAGTCTTCTCTCATCTCTAACTCTATGATTACTGTGCACAGAGTGGGTTAAACAGCTCTGCAGCCCCCATAAGTGCTGGCTGTAACACAGGGCAGGGTTTTAGTCCCCAAGAGGTTTTTTTTCTCCAAAGAAGTTTTAATGGCATTATAAAACAAAAAACAACAAACAAACAAAATCCAACCAACTGGTTTGTTGAAATACTTTAATGCTTTTTATTTAATTGCTAAAAATATTTTTGGAAAGCAAAGAAAATGAATTAGCGCATAGTTGGAGATTTACTTTTTGGGTAAACACAAAAATTAATTTTCATATTCATTGGTTTCTTGCTTTAAATTCTGCATCTTGCTTTAACCAGAAACATCACCCTATCTGGTTTCTAGGTAGAGCACACACATGACTGAACCTTCCCCTACAGTTAAGTTCTTCCAGCCACTCCCAGAAACATGTGCCCACGACCCTTTTTCAAAGTCTACTTTAATTTGGATCTAATTTTCATTGAAACTATTGTATCAAAAGCCCACTGCAGTATGCATTGACATACATATGCTAAATCCTTAGCTTACAAAGTCTTTTTAAATGCAGTCAGGGCTGTTTTTTTTATCTTTAAAGAAATTGTATTTAATATATGCTCATGACTCAACAATTAAAAAAAAGCAGTGTTACAGTAAGCAAGATAGGTCAGGCAGTTTTATGATTAATGGGGTCAAAAAGTTAGAATTCATATTGAAAACTTTGGTTGCTCACACTGAAACAATTAACCCTATCTACTGAGCACCAACTATCCACTAGCCAAAAAACCCCCCGATATATAATTTTAGAAAGGAGCAATACCATATTACAAAACACTTTTTTTGGTGTGTGTTCCTCCCCTTCAAAAAAAAAAGGCAAAAAATTCCTCCAATTTATCAAGAGATTTTCTGGGTGTAACTTCCAAAACAAATCTAGCTTTTAAGTATGAGATGTTGGAGTACAATGTGTAAGCTAGACATGCCCTAGTGGCTATTTCACTGCCAAAGTGTTCTGTTTTCTGGTGTACTTTCTTAAAGTTCCTTTCCTCATACTAAAGCTAATATTAGGATTTGGAAAAGGAAAACAGAAATAATTTGATCAACAAGGAGCCTCTTGCTGAAACCTCCTTTAAGTTAACATCAGTTACAAAAGCATCTGCCAATTATATTATACCTCCGAGAAAAATAATTCTCATTTTAAATTTATTTTTCTGCTAATTTGACTGAGCGCTCATGATAGTAAGCATCAAGTGCACTGTAAGCAACTCCTGGATTTTAATTAAGAGCATTCCACAGGAATAATACTAACACGTGCTGAGTGATAAGCATATATGCTCCAACACTGTTCTGCAAAGCCTTAAATTACACGCTTCAGTGCGCTAGATTTAAATCCTAGAAGACATTGGCACCAATTGCTGGGATTACAACTTTCAATTAAACCTAGACCTAAATTGCTGGATTTCAAACCATTTCTTTAAGCCACACCTGTCTGCTAAGCCTTTCACCACATTCACACTTAATAACCCTTAACATTTTTCATCTAGAAAGCTCAAATGGTCTTTCAAAGTGACTCCTTGCACTGCTTCGCTTCATGTATCTGGAAACTGAGGCACACAATAATTAAATAACCAAACCTAACACAAGAACCTGTGCCACGGCCACTGCTTTTGAAAGGGGTGATTGCACATTGTTCCTAAATCTGTTGCTCACTCTCACTCCCACATGATCATCTCTTGCACAAGCATTCACGTGGCTTTATGATAAATCACACCAGGAAGAGCTTCAGATTAAAACTAACCAACCAGTCAACAAAAAAAGGTTAGTTTTAACCTATGTCAGTTCCCAATCCCATTCAATCCACAGCCACACAAATGCCTGAATTGGCTCAAGAGAGGTGACACACCAGGGGTTATGATCAGAAAAAGACCATCTTTCAGACAGCTTGTAAGATTAATGAAACTAGGGCATTAATGCTGGAACTTTCTAAAGTCCTGCTGTGCACATGAAATCATGCACACGCAGGACCACGTGATCACTCAGCAGAGCTGAGCAGGGAATACACACTCAAAAAACAGCATTCCAGAAAATACAACCAACATTAAGGGATGGGTCTTCAGAAAGCTCATGGTAAAACCAAGAAACTCCTTATATAGCACACTGAAGAAAACTTCACATGGTCAGAGACCAACTGGGAAAATTCACCCAAGAAAATATTTGGAGAGAGGTTTAGTAAATGTACATAAAAAGAGTTGCCAATGACAAGTTGTTGGAGGCTGGCAGAGCATTCTGGAAAGCCATCATATGTGTCTCATACTCATCTACAGCTGTACATATCTGGCCAGTAAGTGCTCAGCTGGTCGGGCCTTTGCTTGCCTCTTTTTATGCTAACTAGCAGATATAAGAGAGATAGTTGCTATTTATTTAAAAAGTGCTTATTAAGTGAAATATTAAATTAACAAAAGAAATTAAAATCTAACATTCCTATTTAGATGGTAAACATAAGAGAAGTGCCAGATAATTATACCCACTGGTGTAATTCAGCTTTTCTTTCAAGACCTGAAATGGTAAGATTTCTCTGGAGCCTTTAGACAGTCTTCTCCAATGAAACACCCAGAGGAAACACTTACCTTTGGGGGGCAAAGGGGATAGCAGCTGCACCCTGGTCCATGCATGTAAATGAATACAGCTGAGCCTGTAGCCATTATTTAGGAGGCGTGCTCTAGGTGGGCACATTTCAGGTTGGGATTTTCAGAGACAAATAGTAGACACTTGGCAACAGAATGTTATATTGAGTCAGTGCAGCAAAATTCTCTAGTTGCCTTTAAAAACCCCAGTCATGTTTCCATCTAATTGAAGAAAAAAGAAAGAAGAGAAAAAAGAGAAAAAGAATATAAATTCTTTCCTCCTGATCCAGGACTATTCGCTATTTGAAAAAGTGGTTCATTGCTCTTCTAAATAACGTTAAGCTTACTCAGAGTAAATCTCACCAAGAAACATTTGGCCAACTTCATATGAATTTCATATGGCAACATACTCAAATTTTCTTAAAACCTCACGTCCACACTCTTGGCCAAGGCACAGCTGAAGAGCTGCATGGATGCTGTGCATGGTGGAAAAGCAGTGGAGACACAGGGGAGAGCTTTGCACGTGCACTTTCACACCTGGAGTACTGTGCCCAGTCTGGGCTCTCCTGTGCAAGAGGCATATGGAGCAACTGGAGAGAGTCCAGTGAAGGCCAACAAAGATGATTCATGGCCTGGAGCATCTCTCATGAGGAGAGGCTGAGAGCTGGGACTGTTTAGCCTAGAAAAGAGAAGGCTCAGGGGGATCTCATCAATGTGCACAAATATCTGAAGGGAGGCTGTGAAAAAGGCAGAGCTAGACTCTTTTCAGTGGTGACCAGTGACAGGAGCAGAGGTAATGGGCATAAACCAAAACACAGGAGGTTCTGTCTGAACATCAGGAATAATATTTTTACTGTGAGGGTGACCAAGTACTGGCATAGGTTGCCCAGAGCGGTTGTAGAGTCTCCATCCCCAGAGATATTTAAAAGCCATCTGGACATGCTGGCTCTAGGTGGCCCTACTTGGGCACAGGGGTTGGACCAGGTGACCTCCAGAGGTCCCTTCCAACCTCAGCCATTCTGTAATTCTGTGACTGCAGGCACACAGTGTTCTTTGTAGCTCAGCAGTGACACTGTCACGAGCAGTTGCCAATGGATGGAGACACATCATCCACCTCCTGTCACACTGCCTGTATGAATCCAAAGTCCCACGGCTGTGGTACACACAGTGATTCTCCAACCCAGAAATGCTCAGAAGGTTCAACTATTGATACAAATTGGGGAACAGGCCTCCCACTGCAAGAGCACAGAACTGAGCAAAGAATTCACCAGGCCATGCATGCCCTCAGCCATTCTTTACAAACACAGGCATCAAGTAACTAACTCACATTAAGGAAATCTAAGCCATGTGCATACACTGGAGCACCTCGTTCTTTTCTTGAATTCCTACAAAGAGTTAGATTCATTTAGTATCCTGGTAAAAAGCGGCATTGCACAAATGTGCTCTGGACATACGATCTATTAAGAATTATTTTGTTTGTTCTCTGATATATCAAATATCAAAATATCAAAATCCTTGTACACAACAGGAAGTAAGTGACATGTACTTTGATAAGAAGAGTGTGAAGCTAACATATATCACTTCTGAATAAAGAAATGATCCTCTCCTTTTCTGGAGACTGATATTATGAAAGTGGGTGATTGTTTTCTGCATATGAAATCCTTGTAACTGCACATTCTAGCCCATACTCTGTAGTAACTGCTTCGAAGCAAAAATAAAAATGCTTGGGTTGCTGCTTCTTCTGCAAAGGTTTCAATGACAGTAACAACAATGTATGCTAACACTTTTAAAACCTGATGAACTAAAAGACAAGGAGGACTCCACTAAACATAGAATCCTCTACAGTGCCTGGATGAAACCACTGAAGAAAACTGCTGCAGCTGATTGTACTGTCCCTAGGTCTTGGCATTCATTATTTAAGTTCAGTGGAAACTGTTCAGCCTTGAAGTAGACTGACTCATGCACTTTAACTTCCAATTTCCTGCAAACAATCCATTAGTTTTTGGCAAGTTCCATACTGCACTGTACTTCCATGAAAAGGGCAGCTCCCAAACTCTTCCGATTTCAACAGTGTTTTTTGTAACAGAGTTTAATGAAAGTAGAATTTGTACTCATGCCCTTACAAATGTGAAGGTGATCCCCACCCAAAGATGTCTAACACACTTATCAAAGGTGAATGAATCACCTTGTTTCTAAACGTTCTCTTCAAATGTACTTGTTGGGACAAATCTGACTGAGCTATACTGTATCTCCACATGAGGCAGTAGGCATTTATCAGAGAACAGAAGCTGCGTTTAGATGTGCAGTGTTGAGTTTTATCTGAAAAGGAAAGTTAAAAAAAAGTATTTTCATACTACCTATGCTTCTCCCAAAAGCGCACTGCCTTCTCCTATACTTCTCTGGGTTTACAACGGCTGAAGTGAGCCACTTGATAAGTAAATGCTAATTTCGCCATTTGCAACTACAATTGTTTTTAAATTTACCATTCCCTTCAAATATTTTGTCACCAAGTGGTATCTGAAATATGTCAGTAACTCAAAATGGAAAATAACTGTGGTATCTCCAACGCCACCATTTGGTAACTGTAGCTAAATGTGGTCTAGTAAATGGTGACTAGTAAAATTCTTCTTCTTCCATCCCCAGGATGTAATTATTTAAAAATTAAAAGAGAGACGAAAGCATCAGCATACATACATGTGAATACAGCTTTCAAAGTACTTGGTAGGATTCCAAATCCGTATGTGTTCCCATTCAGCTGATACAGTAGAAAAGCTGTCCCCCCTAAAATTAATTTTTTTAATTTGTGCACCTTGCAGAGTGTGGGCTGGAGTCTTGTCTTTATCCACACTCTAAGAATGCTACAGTAAACAGCAGCACAGATTTCCTCACCTCAGCATATCGAATCTCAATCTACACAAGGCAATCATAAACAGGTTGCAAAGTTTTCATGTTCATTCAGTTCCCTAGGCTCTCTCCTGGGACTGTCAGCAAGCACAGATTATTAACTGAGATTTGCAAGATATTCTACTCTTCGTAAGAACTGACCCAATCTCATCCAAATAATTTTAAGTGATACAACTGTCAAATGGTAGTGGATTTTTGGCCACTATCTGAAAGTTCAGATGCAACAAACTAAGCAAGATGGTCTAGTAGCAAAAAAGTTTTACAAAATAGAGGCAAGCTCCAGAATGTCTTGAAAGGCTTGTTTTTAAGTGTTTAAAAATACATTGTGTTAGACTAACAGGGGATTAGACATTGTGGGATCTTAAGTAGCTATTTAATCACCGAGATCTGGTATGTATTTGGGTATCCAAAAGATACCCACCAGCTCTACAGGTGCCTGCATCTCAGCTGGTAAAGTCCACCAGATATCTAATTCTCTATTGCTGGACATAAACACAGATGTAAATCTGATTAAAAAAAAGGCAGGTGCTTATTTCCCAGCCTCCTTTCCCAAGCGCAAGTATTTCCACTGTAAAAAAGATATACAAAGATAGCAGACCAAAGTTATAATAATTATTATCTACGGCAGAGAGTTACCTTACTTTCTGCACAGAAATCTGGCATTTGATATTTCATGGCAACGTTAAGTTTGCCTTATTTTCTTGGTATGCAAGTTATTATTGTTCACTTCAGAAAGAATTCTCTCCTACCTTGCAGAAACCACTAGGAAGCATCCCTAAAGACTGGTTAAATGCTCAATTAGCATAAACCTAACCCCTTTCTTTCTTTCTCTTTTTAATGGACTCTACTTTCCCCGTTTTTTAAAATGTTTAATTTCTTGCAGCTTAAGGTTCAATCTGACAGATCCGCTTCACGCTTTCTACAACATTTTCAAGCCTTAACATAGTATGTGCCTGATTTAGTCCTTAAGCTCTGCACACTAACTTGATCTATGTATGCACCTCTTTGAGCACATGAATGGTTTCTTGACTTGTCTACTTGACTTGTCTACTTGCATGCTTATTGTTAAGCGAGGAATTAAGTGGTTTGTCAGACTGATCCCAAGTCCTTAGCATCTGAACAGCATGAATTTTTACTCGGTTGAGTAAGAAACCTTTCCCAGAGCTTCAACTCTCTATCCATGCTAACTGTCTACATACGACTCTGCTTTCCTGACAAAAGAATAAAATTTACAGACATTCTTATCTCTCTGGGATTTATTACTGAAACTGGAGACTAATGGTTTGAACTGGGCAATCAAATAAAGTAGACCTGGCATACTAGTCATCTAGGGGTTAAGTTAATTTGTTAGTGCCCTTGCTGTTTCTTGCTGTCAGCCACTATGCATCCACTCCTTAAATTCTGAAAAGAACACCGACCTTTAATCTGTGGTATTAGTTCCTTTGACAAAATGGAAGATTATGTCTTTTTCCCACAAGCCTTCATGCAAAGCTTAGCCAGCTTCCATCTGGTCTGGCTAATTAAATGTAAGTTAACATTAAGTTAAGAGCCAGCTCCAGCCCACAGACCTTCTATTCTGCAACTGCAGATTTATTAATTGGCCAAACTATTCGAGTATTTAATTCCAATTTTTGATTACTTCTATTTTCTTCACTCTCTCATGAAAACAGGGAAATGTTTTTGAAGACATATTTGCATAATTTCAGCTCAGAAACACAAAACATTAAGACATGCTAATAAGATTCTGCGCAGCCATAAAATTGTCAGATTTTTTTCTTTGTATTTGACATGTTAATAAAGTACCGTCATAACAGTGTGAAGGATCTGCCTATTATGCACAAGATCTGGAGTCACTGGAGCTGTACGCTTTTAAGCTGGCCATGACCCACAATCTGGCCCTATATGTACTAAAACTAGAGCCAGTTGTTGTATTCCTTATTCAGTCAAAACTTTCTTTAACCTTAATGGGCATTCTGTCTGAATGAAGAACAAAGGGATTAGATCTAATATGGGGAGTCACTAATTATAATCATGCCCACAGTTAACTTTTATTAAAATTCATTTGTAAAACTGAAAATACAGAAAATCTACTAAGTCAAAATGGTGCTTTGCACTATTTTATTTTTAATATTAACTCTACGTCGGTCTTGTACCTTATCTGTTTTGCTGTATTTAACATTAGATGTTAGAGAGGAAAACTATAAGCTTCAAGACTTTTCAAATAAATTATGTGGCAAAGTTAGATTTATGAATTTGTTTTAACACCTGACATTACTTTCAGAAAGACTGTTATTAAGTAAAACAGCTTAAACCTCTTAACCAAATCCTCCTTCTTTGGGATAGAGGCAAACAACACATTCAGAAATGCAATTTCTTCATATATTTATCTAAGATAATGACTGCTACAACAGTATGTAAAGCAAATTAAAAAATGCAAAACCCAGAAAACTTCTGCCTAGTTCACACAAACAAAGAAATTAAACACCAAATTAAAAAAAAACCAAACCAAACCCACAAACAAAACCCAAACTAAAAAACTCAGTTAAAAGTTTGGTTTTGTATCAAAAAACTAAACCATATCAAGACATGCAACAGAGAGTTAAAAAAACAACAGAAACTGTGAATGGCACAAAGCACTATGTAATGGAACAAGACTAAACACTGAAATTAGGAGACACTGTTCCTTTCTATTTCTTACCCTGTAGAAGATTACATGAGCAAATCAGCTCAATTCATCTTTTTCTGCCTCAGTTGCCCCAAGCAGATGGTATGGATAGAACATTTCTCCTTTTCTGACCTCACTCAAAAATTTTCAGGTGTTTAGAAATGCTCAGATGAAGGTGTTCTAAGGGCAGATTATTAGCAGCTATTATTTTGTTGGAAATAGAAATGGACAAGTAATTCACTTCTAAAAGACTGAAAACAAAAATGCTGTTGTTACAGAGTGCAAGACCAACAACAGACAAAGCTTTTTTGATTAAGTTTGGTTATGATATGGGATTTTCTTATCAACTTACTCTGTTCTCTCTTCTACCCATTAAATTTTAATGACCTGCTTGATAGAAACCTTTCTCAAGAACCTTTCAATCTCTGTTTCATCCTCTGCCTAGCTTACTTTACATTTCTGCTCTTAATGTACACACCAACTCTGTTTTCTCCATAGCTTACCCTGGGAATGCTGTTCTGCACATAGAGTTGTTACCTTTAACTCAGACAAAAGCAACTTAGCTCAGAACATCTGGTAAAATCCACTGGGGTAACTCCTTCTAAAAAGGAAATACAAGATGCAAAATGCAATCTAAATTTACTAGTCCTACTCTAAGACTAGACACTGTCTTCTTCCAAAGACCCATTAACATTCAGTTCATATTCAAAATACCTGACCTGCAATACAGCGAAATGCTGAGCTCCGTTCTGACACACTTGTAGCTGATTCCTGTGAACTGGCACTTCGCTCAGGCCAGCTTTCCTCGTGAACTGGAGCCACCTTGTGCCCTACAGAGCACCTGCACCCTGCTGTCCGTTCCGGAAAATTTTTATTTACACACTGGCATTTTGTACATGAGACAACTCCTGAAAAATATGTATTCGGCTTCTACACAAATTGTTTCATTTGTGAGTAACTGTTTCAAGTCAGGTAAACGTGAGCAAAATAATAAAGACGCAAATCAACCAGATGCCGGATATTTTTTTCCCATCCAATCCACCACTGCAACGAGTTTTTAGGAAGTATGCAAGGCACTAAGTCACTTTGAACGCTTGTGGTATAATGAGGAACATTGCCACTACTTTCCAGTTTATTATCTGTTCTTATCTATAACTGAGCACTATAACAAAACAGTGACGAGAATCCAAGACCACGAGCTGCTTTGCTGCATGTTTTATTTTGCAGTAAAACAGTAAAGTCTCTTACTCTACAGCAATGAATTTGAGTGCACAGCATACGGCCTTAAAATGTTTACAAGTGCTACAGTTCAGATCTGGCCTCTAGCCATAAATTCAAATCCAGCTTTGAAACATCCCCAAAACTCAGGCTTGGAATTTTTTTGTCTCGTTATAAAATAGGGATCACATGCATCAAATAGATCTGGACATATTTCCAGAGGCTACTGGGGCAATTTCTGACTCAGGGCCAAATCTACCATATTCATGTTCTTTTATTCTATAATATAATAATTCTATATCAATATCAAATGTGTTGAGGGTATGAGAGTATTGAGCCAATACATATTTCCTTTCCTTCTCAAAGCAAGAGTGATTTTCTTTATTCCAAGTGGGGAGGGCAGATGTTATCACACCTTCTAGTAAAATTAATACATATCATTTAAACACATGAGACCTGACATTTCTTCTTAAGCCTGAAAGCACAGGCCACAAAAAGAAACCAAACCACAAAACTCAAAACCCTGAACTACATAGTTACAACAAAAACTGTTCTGGCCTTTTACCATTCTTCTTCTTCATGCACTTTGACGACAAGTTAGGCATATCATCTTTTGAATCCAGTACTGCAATACATTATACTACATTTACTCTGAGCACTCTGACATTATCATTATCTTCTTTTGTGCCCGACAGCAACTGCAGCTCCTATAATGCCATTATTGTAATTAAGAACAATCTGAACCATTGACAGCATTGCCTCATTTGCTCTAGAATCCCCTGTGCATTAGTGTTCTTCTAAACCAATACTTCACTATTAATAGTTTGATGCTTTAGAACTGCCTACAGTTAAAAGAAAAAAAATTATTAGGCCTCAGCCTAACTCGATGGCCAAAGAAGAAACTTGTTAAGAAAAAATAAATGGAAGGCTGTACACTGGCAAACTGTTACGCTTTTCTTTACAGACATTGAAAATGGATTCACACCCTGCCAACCTATTCAGGCCGTTACCCAGGTGAGGAAGCTTATTTTGGCTTGCTTCAAAAGGACCACCTGTACAGATACAAAAGAAAACATCTCTCTCTTCTCCCTCTAAATGTACCCAAAGTACTTCTCTGTCTAAACTGTCCCTTTCATTAATCCAGCTCACAGTTGGATAAGTAGGGCAAAGCAATTTAGACATTCTTGTCTGGGAAATTCTGACCTTAACATCCACCCTTGCTGCACATGTGCTCTCTAGGCTCCCTGTACCCCTGTCCATCTGTCTGTAAAGTATGATGCCTGCCTGTTTGCTGAGCCAGGAAGGTGGTCCACCATAGCCCTATGATCGTTTAACACCCAAGTCTTTTACTATCTGTAATTTCAGGGATACAATCAATCACGTGCTAAAGAAGTGCAGGTACAACTGGCAGGACAGCTCTTGGAAGCTAGGGCCAGGGAGCCCGCAGCCAGGCCATGACAAGCAACTTAAACTTTTCCTCTGCAGTAAATGGGAAGCTGGAGCATTAAGTTGTAACATAAAAGAAACCAGCAGTCATTACCTGCACACTATCTGAAAAGAGTGATGTTGAAGTCTACCTACTGAACATCACTGGTAACATGGAGCTTTACATATTTTTAGTAGACACAAACACAGCAAAGCACTATATGAAAATGACCAAAGAAACAGGGCTAGTGGAAAAAGCTGGTATCTCCAAAGGACAATACAGAAAAACACATATGAAAAAACTTATTTCACAACTCCCTCTCTCTATCCTGTTTCTAGCATAAACTTCACCTGAATTGTTTGCTTGTGCGCTGCTGCAGCCACCAAAGACAAGAGGCCAGCTCTAATTAGAGAACTTAAAAGTTGTCTTACTGCATACAAAGGCAGGCCAAAAAGATTCAAATACTACAGACTTCTGTACAAATACCAAAAATGTGGTGACAGATTTTTCTTCTTGTGAACACATATTCCATTAAAAAATTACGAACCCTATACTACAGAAACATTCAGAAAATTATAATGTTTAGACTACATATAGGATTTTTGATGCTCTCAAAGCTTTTGCAGTATGAAATTGCATTTTCACGTCTGGGAAATCTCTACTGGTCTGGTGATGAACAGCTGTTCCTCACTCTACCATGCCCTCCAGTCTCTGCTCAAAGCTTTTGAAGGGGATCACTGGTCACTGACAATTGTTGCACCTCCTCTCCTACCACCCTGACTAAAGTCCCTTTTTCCAAGTGGAATTTCATAGGTTTCACTATGAATAAAGGTTAATCTCACCCACTGCTATGCTAAGTGGAAATCACAGAAGCCAAAAGGACTTAACTATGACTACAACTACCAAGAATGACTCGCAGAAATATATTTCAGGTGTTTTCTTTTGCAAAAATAATTATTTAAGAAAAACAAGGTGAGGAAGATATTGTCAACCATGGTACACTATTGTGGTGCTTAACACAAACATCAATAAGAAATCAGGAAGAGAAGTGCAAAGACTAAAAGAAAAGCAGTATTGCTAACTCATGACCCATGTGCTCTCTTTAAATTTGTATTAAATCCACATACATGATAAGAACGTTTTATAGCACCACATATAATTATTTCACAGGGACTACTACAAAACTAAAAGGAAAGCAGAACGTTTGGGAGACTGTGGAGCCTTGTTATTTAACTCTGCAATTCTTTTATATTTCGAGTAAGATCATCACTTGGTTGAACAGTGGCACAGTCTAGAGCCAGGTGCAGGATTTCGGTGAACAGATGGTAGCTAATCTTCCTAATACAGCTCTGCCAATACAACTCACTCTTGACCAGTCACATCTCTGTTTTTCTTTTTTTTTCTGGCCCTTGGTTTTCTCTGGCCTGAGCACGGGTTGTCAAGGGGTAGTTGCATGGTAGGCTAAGGATTCACATAAGGCTGCTGATCTGATTTTGCTTTTGGTCCAAGACATCTTGTGTTTGTATTTCAGACCGGTCACCAAAGTGAATTAACTCACTGGCGCACTGAACACACATATGACACACCCAATCCCAAGAGGGACAAGGGTATTAAAACCAAGTAATTTTATCTATTAATAAGTATTAGCATACCAAACAGAAAATGTATGATGACACGTATAAAGAGCTAGGCTCTGACTGCCTAGTCAGTGCTCTGAGTACAGCTACACACTCAAAACAAGCACAGAAACTACTACAAGCCAGGGAAGGCACAAGGAATACACAGAGAGCAGGCTAAGCCTTCAGGCCTACCCCAGCCCTTCATTTGGAAGAGCTGCAAGTGAAAATGTGAAGCACTGCAAAATATCCTGCCTTCCAGCTCATCCTCTCTCTTGCAAAATGGCATCACGCTGCTTCCAGCACAGCACAGACTGCACTTAGTGCAGTGTTAACTGTCCTTTCAAGGGTCATCTCTTTTTTTGGTTTTGGCTGCAGTTTAGCTAAGAGAATAGCCTGTCATTAGGGATACAAGTCAACAGCACCACATATTTTAATAGGAACTGGTGTGGGGAGGACAGAAGCAGCAGATGGAAAAGCGGCAATATTTTAGGTACACCTCAACCACTTTTCTAAAGTTTCACTTCGCAAAGAACTGTGCCCCTACAACTGCTGATTTCATCTTCAGCAACAACAGCATTTGCTGAAAAAGACTGCAGAACTCTGTGGATTAAGTTAATAGGAAGCACTTGATCTCAGATACAGTCAAGTAACAAAAGAACTGGACTGTCCTTATCTTAATCTCAGTGAGAAAGGCAGAAAGTCCAGTATTAAACTATTCAGTCTGCAGGGAGGGCGTGGTTCAATGGTTGAGGAAGGCACTGAAGACAGAAAAGAAAAAGTAGGATATATCCCAGAGATTCTGTCCAAGGGAGATTCACAGAAGCACAGACCTGTACTTACAGAAGCTGCCTTTAAGCTGAGGAGTTTCAGAAGATGTAGAACCCCACAAGCAGTAATCAAACCCAGTGAGAACTTTGGTCAGAGTCTCTTGGTCTTCTCTTACCTTCAGGGCAGATTCCTTAAAAGCTAAGGGAAACATCAAGAGTTCTAAAATTTCAGATTCCCTTGACAGCATGCTCACTTTACTGAGGATGAAAATGAGAACTTCATATTTACTCTCTTCTACAGCTTCACTTGGTTATATCCACCTTCACATTGAAAACTGGACGCATGCTTTTATGAGTCTAAAATCAGGGATAGCATATTTTAAATCTGAAGATGTAAAGAAAAAATTAACATTGAAATAAAGGTACATCAGCCTAAGCTGGTCTCTAGCTGTTTTCTTTTTCTTCTTTCCATGGCTCTGTCCTGTAATTTGGAAGCACTGGAGGCTCTTCAACCACTTGTTTAATGCTGATTTTACTTCACCACTTTAATCTTTTCTACCTTTCATCTAGATAATTGCTATGCATCTAGCCAACTACAGCAGATAATGAAAAGAACTGACGGAGTATGCTGTCACCATGCCTTCATCACACCAGGCCAGTCAGAGGTACAAGCTTGGTGGGCCAGACCAGTCCACTTCCCCTCAACTGAGATCCTGAACCATCAGACACCTGAATCTTTAGATGATCTCCAGAGGTCCCTTCCAACCGTAACTGTTCAATAATTCTGCAACCCAAGCTTGTCAGTCCCTATGACAGCACGGTCCAGCTGGCAGCTTGTGGCCACCACCCCTTCCCCACAGATGGGGAACAGCTGCTGTAGCAACAAGCACTGCCAAACCACCAAGCACCCTCATCCATGTCTGCTCACCCTAAAGAGCTCAGCAGTGACCACTGCGGCCAAGGCAGTGCAAGGAGAGAGGGGGAGCAGCTGCTGCTGAAGGGAGGAGGGGAGGGGATGGACACAGCCTTATGGGCAGACATCTTCCCTCCCCCTGCCCTCCAGCCCTGTCCCTCCTCCCAGCCCAGCAGCACCTCAGAGAGCAGCTGCTTCTTGCAGCCAGACGCCTTGCTCTGCTCCTCTTCACCACTCTCCTTCCTTTAACCCATTCCATGCAAGTTTAGTCTTATCCTCTATGAAACCTATAGGCTCAGATGATGAAGAAACTGCACAAATGGGAAAAATAGAGGAAATAGAAGGCATACTTCTGTAGCAGCTGACTTGCCCACATAATCTAGGGCTGCTTTTGGAAGTCCAATGCAAACACAAGAGTTCAATGGCTCTATGTCCACATGCAGGTAGTTAGAGAACAGTTCTCTGGCTGTATGGGTCCAAACAGCAGATCAAAGCCCAGGGTCCTGGACCCTGGCAGAAATGCATTCTTAACAATACAAACAGTGAAAGGCAAACCAACAGAATTTTCTCCCTTGGTATAAGCTTCCAAATAGCCATGGATTTCATGGTAGGTATTTCATGATTTCTGAATCTGAAATGTCTATTGATGGCTTACATGATTCACATGTGGGCCACTGCAGACTTTTTTTTTTTTCCATCTAGAAGCTACCCAGACCCACTTTTAGCACCCCCTCCCTTTCAAAAATTATTTCTGGCATCCAAAACATTCTATAGCAATAAGTTTCAGAACTTAATCACCCACAGAGTAAAAAAAAAATAATAAAAATTCCATCAGGGCCCCTTTGCCTCCTCTCTGGCAGAGGAGAGGTTGGCACTGCTGTGTTTTGTGCTAATCTCAATGCTGTCAGCGCATTTTACATATCCTATATTTTACAATCCTATATGATCTAACCCCTTCACATATATTTACACATGCTAGGAGACGTTCACATAAAGCAGGCACTGATATACTCAGCTCTACCATGATAGAATACCTCTGGATAGAGACTCAATAACCTGGCAAAAATGCAGGCATCTGGGACTCACATGTTCCTACACATTTGATTGCTGTAGATGAAACACATGAACTAAACATAATTGGACAGGGCCCTACATGAATATTTGGTTAAAACAATTAATTTTTTAGAATAATTTTGGGATTATCTGTGACTTTTGAGATTCAGAAATGCATTCACAGGTAATATTTTCGTATCTTTCTCTGAAACAACCAGAGCCAGAGTCTATTAAAAAAAAAAAAAAAAAAAGTCTCAATCCAAAAACAAAAAGAAAAAGCACTACGTAAAATTCCAAATGAGATAATGAGTCCTAGCAAAACTGAAATGCCAGAAATAATGTTAAAACGCAGATTACAGGAGGGAAAAAGCCAGAAGAATATGCAAGATATACAGATAGAGCTCTAGGTTGTAAATTATTGCCTGCAGGGGCTCTTTGCACTCTTTGTGAAAGTACAGTACCTAGCATAATAGGACCTGGCCCTTGATTTAGCCACATATAAAAAATAATAGATGCTTAACAGTATCTTGCAGATAACAGCTAACAGTGCTGACTAGTTTCTGTTTATTGCAAAGAGCAGCACTTGTGGAAAGAGGAGGCAGAGGCAGGAAGGCAAGAGAGACAGACCCAAAAGCTACCAGCTATACAGCAGCTACTCCTTCACCCAAACAAACCCAGCACAGCATGGCTTGACAGATGACAAACAGCTTCAAGCATGCCGGAGCTGCCATGTACATATATGCCTGAGAGTTGCATCTGGAGGGTTATTGCCATCACAGCATAAGCAACAGTTGGGTGTTCCATCTATGCTGACAGAAGCGTTTCAGAGCAATTATCTTTCTTTCTACCAAGCAAACCCTTCAACGGTCAGAACAGAGGGGCCTCCCCAGATATCCCCTGACAATTTGGATTCAAAGGATGGAAACAAAACCCCAATGCTCTCTCCCCCCTTGAGTAGTTTCTCTTCCTTTCATACACTGTAGACGGGCTCAGAAGGCTCACAGCAATGAAATGACAAATGAAGCAGGTGAGTCCTTCCTCTATTTTTCTTTTTACTTTCCACGTTCCTTCCACTTAACAGAAATATTTTATCTACTTAAGAGAACTTGCTCCAAGGCAGTAATTATTTCAATGGTGGTACTAACAGGTTTTGTCCGATATCAGCTATGCAGCTGTCTAGGATGCGCCTGTGGCGATACACCAGGGACACGGGGATGTGTAACACAGTATAGAAGGGAAACATTGTAAGCACATTCAGTTGCTATGCTCTAGGGTTGGAGGTAAAGCACATTATGCCAGACATCAAAAACAGCTGCTCAGCTATTCTGATGGCACATGAAGGCCTAGGGTCTGTGTACTGATATGCTGCAGTAAAAGATAGAAATTCAAAAGTACTGATATAAAAATGACGATAAAGCCTTCCCCATGCCATTTCCTTTTCACTGAAAACCCTATATGCCATCTTCAAAGCACAATTAGCATTTGGTGGCCCATTTTCATTGTTTGCACTACATATTAGCAAATACAATGGTAAGACATATATCAGTTCTTTCAGCTTCATTTGCATGTTAAATAGAGCATCAGGTGAGAGCAGTACAAAAAGCCTGCAAAGCATTTAAGCCAGTCTCTCACATGAGAAACAGACAAGCAAAACAAAAGTCTACTGACATGAAAAAAAGTCCTTTGCTCCAGCAGTGCATTACCCTACTCAAAAAGAAGTTGCAGAAAAAGGTCCAAAGAAAATAATTCAAATATGTCAATTAAAATTCAGCAGAACACTACTTGTATACCAAAAAATACACTTATTTCATAGTAAAATGCCCATAGCCAGACCAAGGCGTGATCTCTCTGTCAGTGAGTCAAGGCAAGGCATTTGAGTCATGGATTCCAAAAAGACAAAAATTTTAACCTGCAAAGCTCTCATCACCCTACACTTATTCTTAATTTATATTTTTAATTTGTTCTAATTTCATACTATTCTATGAAATGTATGATGGCAACAAAGTAAAGATGAAGAATATTTTAGACTGTTAACATACTCTTCCCTTAGGCATACAGAGAATATGGTCTGCCATTACCTCACATACCAAAATTAAATCAAAACAAGCATACAAAAGAAAAAGAAAAAATATCATAAGTGGAAGCTAGAAGAAAATTCATTCCTTCTCCTGCCCATCAACACCAAATAAACTAGGCAGAAGAGCAGTCAAATTACTGAAATTGATGTCGTATCAATTGGAAAACTGACAGAGCCTGTACAATGAGCAGTAATTGCTCTCTACCAAATTCATGGGTCCAAGCTGTCTGTTTCCCATCTGCTCCTATGCAATTTAAGCAATTCTGAACTTTGCTCTCCGTTCCCAAATGTGTCACAGATTTATTAGCACGTCAGAAGCCAATTCTTAAGATTCTCCACTGAGGTAAGCTATTAAGAGGAGTGAAATTTCTGTGTCTATAATTGCCAGGCCAGGAAAATTCAAGGAGGACAATCACACATGACCTTACTGAACCCACCATGAAAAATTCATAAGATAACACAACACACACTCCCTGCATCTAAAAAAAGAGGTCATTCTGTTCTCTCCTTGCACTTGTAAGAAGATATGTAGACTACTATAGTAGACATTGCAGTAGTCTGCAGACAATGCAGACTACTATAAGGAGCTTACAAAAAATTTTAATTTATGTTTGGTTTTTGCTAATACAATAAGCTCCACCATGCCTCTTAACTCCTGATAGATAAGGACTGGAATCTTCCTATAGTATATATGGGGTGGCTCAGTCTTTGAATGGTTTTCAGGAGTAAAATGGATGGAATCTTACTATAAACTGCAAATAATTTTTGCATATGACAATTCAGTTGTAAACAGGTCATCAAATATTCCAGTATTATATCACCATTTTCTCAATATCACAAGATAAAAAGCTAATTATAGTTAATTCCAAACATATTTAATCATTTGTAATTTTTGTTACCTTAACAGAATTTATACGCTATTTAAAGATGCAGCTGCTCACGCTCTCACAGGAAAGACTAAAGTACAATGTTCTCATCCTTAAATTACACCAATGGTGATGAGATACCATAAATGAAAACCAGGCTAAGACACTATGTTGACAGATGACAACTTAAGCAAATTTGAGCTCCAAATTTCAGATTTTATGAAATATTCTCTAATATTTAATGACAATGTATTTTCTAGATTAACATATGTCTTAAGGTATGACTAATCCCTGTTTACATCACGTGTGGTATTTCAAGTAACAGTATCTTGCGTTACTCTCTCTGTTTTGGTCAACAACTTGTACTGTGATATGAGAGAATTCATTTCACTTGTCTAGACCATTCTCATCTCTAACATGGGTGGAATACTTACCACTGCGAAGAACTTCAAAGTTCATGAGGAAAGGTTTGCTATATATTTATATATATAAATTAATGTTATTACAGAAAATCCATTTTATAGTGTATTATAAACTACTTTTACTACATCTAAAACTACATAGACTTTATTCTCTTTATACATAATCTTCATTGCTCTTCACCATAATGTCACTTCAATGGATTTTCATTTGGTGGAGTATTTTGGCATTGGGTCTATTGTTGCAATATATAAAAATACCATTTTGACAATGATCAAAATACCTATTGATAGCATAAATACAAACCCCATATATGTGTAATCATATACCATCTACAACAGTTAGCTACATATATAACACAGACAGTACTAAAATGTAATTAGTGTACTCCCTACAAGAGATAAAACATTTTTGCATTTAAAAACACCAATTCTTAGCCCTTGTGGTAAAATACAGAAGTAAATCAGTAAGTTTCTGTCCTCTGTATAACAGCAGAACTTACACCAACTGAAAGACAGGGAAATTTTCAGTTGCCCCTTATTTCTCACAAATGTAGCAAGTCCCACTGACTTTCTTGATCTATCGCTAAGCTCTAAGACCTGGGTATGCTCCCAAGTTTTTGATTCCAGATGTGTACCCTGAGCATGGTCTGGCTTATAACAGAGGGGCATGTAGCAGAGGAACAAAACAGAGGTGTGTATGCAGCAGCCCCCTGGTAGCCCCTGAGAGTGCACATCTGGAAAAAAACCATAATAGGTCTAGCCAGGTCTATAACCCAGCTGATCAGAAGACTGGGATGACAGAGGCATCTTCTGCATGGTCTACATTCAGCTAAAAGAATACTTGTTCTGCTGCCCATACATTAAAGAGAACAATAAATTGAGATGGACAGAATTGTTGCCTTATGAAGAAATATTGACATAGGTGAAATCCAGAATGTGGATTTACTCTACTGGAATATCAAAATCACAAAGTACAAGACTAAGTAGGTAAAAGGGGAAATGAATACCCTATACAGAAAAAAACACAGCGTTATTTCTGAAGAGTTACTAACAGTTCATTGTATTTAGAGACCTTACATGATTAGAGATCAACATTCACAACAAAATGGGGTAGATATCTATATCAGACTAGCTAACTGCATTAGAGAATAGATCCTGATGTTCTACAAAAAATATGAAGAAAAACTAAAGGTGCCATCTAAGAGTACTTCATGCTAGTTTACAAAAGTAGAAGGTCTAAACATGGCTAGTACAAAAAACATTTTTTTCAATGCCTATGAGTTATATTTGAACACTTTCTAATATATTATGTGTGTTAACAGTTGAATAACTATGTGCTCTCCTGTGACCAAGACCTATCTCTATAGGAAACCTGCCACTAGATAGGTCAATTAAAGCAGGAAAAAAATCAAAGAACAGAGCCTAAACAAACAAGCAATCTGACTTCCTATATGAAGTTCCTAGTGAGACTTCAAATACACCTGGAGCCCTAGAAGCTGTGGCAGCACAACTTAAGATAGAATCCATGTGTGACACAGCCTGCGAAAAACAAGATGACTCACTAATAGTTTGCAAACCCATATTTTATTTCTAGTGGAGGAAAGACTGGGAAGGATGAAAGGACAGGCTTCACAGTAAGGATTTACCAGCTTTGAAGTCATCTGAATCTGCTAAAAACAAACAAACAAACAAGGAAGGAAGGAAGATGGCGTACTATCAATCTCACCCCTATATATGCTTCCACTAAAGAAATGTGACATATACATGCAGAAGTAAGAAGGATGTTAAGGTGAATTTAATAAAAGACTTTTTCTTCCATCAGAAAATAACAAACTCCTCACAAAATTGAAAAAAAAAAAAATTCTCCAAACCACTGTTATGTTTAAATAGACTTTAGAAAATTGGGAAACACAAAGGACAAGGACAACACTAATGTTGTTCCAAAATCTCAAAAGGGAAAATATCAACATGATGAGATAATGAAATGGCAGGTGCAGGTTTCAGTCAATAAATTTAATACAAAAAAAAAAATTATTTCACAGAACACATCTTTTTGTAGGATTATAAGATTGTGGATAAAAGTAACTGCTGCCTCTAACAGTTTGCTGGAGATTTGTGACTTAACAATATCTGTCACTGAGAAAAATAGTATTGTTGAATACTAATAATAATGGACATACTAAATCTACTATAAATAGGCTAAATTAAAGATCTCTAAACATACCTACAATATAGACTCATCACAGAAAACTGTTGCTAGTTCAATGCTGCTAATATTCACGAATACCCTAACAGAATAATATAACAAAGTGGGTAACTAAGAAAGCTTGCCATTATTTACTATTCCATCAACTTCTGGACCATCTGCAATGACCAGAAAAAGCCAAATAGTGTGAGCACAATCGTGCAACATGCGTTTTAATTAAAAAGCAAGACCATGCATCTCAGAAAGATGACGTGATAGTTACAGAATGAGCGGCTGTACTCGCCAAAGTTGTATCATCGTTGTCCGCAGCACTGGTGCTACTCTGAAATACTTTTTTGTAGTATTTGTAGTAACTTTGTGCCTGGTTTCATTATGCGTGTATACATCAGAAGCAAGGGTCTGCAAGGGTCAGAGCATAATGCCCTTCTTCACACTTACAAGCAATGATGTTGCTTGAAAAACTATTTTGAAGGGACCATTACTTTGGCTCTATTTGCATTGTATTTAAATTAACATCAGCTGTGAAAATGATGGGTGAGTGAGGTTAAATTCCAATTCCCTGTCTCATGGGATTTTAAATAGGCAAACTCAGTAGGGGGTGGATATTAGTTCACATGTATGGACAAAGAACCAGACACTATATGCTCTGTGTTCTTCAAAGGTCCACTAAAGGTCATGAGGCAAAGGTTTTTTGCTTAGTACAAGAATAATCACGTTTTAAGCCTCTGGTGAACGATTACTATTCTAAACATTAAATCAGTGGCGTGCATTACACTGGTTTCTCAGATCAATGCGTACTGACCATGCTGTACACCAATATAAAGCACCCCGTTACGCGTCAAGGAGGATCTGAGCATCAAGTTTTGGGGTTTCTGCGCCCCAAGTCCGAAGGCGAGCCCTCCTGAGGGGCCGCGCTGCGCCCGCCGCCGGGACGAGCCTCGGGCCCTGGCGGGCGCTGGGCCCTCAGGCCGCCGCGGCCCTCACCCCCTGCGGGCACCGCGCCCTTCTCCGGCCCGGGCACCCCCGGCCGCCCTGCCCCGCCCGGCTCTGACCCCCCCCCCCCCCGCGGTACGAGCTCGGCGTTGCCCCCATGCGGGGGGGACCGCTGACCCCGGCCGAGCTCCGCGGCTGCGGCTGCCCCCCCCACCCCGGCCCGGCCCGCGGGGCTACGGGCCCGCCTCGGCCGCAGCGCCCAGCCCGCCCCGGCGCGGGGGCCCCGTTCGCGGCGGGGGGGGGGGCGGTCGGGGTGTCTCCGGGCCGGCGCTCCCGCGCTCCCCCCGCCCTTAGGCGCCGGCAGCGGGGAGAACCGCCGCGGCCCCCGCCCGGTCCCGGCGAAGCCGCGGGGACACGGCGGCGCGCTCCTCCCTCGCTGCTCGCCTGCCCACCCCACCCCGCGCGTCCTTCCCCAGTCAGCCCCTTCCTCCCGCTCCCCAGAGCCTTTTCCTCTCCCCCTGTCTCCTCCTCCTCCTCCTCCTCCTCCCCCCCCCACATTTTAAGGTAACTCCCAGGAAACGTGCAAACCTGTAATTTTTACCTTCTTTGGCTTTTTTCCTCCTCGCCAGCGTGCCGCCGAGCTTGCCCAGGAAGGAGTCATCTTTCTTTCTGGACGGGGGCGATTTAGGGGTGGGGGACTTGGGGGAAGAAGGGGACTTCTGAGGGGAGGTTGCCATGATGGCCCAGCCGCTGGCGGCGCTCGGGGATGGAGGAGCCGGGTCCGAGGCCCCGATGCCGTGGGAGGCTGCTCCCGGCTCTGAACGGAAGCGGAATTATTTCAAGCATTTGAGGCAGCTCCTGCTCCGCTCTCCCGGCTCTCCCGCTCCTTCCCTCCCTCCCGCCCGCCCTCGCGCCCGCCGGGGAGGGCCCGCTCCCCTCGCGCGGCTCCCGCCGCCGGCCGCCCCTCCCTGCCCCTCTCCGGGGCTTCGGCCGCGGGCCCAGGGTCCTCGTTTTTCCCTGCCCGCGGGGTCTGGTCCCGCACGCTCGGGAGAAGGTGTTTCACACAGCCGGGAAGGAGCCGGGCGGGGCCTGCGGGAGGGCTGCAGCCCCGGGGGCGCGGAGCCCGCGCTCCCCTCACGGCTGAGGGACCCGCCGCTGCACACCCGGAGGCACGCGCCAGGGCCTCGCGCCGTGGCCCATCCACCGCCGCGGCCTCGCGGCGCAGCCGGCCCTGGCGCGGGCGGGCGCGTCAAACGCACCGCCATGGGGGACACCGGCACCGCAGCGCGGCTTAACAGCGGTGCCGAAACTTAAGCGCAGGTATAGACAGGCGGGACTAGGGCGCAGGCAGCTCAGTCCACCCGTAACTACTCGCCAGTGAAGGATGGGGAAGGATTGCAGCTGCAGGCAGATGTCCCTACACCCTGTGGTCAGCACCGACAGAAAAGAACTAACAAAATAGTGAAGTAGTTCTGTGCGAGTTAAAGTTCAAGCTTACTAGTTACATTTCAGTCCTGAGCGCATTTCGCAAAGCAGCTCTCCTGCCTGTGCATTTCAGCTCCAGCTGTGCTCAGAGGCGGTGGGCATCGTCATATCCACTTCTACAAAAGAAACCAATGATTGTAGTTAGACCAGTATAAAAGCCAGTGGGGAAAAAAGGTGACTGAGCATGATGGATTGCCTATACCAACTCTGCTTTGATTTGCAGATGAGTAGCTTAAGAGAGAAGTATCTTTAAAACTGATAATTTGCTGTGACTGGTTCAGGAGGCACCCAGGACTGGAACAGCATTAATGTCATCTGGATGCACTACTTTCACTTACCACTTAATCACCCGATTAACAATTCAGGCAAAAAGCCACACACACTTCATGCAAATATCTAGCTATCCATTAGATATAATAAGTGAAATGAAATTACCATGAGGATATTTCTAAATCAGCTAATAATTGTTGTGTTTTTACAAGCCAGTAACATTGGTTAGCCTGATGGGAGGTAGACATCAATGCGTATCTGTTGCATGTAGTTAGTATATGCCCTGGAGAAAAACTTTATTCATCCATACTGCCATCAGTTAAAAGCAGGAACGAGCCCAAGCTGTTAGCACAATCTCTCCTTTCCTTACATTTGCTCTCTGACCCATAGCACGGATTGTGTCTAGGGACTGTTGTCTACAGAGCAGTCCAAATTTCACACATTACTCTCTTTTACAGAAGTGCTACTCACACAGTGTACAGATTAGGAGATGGACAGCTTTGAATAATTTTTAAGAACATAATAAAAGACTGTTTCAAAAGAAGAGAAACAAACATGTCAAGCCTTTTTTTATATGCATGTGAATCTGTGGCATTTACAAACAGAGCAATGACCCAATTAAATCTCCATTTGCACCCAACCTACTATAGATAGACATCAATATAGAATTTTGTGGGCACAGGAGAAGAGACAGCATTTTGGTAAGCACAAGTTTGCTTGCCTTTGTACCACTACATTTGTGTTAAAGGCAGAAAGAACAAGCGAGATACCTAATGAACAGTAACGGGTGCTGGGTTGTGCCGTATGGGAAAGTCAGAATTCAACATGCCAAGTCTCACACAAAATAGCTGAAAAGACCTAGCATCTTTCTTTCCTATTTGACTACACTCAGTATATGTAAATTAATGACAAATGCAATACTACTTATTTAATAGACTCATGAGCTATGGGTGTTTCAAATCACAAGGAGAAAAGAAATTGTAAATTAAAATTAATGTGTTTAAAATCAACTTTATCAGATCTGGAAACAAATACTGTGTGCTTTATTAATGCTAAAGCAGACAGACAGACTTAAGTTTACTGGTTGGTTTTTTTATGGGTTTCTTTCAGAATTTATTTGCAGTTCTTTGAGTATAACATATTGCTGTGTTTTTCCACTTACATCGTCTCTCTTTGAGGATTGTTACAACATTTTTTTTTTCCCCTGTATCTTAAATTTAGAACTACATATGCTACTTTTTTTTTCTTTTGATCTGGGAATATATATGAACATATGACCTTAAATTAGTATTGCATTCAGCACAAAAGGCCTTATAGGTATGCATAAGGTCTAAGTTATGAAAGATACAGGAATATTGTTTTTAAATGCCTAGCTCTTATTCATACAGTATTTTAACCACAAATAAAAGCTGCAGTAATAGAAATTCAGTGGGGATTTTTGTTTGGCTAGGTTTTTGCTCTGCTTTATATTCGATAATTGAATACTTTCACGATCGTGCTCATGATCCCACGCACAGGACACAGTAGTCAGCAAGCTGCCGTTCACTGCATCTGGCATATAGAAGTCTGGAGCAGACCACAAGGGCTCTCACCGTGCTCCCTGTCAGCGCCTTGTTCTTGCAGATGAGCCAACCAGTAGCTCAAATTAATTGCATCCTGATCACATATATACTTTTGCCAGGCAATAAAAGCAAGATAAATCCACATACTTCAAATAATTCTTATTCACCTGCACATCTGTCCATGCGCACCTGGTTTTTATTTCTTTTACTATGCGACTCAGAATGATCAGAAACTAAGTCTTACTTTGCAAATGAGGCAGAAGAGGCAGGGTACCTAACATACCAACCATGAGATAGGCTACTAAGAAAGAGCACTGCAGCAGCCAAGCTCTAAAGGCTGTGCAATAAATTATTAATTTGTCTTGGAGTTTTCTCCTAACATTTTTCTCCTAGGTGTACCTCTGTTCTAGCCTTTTGACTTTTTGGTCATTTAAAGAATTGAAATGGAATTTTCAAAAATGCTCTAACGACCTACTGCTATTGCTGTGATTGCCTACAGTAACACCCTTCACTGACTTCAGGAAGAACAGAACTAGACCAAAGGGAAAAGACATGACAGTAGAAGAAAGACCTCAGTTCAAATATGCCAAAAATTACCTTGACCTCTCAAGAGAAGCAGCCGTCCATCTGTCCTCTGAAGAGGAGAGAACTATCCATCAGTTCAGAGTCATTGAGCAGGGAACGAGGATACAGGCACTAACATAAGCCCAGATCTTGCTTATCCACTTCTCTCATATTGAGCAGCACCTTGTCTTGCTCTGTAAGGCTCTCCCACTGGTAGAAAGCAACAAAACGAGATGACCTAATAGAAGTAAGGTTAGTGGAATTTGAAAATTGGCAATTAAGGTTCTGATCACCAATTCTTAGTTATCCATTCAGTGACGCTTTTCCAAGTCTTCAAGGAGCTGATATAATTCCTATATCATGCCTAAGGAAGATAGGTGGTGAATTCCTATGTAAGAATGTGAGGAAGTTTTTGATCTCATGGAATTTGCAGCCTCTTGTGTTAAAGGTAGAGTTGAATGCCCTCTAACCTCAGGGTGTCATTATTGCTAAACAATAAAATGAATCTGTGAACTGCAAGATGGTGTGACTTACTTACCAGTATATTAATTAAGAAATATAATTTCTTACCTATAGATCTTTCCTAGAGACACATTATTACACTGTAGATATTGGTGGAGAGAAATTACTATGGAAATGATTCAGGGACTTCAGAGAGTGAGATATAATTTTATTTTTTCAAATAGAAAATTGCTCACATCTAGTCCATTTAGACATAGTCAATACGTTCCAGCACATCATGTTATACCCAACAATGACAGTGCCAAGGACTAAAAATTAACAAATCTATTATGTTAGTGAGTCAATTTACAGAAAAGATTGAGCAGCAAGACTTGTAACCAAACCAATGTTTAAATACATTTCTAATACAAGCCAACCATATTAAATTGACCTGTGAACAGTGCACATAGCTTCTCTTTTTTTTCCCCTCCTTCTCTACTCTTATGATATATGAAGAGCTGCTTTAAATGACTTAGAGTTTATTGTTTTCCTAAATCACTTGCACAGTGCATTTTTGACTCTGATCTTGTGAGGTTCTTAATATCAGGCAGGGTAACAGTAGCCTAACAGGTTTTTCCTCCCAAGAGCAGACAGAGCTTTGGGTGAAGCATGTGTTATGACCACATGGCATCCAGAAAAGTATCTTTTTAGCAAAGAATATTTTTGAGGTCCCTAAGATGCTGATGGCCCTCACCTTCTGTTGACTCTAATACTCTCAAGAACTCAAATCTTTGGAGCTAAAAGGAAAGCACGCTTTTGCATTTGGTTTTATAGCCTAACAGGTATCTGCTGTAAACTGAAATCTCAGGTTTACATACAATTCAGAGTGACCTGAACCTGACTGATTGCAGTGTAGGCACCTCCCCTAGGGCAGCAGGCTGGACTTTGGTAGAGGAGAGCCATCTCCTCCTCAGGACTAGGGGCATCATATTTCTCTGAACCTGCCCTTCCTCTTCCTCTTTGCACAGCAGCAACACTAAGGTGAATGGACTTTTTACATTGTAAAAGTGAGGTGAAAAAAACAATCTTTGACTGATATAACTGGAGGTGTCTGCTAATTCCCTCCTGTGCAAAGCACTAAGAAGTCTGCTTTAAAACATTTAAAAAGTACTTTGAAAGCATTATGACTCTCCATTTTTTTACAGAAAACTGTGATAGATATGTTCTAGACAGTCTTGTTCTATGGGATTACATGAGGCTTCTGTGAACAGTGATAAAATCCAGAAATTTTCTCCACAAAACTGGAAATACCAGCAGATGTCAACAGAGAAAATTAAAATATTTATTGCTGCCCTGCCTGCTCCTACTTTGTGTCAATCTTAAGTAATAGAGTTAGTTTAAAAATCAATCGCTGCAATCCACCTCAATAAAAATGTAATCTGAAGATCAGGTATGCTTAGCCTATGAATGATGGGAAAAAAAATGTCTGATGGTAATTTTGGAACATACTCAAGGATTCTGCTATGTCTTTCCACTGCAATGAAAGACAAATTATATTGTTAAAGCCCTACATGCTATGTTTTAAGGGTATCCCTTCAAGTTATGGTAACTGAAAAAGTTGTTTAAAAATCTTAATTCATATTTTATTACTAATTATTTACCAAGCTGATAAAGCTATCTACTATGCACAGTTCACCTATTCATAGCTGTTAGAAATACACATTTATCAATCAAAATCAGAGACAACATCCAAACTGTAAAATGTAACCAGACACTCTTATCTTCTTTAAACAGTCTAATAAATAAATATAAATACATAAATATTGCAGAACAATAGTATATTCCTTGCACCAATAGAGGTATATTATTTATCTGTGGTCAACAGTAAAATCTTGCTTTTATCTTTAGAAAGGGTATTTTGAATTTCTTACAATACAGCAAAAACTTAAGATCATTCATAAATTACTGTGACAGGATCCAGTGTGTCTATTACCCTACAAGTACTTACCAAGAGGTTCTTAGTTTAAAACTTTTGTAACAGGAATGCTTCAAGCTTTGGCTGTACCATAGGCAACTGCTGCAAATTAGCACCATTCAGGAAATAATGAGAACATCAAATCTTCTCAGAGCATGAGGTAAAATGATATTCAAAAAGAAACAGTCTTTCAGTTTCTCCATGTTTTTTCAGTTTGAAAATGTAGTGCATCATACATACACTTGGGGATGCTACCAATCTTAAATTGCAGGATTATCTCAGATTTAAGAAAGTACTTATATTACACTAAATACTAAGGAGAATTTCTGCACATCTGCTTTGCCAGTATCTACAAATGCATGTACAAAAAAGATAAGAGATAGTTCCTTTAATCAAAAAATATGCACACATGTTCTTGAGCAGCAAGATAAATCTTCTTTAAATATACCTACAACTTTTTCTATCAAATGTTGATATTGCAAAATCAACATTTTTTGGAATCCTTTTGAGGAATTACTCTCAGGAAGATCTTTAACTGCTACACCACTCATCACATCCTATGATACTATTTGTGATGTTAGTCTGGATTACTATTTTTAAATTATCATTTAGCATATTTTAGATAAGACCTTAACCTGTGACATACAAAAGCTTTTTTGAGCATGTAACAGTCTTAAGGGTAGTCACTCCTTTGATAATCCCTTACCATTTTACAAAATGTAGGGATTTAATATTGCTTTAACTTCTTGATCAAAAATACACAGTGCACTAAAACTTACAAATACCTGGAAAATTAATTTCTGACATTGCATTTACAGTAGTTTTAATGAGTGCTTCTATGTAGTTATTAGTCAAACAACCCTTCCTCCACCAGAAATAAAAATTAACCTTATTTTTATGAGATGCTTGCTTTCTGACCTTTAAGTAGCTCAACATGGGTTGGCTGTACCAAAACATTAACAAAAACCACATACAGATTCAGACAGATGGAAGCAATGCCATCTCAAAAACACTAAATGATGTCATCATGTTTCTCAGGAACTCTATTCTCAGCATTAAAATAAAATTCCAAGAAAACAACAGAGCTCTGATTTCCCTTTCACAGACCCTGATGCCCATCAGACAAGTAAATTCAGTCCTATTCTGTATTCGGTGATCCTTTAAGCTGATAGTGAAATGACTCACCCCAGTATGAGCAAAAGAACTGCTTAAGAGCTTTTGATAACAAAATGACATGTTTCCCAAATAAACTGATATTAAATTTGAATTCCTTCATTTTTCAGAAGTCTGTATCTCCATGATTACAAATATTGCTGAAGTCATGTTTATTTGCATGTGGCTGTTTAAATCCTGCTCCGCTGATAGCCTCTAGATAATATAATGCTTTCGAAGTGCTGGTCTTCTGCTTTTTCTTTCACTCTCTGCTCCTCTAAGGTAGACACAAGTTTGTCCCTTTCTTCAACCACTTTCATCATCTCAGTAAAAATTTCATCCTCCTCATTCAGATCCATCTCATCTTTAAGGCTGTCTAAAAGATCAAAAACCAAGAGGTTAAAATCCAGATCACTGTTGTTACGCTTTGCATTTTAACTGTTGGTGTACAGGTTGAATTAATATTATAGTCAATGACAAATTAAGTCGATAGCAGTTAATATTTTTCATGTTACAGTTCAGGGAAAATTTCTCCTGCATTTCGGCCATTTAAAGTTGACCATTAAGGCTCCTAATAGAGTAAATCTTTCAGCAAAACTTAGACTGCAAGGGGTAGGAAGAGCACTACTTGTTTATAAAAACATTTAAGCTGGAGTATAAATTTAGTTTATACAAGGTAAAAAGCCCAACCATGAAATGTAGTACCTGTAAGAAAATGGAAAGTGTTTTTCAGAAAAAGTATTGAAAATTGCCATCACTTACAATCCACATGTTTAGAATGCAACAGGATATTTTGGGGTATTCAGTGCTGTGTAACTCCCCTTCTCCCTGCATTCCTTTTTCCCATGTTCTCTTTTCTAATATCAAATGAAAGGACAAGCCGAAACTGTAATCCCAAGTACCTAAAAGCAGTTCCAAAATACTGCAGTAACCAGCAATGCTACAATTAACGTAAAAGCAGATAACCTCTCTTGTGTTTAGGTGGTTGAAAAAATTACTTTCCGTTGCTGGCCATCATCGCAGGTTAGCTGGATGTTGCTGCCTGCACAGCACAATTACTTCAATTACATGTGCAAGTGCTTGCTTCTGATCCATTTCAGGGTAAAACTGGACAGGTTAGCTTAGCTGTCTTCATTAGAAGGCAGATGAGATCTCACAAGTTGCATTTTTCTGGCTGAGCTGCACTCGCAGAAGAGCACAGGAGGAAGAGCCTCAGACACTCTGGTCCTTTTTGGAGCAAGCAAGGACTCATATGGGTGTGATCTGTCACTGTGGGCTAGAGTCCCTTTGACTTACCATCAATGGCCATTTTCTCTCTCAGCTTTTGTTCCAACCTGCTTTGGTGGTCCTCCAGTTCTAACTCTTGGGCTCTAGGTACAATAAAAAGTATGTTAAAGAATAAGCTTTTTTTCAGTAAAGACATATATGTTAATATTACTTCAACCAAGAGATTCTGTGTTCTGTTTATCCAGTATTTTCTCCTCGTGGGCAGTCAAGGCAAAAAGCCTTGCCTGTGCCTACATTGCCACAGCAACACCAGAAGTACCACTACCACCTTTTACGTTATGTATCAGATTAAGATCCCTCATACATTGCAACACTTCAGGCTTTAACCAGCAGCGCTTTGTCGGTGGCACCCACAACGTGATTCTGGATAGGACTACATGCTCTCACACACGAAGGGCCCTGCCAGGCCCTCTGCACAGCAATGGGTCCTGAGACAAGGGAATGAACACATGTGAACACATCCAGACAACATTTTGTGTCCTGCAGTGATAAAAGCAGACGGCTTTTGCTTTTTTAACTCTGCTTTGCAGACAGCGTGAGCAGGAAGCATTACTACCACAACACCCAATGACAATTGAAGGGGAAAGAAAAGGTTTGGCCCCTGGCAGCATCAGCACAGCTGGGGAGAAACTGGGGTGCAGCTGGAGCTAGTGGCTGGGCTGCAGCTCTGCACACCGTGTGAGGCTGTCTGAGTGATATGGAAATGATAAATGGCAACGAGCAGCTTGCACTGGTGTGAAATCCAGGGGTGAGTAATGACCGCTGCAGCTCTCATCGCCTTCCCACATTGCCCAGAAATAGTGGAGAAAATAGCTGAGAGTCACCTCCGCCTATCTGTTGATTGTGTTTCCAAGGAGGCGAGGTGAGGGAGTTACAGCCAGTATTGTTTCCATCAACCACACACAGTGGCATCTGAGACAGTTTTTATTTGCTTGGTGTATCTGCTTGTTTCATCACAGTAGTGAATTCCTAGATCTTTTCTCCTATATCCAATAAAAACTGAGATAAACTTGTCGGACTATTTTTCTTCCACAGGAGAAAGTGCCCCAGTGTTCATTAGACCCTCATTATGTAAAGACAGAGCACCTATATGCTATACTGGTTAGAGTATCATATGGAATTGAAATAATTGAACCCCTGTGAGAGGGAAGGATGAGAAGGGCTCAGCTGAAAATCTGTGTTCAAACCAGATTGTAGCTATTCTGATACATTTATTCCATGACAGTCTCAAACTGCAGCAGACATCGAGGTGTTCGGGTATATTGTGAGCACACTTTTCCCCTCTCCCTTCCCCATCTTTAGTACTAATGCTTGTTCTTACTTACATAATCAGAAGCTCAGACTCATAACGCATTAATTTATTCTTCTCCAGGACCAGCTCAAACCATTCATGTAGCATCTGAGTTTCATCCTTTGTGCCTGAATCTGTTTAAAATAGGAGATTTAAGTGTGCATTACCAGATTTCCTTCCAATGCTCTTGCCACTTAGGTTCACTTTAAATAGTCCTCATTTGTAAGCCAAGATGAGTTCAAATGTAGATTTTTTTGCAGCATATAACTTACATCAATGATGTCTGGGTATAACAACATTCTTGTCTCATTTGGTTGAACGTTGTAGTTTATTGCAGTTAAAGATACATTAGATGTAAAACCACTTTTGTTTTGGAAGTTAAGTTTTTTCTTTCAAATAATCATATAGACTTTCTTTTTTTAATGGCACTTCTTCTTTCTGTTAGTTCTGCCTTTGATAACATAGTTTTTCTGTTGATTCTGGACTCCAGCAGCTGAACCATATGTATAAATGGATATTCCGCTAACGCAATCGGACTTCAGGATGTACATGCTGGAAAGTATCACCTTGGTCCCTGCTTCCAGTGGGCATCAGACACACAGTCAAATCCTCTACAAATTTCTATTCATTTACCAACTGGCCTCTAAATCTGCATCTGCTTTGAATGACAGGAAAGGTTGTGGGACAGGAGAAATCTATTATTACTCGGTGACTTTGTAACACTTTGGACCAGGGCATCGCTGGTGGTCACTATACAGACACAAAACGTGAGATGGTCTCTCCCCCAAGGAGCTCACAGATTGCCTCTGCCTTGCTGAAGAGAAGAATGGATTTCTCTTTCACCAGGTGAGGGCCTTTACTGCTTCTATATGCCATCTGTACAAAAATCTTTGGCAATGAAGAACCCCTGCGTATTTTTAAGTGGCAAGTCAGAGCACATATGTATTTGTTTTCCTTGCTGTCCTTTTTAACACGCTTATCACTTCACATTTTCCATTCATTTTCTTCACAAAACAAAACCACCCCACCACCCTTTGATGCAGAATTACAGCAGCAGTGATAGCACTGCAAACACACCTCCCACAACGTCTGCTCTACCCATCCGCCGTCTGTTGCCACAAAATAGCAATTGCTTGTAGGAAGAAAATATCTTACACTACTCCAGGTCGAGGTAACAATTTTGGTGACATGCTGACCCCTTTAGAAGCATAAAACCAACAGCCAGCCCGTGCTCCTGCCTCAGCATGTGGTAGTTGCACACCCCACCACGCTGCTGCCACATGTTGGCGGCAGGGACAGCTGGATCTGGGACAAAGCAAAAGGAGGTGCCGCCAGCAGGCAGGGGAACACAGCTCTTTCCTCCTCAGTGCTAGATAACCAAGCAGAAAACCCCCATAAACCAACCTGGCTATTTTGTGTGGATGGAGACATAAGTGATTTCTTCTACTTTAAGAGGACTGCACCTTTATTTCAGATGACTGAGAGCACTGAAATTTAAGCTCCAAGGTCTCAGGTTCAAGATCCAGAGATGACAATTACAAGAGTATCAATAAACTAGGTTACCATGTGGAGAGATAACCAGTGTCCTGGACAGCTCAGCAGCGATTTGGATGCCTTTCTGTTGTCATTTTGAAATGCGTTTTGTTCTCGGCCTCAGGAATTACCCTCTTGCCTCTAATGCTTCAGCTGTCCCTCACTTTAACATCAAAGCCAGGGTCTGACTCCACTCAAGAACAGCAATTTAAAGCCCATCTCCTTTGGGCAGCAATGATCTTGTCCAATGCAGCCCTTTCGCCATCTTCCTGAGCAGGAGGAAAGTTGCTGGGTGTTTGGGATCACCAGCCCATTTGTGTGCCTTCACCAGGCACTCTCATCCCAGAGAGCCCAGGTCACCTCCTGCCAGCGTCGGAGGAATTACATGGGCCACCACGCTGAGAACAGGAGCCATGATAGCTTGGGTGCAGTTCTGCGACTTCTCATCAGGATTTGATCCCAATCGAAGTCACCATGAAATGGGAGGATAAAGCAGCAGGAGAGGGCAGAGCAATCTTAGTCTGATTTCTGCCCAATTCCATTAAAACATGGCAGTAATGGGTGTGTTCCTGTGGGATCTTCCAGGTCAGCAAGCGGTGATAAAAATTGTCTTCTCAGAGTGACTGCTGGAGCAGTTCTCACTGGGACACGCCAATGGTGGCTCTTCACAGATCCAATGCAGGGATGCAGCATTAGTATTCAGAGCCTTAGGTCTTTGTATGCCACCACCAGAAGTTATCATCAAAATTTGATCTATCTTACTGTCAGTAAAAACATTGCAATTGCAGGTATGCCTATGTCCTGCACACACACACACAGAGTTACTGCTCCCTTTTCGCTGTTTTCTTGATTAGGCAAATATATACTCTTGTAACATTCCTCTTTTGACATTTCTGTATCTCTAATAAAAGACTGTGTATCACAGGTTGATTGAGGTAGGCAAAGAGTAACATACTCTGCAAAAATTTTAGCAAAATCCTCAGTGCAAGCTGAAATAAAAATAGCCCTTGTTCTTCCTCCTTCTCCATCCCACAGAATGCCACCCAGGTGTCCCCAGGGGCATTTTTTCCCCTGAGCTTTTCAGATGGTTGTTAATAATAATGTTAATAGATATTTAAGTCTGATGGAGTGCTTTATGCCTTCCAAGGGCAGAACAAGCCAATGAAGTCTTTTGCATAACACGGTACAACAGATCTGTTTAAAGGTTAGAGGGAAAACAATTTGTGAGTCAGTTTTGTGAGCCACGCTGGCTTTTTCTAACAGCATTGCTAAAGCAAAACTTTCCTTCTGGTTTACCCAAGTCTCCTTTAACCTAGATCCTGTTTGAAAGTCAGATATTCTTCTAATTACATTGTAGCTATTTATATTTTCATCACCTTTGAGGGGATGACAGGCTGCAGAGAAGTATTTACTGAACATTGTTCTCAAAACTTCAACCTTCTGTTCTCCAGAGGGATGCTATGCTTTCCCTCTGTACAGCAGTCACAAGTAAAGGGGGCTCAGCCAGTCTGCACCTTTTTAGGAAGAGCTAAACCTCATATTCCTTATTCCTTCAGGTTTTCAACTGATTTCTTTTGACTCTGTTGAAAACCTCGGATATGCTCCTTATGAAACCAAAAACTAGCTGCAACATGTGCAGATATTTATTCACCTTCTAAAACATGGAGAGATTTCTTAACATTCTCTCAACACAGATTTTCTTCTTTACCATCTTTCGTCATGATTTGTTTAGTCAACTGATCCGTTATGCTAATTTCAGTGGAAAACGTGTTTTGAGATTTTTATTTCTGTATTTTCTTGTAGGCAGAAGATCTCCATAAGCCTCCACAAATGTCAGTGGAAAACAAAGCGATGGTACGTCAGTGATTTATTATTTGGTATTTTGAACCAGAATAAAGGGAATAACTGGCATAAAAAATTATTCACAGGACTGATATTATTTTTTTTTTTTTTTTTTTTTTTAAATGCATGAATTGTTGTCACTACAATTAGAAGATCATCAAAGCCTCATTTTGCTCATCGGTCTTCATGGCAGTTGTTTCGCACCCACGCATGTTCTCTTCTAATTCAGTTGAGGAGCTAATGAATAACTCCCCTAACAAAGGGGCCATTCACCCCGGGCTTACAGAATTATTAGAGGAGAGTTGCGTAAATGTCACTGAAGACTAGTGTTTGCAGGCCTGTCTCTAAATTTGGTTATTCACAACCTTTGCAGCTCAATATTATTGCTGAACTGTGATCGTTTTCTAATTACCTTAATAATACCTATTAAATCACTTGAATTGCATAAGCACAGACCTGCTTAAATACAATTTAACCTAATAAACACTGGTCATTCATTAAACAATAACACTCATTATTTTTAAGAAGGTTGAACAGAATATTAAACTCACCAATTCCTGCATCATTACACGTATGTTATTACAAGCAACAAAGCACTCACATTTTGTTTGGGAAACGTATGGCTTTGTGCTTTCGCACCAGAGGAGTTATTGAGAGACAGTAACATGCTGCATTTCAGTATCTGCCCTATTTGTAACTAGCCACCTACACACAAACAATCAACAGAGAGAAAAAGTAGTGCTTTCACCTTAATGAGGGCAATCCAATTACTAAGGATGGGAAGAGAATGAGAAGCATCAATCTCTTGGCAGACAGCCTTCTTTAGGAAATGTGATTGTCAAAACAGCAAAAACAAGAGGTGGCTTTAGGCCATTTATCCTGGTATTCAGTGTCTATCCCAAGAGCTGGAAGCCTCTTGTCCCTCTATATTTTTGAAGTTCTGAAAAAAACCAACCCTCATACAACTCAGCAGTAAAGAAAAAAGCTAACACTCCAAACACTCAAAGTTTTTTAGCAGACTTTCTCACAGGCAGTAAGGTGGGTGCCATTTGATAAAAGGTTATGTTTTCATTTAAGAAAAAAAGATGCTAGCCTTTTAATTAACATTTGAAATACATTGGCACTATCAATTATAGGAAATTAGTTAATAAATATGAAAGGTTGGGCAAATGCTCCCTTGCTGAACTGATTAGTTCAGTGTTAGAAAAGGGGTGGTAACTGCTAAGAAATATGGCATTAAAAAAGCCAGCATGTAGAGATTGTGCTGGGTTGCCTAGCTAAGACAACAGAAAGATCAGGTGTCAAAACATATCCAGGTTTTCAGTGTAGTCATGATAGCACAAGGTTCAGCTTTCTAAAACAGAGGTAAATAAAGACACGTTTGCAATCGGGCTGTCAGCTCCCGAGTCCTTTCAGCACAGAACCACAGCCCCCTCTGAAGTCCCTTACACACATGGTTCACACTCCCATCCCCATTTTGAGCCTGGCAGGAACCCCAAGACGTCCTGTCGCTCTGCGGGAGGTCTCCCCAGCTTCACCCCATGTGCCATGGGGAGCAGTGGCAAGGCTGGGCTGGCGGGAGGATGCTGCAGTCCTGGCTGCTTGGGACTGTCGGTTCCAGCAAGGGAAAACCTTGCCTCCAACTGGGGCCAGGATGACATCCCCGTTGGGGGAAAAGCTGTGTGGTTTGGGTCTGTATGCCTGCATGCTGCTGTTGCTATAGCATGGCCACCGGCTCTAATCGTATTAATGGCATTTCACACTCTGGGAGAAGTCATTAAGGACTCTGTTACTAGGCACGGGCTGCTGCTGGCTTGGTAACTGAGATACAGCTCACTGGTTCCCCCCAGAAGATGAAATTAAGCTCAGGATGGGATTTTTAAAGATAGGGGGAAAAAATGTAGACGCAGGTTCAAATAGCAAGGCAAATCTGTGATAACCAACAGAAAATGTATAGCATTCAGCGTAAAGGTGCTTGAGCTAACAGTTTGAGGAAAAGGATAAACAATGATTATTGTCCTTCCAGTTACTGTTTCATTTCAGATTTTGCACTGAACTGCATTTCTATGACAATCATTAAAATCACTCTGCTTTGAAAAGGTTAAAAAAGCCACCACCAAAAAAACCAAACACTGCTTCATTTACCTGATTCTCCTCTTAGTTCTCTCTCCAGTTTGACACCAAAAATCTCCAGAGCTCTTTGTCTTTCCTCCAGTTCTTCTAGTTGGCGCTGGACTGCCTGCAAAATTGTAATGATATAAAAGCTACAGACATAGCTTAAAAATTCAGAGACAGAAGATGGTCTCAGTGGTTAGAGAAACAGCCTGAAAAGGTCTCAGAGGAGTCACGGGATTTGCAAACTCATTGAGTGTATTAGGCGCCTAAGCAATTTAATAATTCCACTAGCTATCTACCCACATTTTTATGTGAGTATCATAGGTACTAAAAGAACATCAGTTTTTCTGAACTTTAGCTCTCCAATTATAAAACAGAGATCGTAATGTTTGTGTCTGGCAAGGCGTGAAGAGTCAATACTTACACATTCAGAGGCACATATTCTGAGCTGCTACATGAATAAAGCTCATATAAATATGGAAGGTTTACAGCTAGAAAGCTTTGCTATCTATTTGGCTGTCCATGGGGTTTTGTTGTTTATTTTGCTTTCATATTTCACAAACTTTTGACACAGGAAGGAAGGATCTAATAGCTAAGAAGTGCTAATTCAGTGGCACTTCAGGAAGGACTTCTACATTCACTGGTCCATCCCCTTTTAAATATAATTTTCAGAGGTGCCATGTAGATAATAGGCATGAAACACCTTAAAAGGTTGAATTGTCAAAGATAGATGCTCAGCAGTTCCCATTTCAGGCTGTGTTAGGGCATACCAAGCCAAACCCTCAGCAACAGCCTAATAAACATGAAAGATGGTTCAAAAAGTTTGGACTTGATTATTTCCACAAAGCAGGAAAATAAGAGAAGGCACGTATGCATCTAATTTTACCTTGAGGTAATTTAGAATTCTCAGATAAAAACTGTAACATAGTTGCTCTTATTTTGGATCAAATAAGATACTATTTTTTTTCCCCCATGGGTTTTATTCTGTCACGGATTTTACAGTAATGGCTAGATACTAGCATTTTCTAAAATCCACTGTCTGGTTCAAACACAAAATTTCTTGCCTTTTCAGTAACACATTTTGCAAAAGCAGTGAAGTCTACTAAAACAGAGATTTCAGATTCACATCTGAAAAACAACTTATTTGTTTTCTTTTTTAATTTAATATTGGTACAGAAGTAGCAAGCAGAAGCTCCATCCAAAACTCTCCTCCTGCTACAGTGATACAGAAGATGACAGACAACTCTGCCTTCAAAAAGCCTGCTCTCCCCACTATCACATCGTGATTACCATTACAACCTGAATTAATGAGATTAAATGTAGCTCAGGTTTCTCTGCCCTATGCTACACACACAAAAAGTGCTAATGGCCACATAAGCCATTAAGTTGTGTGTGTGTGTGCATGTAGATATGTATGTGTGATAAGTGAAATAGATAAACCTGAAAATTTTGCCACCTGAGAGACCACAGTCTGAGATCAAGTTGTGCAGAAATGCATTCGCAAATCTTTGAACTGCAATCGGAAACAATAAATCATTAGCAGAGACCAGAGCTTTTCCAGCATTTTCCAAAGAGCAGGGCCTGTATAAAGTGCAGTGACTTTGCATCATTAAGAAAGAAAACAGTTCACTTTCACTATTATGACAGAGGGAGAACAAAAACCATCACTGTATTTTCATACCCTCCTGTAGTACATAGGAGTAATAGCTGAGTTTCTTACATTCTCAGGGGCTGATGTTATTTCCCCTTTCTATCTCTTTCCCTCTTCAGTGTATTATTCTCTTTTTGCCAGTCACTATTGCCTCTTGTTCTTCATACACAATTACAAAATTATGATGATCTCCTGGGGCACATGTGGATGTGTCACAAATAGAGATGGAAGGCCCTGCCACATACATCTTACTGCTCCTGACGGCTTGGGGGGATTTCAACACAGAAGGCAGCGAGCTGCAGTGAGGAGCGAGGGGAGGTGCAGAGCCCACACTGGACACCCTCTGTCCTCACTAGTTACTCTTGGGAGACAAGTGGGACATCTGCAAGCTACATTTTCACCTGTGCTTTGTGAAGCCTCTTCAGCTCCTCTTGTTTAATCAGTTGCTTTGTTTCCTTTTCCAGCTTCCTCCTTCTTCTAAGAGCCTTTTTTGCCTACAAAAGAGAGATCCAAAAGAAAGGCAATCAAAGCGTAAGTATGCAATTACAGGTTTCCTCAAACCTTTGCCAGAATCACAGAACCTCTGAGGTTGGGAGACACCTCCAGAGACAGTCTAATCCAACTCCCCTGCTCCAAGTGAGGCGAGCTACTGCAGGGTGCGTGGGGCAACCTAACTGAAATGAAAATATTGATGTAGGAATATTTTCATGCATTTGCCTACATTGACTTTAAATCATTACAAGCTCTTTTTGCAACCCTGAGTGTGAACTGTGTCTGTCTATAAAAAATGACTGAATCATAAAGTTGATTCTACACAACATACCAGTATACATGGCTTCTGCAGACTTTACCATGATCAGGGAAGAAGCCAGGCACAGGTCAGGGGAAGCACCAGTTTAAGGAAACTCAACCGATTTCTACTGCTGTAGCTGCTAAGTAGTAAAATTCACTTTGGATTGCTTGTAACATGGTAAAAGGGACATTTCCGAAAGAAATAGCCATCACAGGACACTACCTGAAGCCCTACGAAACCTTCCCCAATACCATTTCTCTCCTGCATTACAGAGGTGTTTTGCCTTTCCGTGGGGCAGCCACCACTGCTGCTGGGAAAGAGAGGCAGCACGTGCTTGCAGGGCTGACGAGGGAGTTGTCTGTGCTTGCTCCATCTTGCCTTTGACCCAGGCTACCTGGAAGTGCTTCAAGGCTGTGGTTTTCCCATTTTGGACGAGACAGAATATGTGAGCCAAGATGAAAAAAAAATACCATAGGCAAGATGATTAAAAAACCTAACAAGCCAGGAAGCCACTAAAATTTTCCCCGAGTTTTGCCAGAGACAAATGGCGGTACTGTCAAAATAGCAGCCAGAACTGGCATGAAAAGAGGTGCTAGGAGGCAGTAGAGAGAAACAAGCTGAGTGAGGAACATGTATCAGAACTGAGTCACTGCTAATGCCCGCGTGCAACAGCTGCTCATTCATCCCGTTTCTGGCCGCTGCCCTGGCAGCGCTGCCTGGTCCTGCCCATCTCTGCGGCTGCCTGAACTGTTGGGAATCCCTCCTTTCCAGTTTTCTCCCATGTCTTCCTTCTTTGCTCAATTTTGCTTAAACTTCATTTAATTCACCAAATTATTTTCTTACTATACCTTGTCTTTCCTGTAACAGGAAAGATGAATGATGAATTCTGACACATCAGCGTAGCCTGACACAGAGCTACTGGCGGGATGTGCCGCCACACACTGCTGTGCTTCTGCCTTCTGGCACTTTCGTTCCTCTGGAGCTGTGCAACTGGATTTCCACTCAAAGACCCACTTACCTTTCAGCTCCACTGTTTTTTCAGAGTACTGGGCAGCCTCTTGCTTTGCTTTCCTTTTTTTACCCCCCCCCTCCCCTCAAAGGCAACAAACCAAAAGGCCACCTTGTACTATTAATTCCACTTACTGATATTCCCCCTTCACAGGAAAGAGGTAAACACATTTCTGATGAGCTATTCGGGCAAAAAAAGCTCTGTTTCTTCACATCAGAGCTGGGTACCAAGAGTTCATTGGTACTTTAACCCCACCTGCTAGACACAGGAACCGAGTTAGGACTCGGGGACCCCGGTCTGCAGCCGGCCCTTTCGGCGTAGAGGGTCTGGGTGCGACTTCGTGGCTCACGCAGTCATGCTGATTAGGATAAACACAGTGTTTTCCATGCAACCTGCTTGTAGTGCCTCTCAAATGAAGTTGTATTCCCCCAAGGGAAATCTGCATCTGTTTGGTTTAATTTTTTCAATAGTTTGCTTGTTGGGCTACGTATTAAGGCCACTTAAGAATGCAGCTTCAAAGTGGATTCAGTGAAACATGTCTGTTTGTCAAATTAAGACCTCCTCTGTCAATGCCGGTGTAACCTGGGGGAATTAAAGATTCAAAGAGAAAAAAGAAATTTTGATGTTCATCTGTCTTAAAGAGTTTTAATGTATTTTCTCTCCATGACACATAACCTCCACTGATAAAACATTCCAATCCTCACTTTGAGAAATTGCCATGTGTTTGAGATCAAAATCCTATGATGACTCTTAAATACAGTCCAACTGAGGAAATATCTTTCTGTTTCCAAGTCAAGATTACCTTGTGTGTTAATAAAGGCTTGGATTCAAATTCATCATCAGAGGAAGAAGTAGAATACTCAGTAGCTTGTTTTCTTACAGGTAGGCGTTCACATCCTAAAAGGCAGGAACAAAACAGTCAGTGAAGCAAAAAATACTGTTCTTTAACTTACACAGACACTTTGCACCTGCCCTGAGTTCTAATCAGCAGCACCTAGAGCAATTTGGAAATTCAGTTGATGGCATTAATTAAA